>NW_005054493.1:1151860-1161455 GCF_000277835.1 Geospiza fortis | reverse complement strand
TTTCGCTCAGGGAGCCCATGCCCTGCAAGGCAGCGGGACACCATGGGCAATGCAGGCAGCACCACACACCAAACCACACCAACCCACACCAAACCACACCATACCACGCGACACCACACTACACCCTTCTCATGTCACAGACATATTTTATGAAAAATCCTCTTGTTAGGATCTTTTCTCCTGAGAAGCTGAGAGGCCTCCGGAACAAAATGTAAACAATGATTATCTGCTGCTGTGGAATGCAACAGGTGGATCTGTGATTGGTCTCATGCGGTTGTTTTTAATTAATGGCCAATCACAGTCAGCTGGCTCGGACTCTCTGGTCAGTCACAAGATTTTATTATCATTCCATTCCTTTTCTATTCCTTGCTAGCCTTCTGATGAAATCCTTTCTTCTATTCTTTTAGTATAGTTTTAATATATAATTTTCTTTTAATATAATATATATCATAAAATAATATATCAGCCTTCTGAAACATGGAGTCAAGATTCTCACCTCGTCCTGGGACCCCTGTGAACACCACCACATTCTCCCCACATCCTGAGCTTTTTTTGCTTTATTTTATGAAAAATCCCTTTGGGAGGATTTCTTCTCCTGGCAAAGATGAGAAGCCTCAGCTTCTCCATGTTTTGCTGCTTTGGAATGTGATTGAGAGAATTGTTTACCCAGCGTGTGAATTGTTTTAACTTAATGACCAATCCCAGTCCAGCTGTGTCAGACTCTCTGGTCAGTTATGGGGTTTTATTATGCATTCTTGTTTTAGCCTTCTGATGTATCTTTTCTCTTTCTTTAGTACAGTTTTAGGTTATAATTTCTTTTAATATAATATAATAATATAATAAATCAGCCTTCTAAGAATATGGAGTCAGACTCATCTCTCACCTCATCCTGGGGACCTCAACACCACAACACCCATGGAAGCTGCCTCTGTCTTGAGAGGGCCATTCTGCCCCATCCCTGCCCCATGAGCTCATCGTGGTTTCCTCACAAAGAGAAGCACATGGGCAAACACTGATCTCCCTGGTGACCAGTGACAGGATCCAAGGGGACAGCATGAAGCTGTGCCAGGGGAGGTTTAGGTCAGATATTTGGAAAAAGTGCGTCACCCAGAGGATGGTCAGGCATTGGAAAAGGCTCCTCAAGGAAGTGGTCACAGCACCAGGAGTGACAGAGCTGAAGATGCATTCAGACAATGCTCTTGGGCACATGGTGGGATTCTGAGTTGGACTCGATGACCCTCGTGCTCTGTTCCAAGTCAGGATACTCTGATTCCATGCTCTTGGTGGTCAGAAGCAAAAAAAGCCCTCCCAAACCTGCCCTAGGAAGAGCTGATGGCTCTCCATGGGTGGCATCTCCATGTGTGGCTTCAAGCTCACTCAAGCCCTCCAGGCTGGGACACCTTGACCTTGGCAGGGAGCAGATGCCATAGCACCAAGAGGATCAGCATGACATCCACCCCTGTCCCCAAATACCCTGCAAGGCGCACAGGAGACACAGAGATGCCACCGGCAGCAGATGAGACAGTTCAGACCTCCCAGAACGGGGGCTTATCTTCCCGTTTTCCCTTTACATTTAGGAATGGATCCCTGTCACCCACCTGCCTGCTGGGTGTCTGCGACCTGCCCTCGCTGGGTGACCGTGACTCGCGCCGCCGTTCCGGCGACTCCTCCTGTGCCTGGGGACTCCTCTCCTCGGAGTTGCAGCGGGAGATGTCCGGGGACAGCAGGTGCTTGCGCTCTTTGGACCGGCCCCGCTCCCTGCCCGTGCGGTGCCCCTCGGACCGGTGGCCTGCAGGACACCCCCATCAGTCCCCAGCACCACCCCCTCTGCAGCAGCTCAGCTCTGGAGGGGTTTTTGGGGGGTTTTTTTGGGCTCACCCGAGTCGGCGTTGAGGCGCCGGGCGGACAGCTGGAGCGAGGAGTGGTAGCTGCGCCGGCGGGACTTGTAGGTGTTGTCACTGCTGCGCTCCATGGAGAACTCATCCAGCCAGGAGCTGTTGGGCCGCTTGTCCCGGATGGTGGAGAAGGATCTCCGCATGGAGCTGGTGTCTGTCACCACCTGCAAGCAACCCCGGCCAGCCGGGGACAGCATTAGCGCCAGGCAGGGCTGGGGGACAAGAGGGACCCGTTCACCCCCAGCACGGGGATGGCCACGCTATGGGATGGGGAAATTCGGGGTGGGGGGCAGCCAGGCTGAGGACAGCCCCCCCAGATAACCTCTGCAGAAAGCAGGGGCGGGAGGAAAGTGGGGTTTGGCCTCGGAGCTCATGGGCTGCCCTTGCCCAGCAGGCTGGAGCTCTGCTGCACAGGCAGAGCCAAGCCCAGGGGCTGGGGGAGAGCAGCAGCACCTCCTGCTCTGTGTGGGGACATGGAGGGTACCAGAGCATTGCTGCCTCCCCAGCATCCCTCCCCACTAGGAAAGCAGGGTCAGGAGGAGCAATCCTTGAAAAGATTGTTGGCAGAGAGGGGTCTCCCAGTGCCCCTTGCTCTGGGTTCATTTTTCCAGCCACCACCACTTTTCCATACGCCTCCCTACTCTTCCTTTATTCCCACATCCCCAACCCTTTCCCCTGCACTCATTCCCTATCTCCCCGCTCATGCTGTTGTTTTATCTTCCCTTTCCTTTTCTTTCTGCCTCCCATGCTTCTCCTTCCTACCTTCTCCCCTCGTTACACCCTGTGTTTTCACATGTTATGGAGAAAACATCATCTCCTTCCATACTTCCTTTGCTTAGTTCTAGCAGCTCTCTGCCACTGCAGCCTCAGGCTGTTCTCCATCTCCTCTCACCTTTCCTGCTCCCATCCCCTCCTTCTGGTCCTCTCCTTTGCTGCTGAATGACCAAGAAAGCCCACGAGACAAAGCCTCCCTTTGTCTTCACACCCCCACGAAGTGCCACACCAGGACTTGGTGTCTGCACCAAGGTGAGACAGCAGAGCCAGAGACTTCACAGCAAACACCAAACCCCAAAAAACATCTGTGTCCGGGGGGAGGCTGAGCACAGGACAGAACAACAGAGAAACCAGGCAGACAGATGTGGAGGTGAGACGTGGCCTGGGTTCCCCTGGACAGACAGAGCACGTGTTGGGACGATGGCAAAGGACGGAGAAGGCTTTTCATCACCTGTGGTCATCTGACAGCTGGGCTGGGGCTCCTCAAACCTCAGCCAGTGCCCAGGGCTGCAGGAAAGGAGGGGCACAACATGATCCTGGACCTCCCCCATGAGCCTGGAGAGGGATGCCCCAGGCTGCTCTCTGCTGCCAGCGTCCCCCTTGTAGGGCAACAGCAGCTCTCCTGCTTGTGCAGCACCCAAAGAAGGGGAGAAGCTCCAGTGTCAGAGTGCTGGGGATGCCACGGGGCTCAGCACAGAGAAGCCCCAGCCTTATCTGGCAGGCTTTGATCACCTGTGGGGGCTTTGCTTGGTTTTACCTGGGGATCCACAGTGAGACGAGGCATGGAGGAGGCCCTCCCAGAGACAGCGTGGTCCTGAGTGTCCACGGGAAGGTAGCTGCCACGGTTAGAGGGCTGCACTCTTTGAAACTCCCTAACCTCTGGCTCCTGGAAATAAACACACAGCCAAGCTCTTGGGATGGGCTTGGAGCAGGACAGCACGCTGCTTTGGCCCTCTTGGCAGGGGACAGCCCTGCTTGCTCAGCCAGGGACACAATTTAAGTTGGCCAAAACCAGGTGGTAAAACACTAGCAGGCATTGCCCAGAGAGGTGGTGGGTTGTCCCTCCCTGGAAGTGTTCAAGGGCAGGTTGGATGGGGCTCTGAGCAGCCTGATCTGGTTGAAGATGTCCCTGCCCATGGCGGGAGGGTTGGAAATAGATGAGCTTTGAAAAGTCCCTTCCAACCCAAACTATTTGATGATCCTATGAAAAACAGAGTCTAAGTCAGTAGAATTAATCACATTGCCACTGAAAAATACCCTCCAGTTCACAGTGCCCAGGTGAGCCCTGATGTGGTGCTCCATGGCCAGCCGCCCTGGCACCTCTACAGAGACAGTGGAAACCCTGCCTGGGTCTGGGGGCACCCTGGCTGCTCAGGGTTTAACTCCAAAGGGGAAAACGGATAGGATTTTCAAAAAAATCAAATCTGCCTGGCCACATCCCTGTTAAAAAAGCACACACTGCCCATAACACTTAAATGCTTTGGTTAATTCCCAGTTTTTAGGGCACTCTGTGGACGTTCATGTTCACTCACGGTGTTGAGGAGACAGGCATAGAGTGACCCTGGGAGGTGACATTATGGGGGCAGGGGGGGTCTGACCTGCCCCCTCCCCGCGTGGCTGGGATGGCCGAGGCAGGGGACACCTGCCTGTGTCATACACAGGTGACACAGAGCTGCAGACCCCGGGGACACAGGCTGGGGACACAGGGCGGTGCCACACTGCGCCGGGTGGCGCAGGAACGCAGACATGGAGAGATGTGTGATATATAGAGATGTGTGATATATATAAATATGTGCTATATATATATACACACACAGACAGACAGGAGGCCAGGGAGGGCTGCTCCTGCTGGACACAGTTGGACAGCTTGGCTGGGGACTGGGGACAGCACCACTGACAACAAAATGGACACGAAATCCGAAAACATCAGATACCATCACTCAGCACGGGGTAACCCACTGACATGAGTGCTCAGTGGAAAAAATAGCCTGTGGAGAGAAGGATATTTTACTGCAGGACATTGGTCATGGCTCTCACCCCAAAAGCACTTGTGCTGCCTGGCCCAGGCATGGCCGTGTCCCCAGTGCCAGGACATCCAGGGATATTTGTCCCACTTTGGATCTGTGCATGACCCAGCAGCTGCCATCCCTGAGCTGTGCTCGCTCCCCACACCTCCCCGTGCCCACCAGCATCCGTGCTGGGGCTGCAGAGGAGCAGTGCATGACTTTACCAGAGACTGGTGCTCCTGGAACTGCTCCTGGGCTGGATCCATGCACGCCAGCTGGAAGATCTCCTGTGGCGAGAGCGGGCTCAGCGAGGAGAACCCGCCTCGGCTGCTCCTGCAAACACAGCCCAGCTTCAGCGAGGTCACCACCCCAGCATCACCCCTCCTGCAGCTCAGAGCTGGGGAGCCCCGTGCCTGCCCCCCCAGGCTGCTGAGCCCCCGTGTTTGAGCAAGCATCAAGTTCCCTGGAGAGCTGAAGTGGTGCCCCAAGGCAGGAGAGGACAGCAGCGCCCCGAGTCCTGCAGCAGCAGTGGGACATCCCAAGGGCAGTGACAGAAACCCTTATCAGCTCGTTCCCACCAGCCAGGGTGCTGGAATCCCCTGCATTGCTCAACAGCTTCTGGGTCCAGCTTCACCCTTCCTGCAGGAGGAGCATCCACAGACCCCTGGCCATCCCCTTCTCCCACCCCGGCTGCTGCTGGCGATGCTGACACACACCAGGTACCTGTAATCCTGCAAAAGCTTTGTGCCAGGAGATTCCTCCCTGCTCCCCGCAGCAATTTAACCCTTTCTGCAGCCCAGTGCCAGCTCCAAGAAGGAAAGAGGGGCTGCAGGAGCAGGAAAGTGACAAGGCAGCACTCACAGGCCCGAGAGGGTGTCCTGCTGGAGGTATGGCAGAGCCTTGGCATTGGAGATGATCTCCTGCGGCAGAGAGGACGGCTCCATGCGCTGGAACATGGGGGCATTCTTCTGCATTGGAGAAAGGAAGAAACTGAGCCTGCAGGAAACGTGGATGAACATCCAGTGCATCCCCAGCCAAGCTCCCACCACTCAGAGAAGACACCGTGCTCATGATCCCTCTCAGGGACTGAGGATGACCACAGACACGCATTGTAGTCCCCAGCCCCAACCTGAGCTGTTGTTTTCACCCCAGCTGGCTGCATGTTTGGATTGGGAGGCAGAGAGGGGGATCTGAACGTCCCTGCCCTGCCCTGGCTGAGCCTCACCTGCTCCTCCAGCTGCTGCCGCTGCTTCTTCGCCTTGCTCTGCTTGTAGTAATCCATGATCATCATGGCTGCATATATTTTCCCAACAGTCAGGTCAGAGGCTGGGAGCGTGAGAGGGAACAAAATGGGGTCACTTGTGTTGTAAGATAAAGCAGCAACGTGGATCTTGGGAGGAGCCCTGCTCTGGGATACCCTGGTGACCCTCAAACTCTTGTCATCACTCTAAAAAAGAGAATGCTGAGCACCCAGGCACTCCCCGTGGGGATAAAATAGATGGAGATGCTTGAAATCATCATCACCCTCAGCCACCAATGCACACATCCTCATCATCTCATCAGGTGTGCTCAGCCTCCCTCCCTGCTGTGCTCCAGAGAGCATTCACAGGACACTGTGGCTTTGGCAGGAGTAGATCCCTGCAAACTGGGTGCTTTTCCAGAGAGCTCCCAAGCAGAACAAGGCAGAACAAGGCAGAACAAACCCTTCCCCCACTTCTCCTTGAGCTATGGGCCTGGCCAGCCCCCACATCCCTTTGGGAAGAAGTTGCTGTGGGGATGAGGGGAGTTTGAAAGCAATGACAGCCCCCCCAGAGACTCACTTTTTGGCATGGGCACCAACAGGTCCAGCATCTTCTGGGAGAGGTGAGGCCAAATGGTCAGGATCTCCTTTTGAAGCTCGGAGTCCAACTGCTGCCAATCTGCACCACCTTCAACAGCAGGGAGCAAAAACGGCCCAGACACATCAAACCTCAGCACCAGGGTCCAACCAGCCCCTCTTTCCCACCCTGCAGTGAGGTTCCACCTCAGCATCCATCTCTCTGGGCTGGGAGGGCCACCTTGCATCAGCCAGCCTGGTCTCCTGCTCCCACAGGGAAACCTTCCCCCCATCCCCTCCATATGTGCCTCCATCTCCCCATCCCCTGCCCTCCCACTCAAAGCTGCCACCTTCAAGCTTGCCTTGGGTCCGTCTCTGCAGCTCCCATCCCACTCCAGCCCACACACACCTGCTGCTGCCCCACTTTCCTTTTGCTGGTGAGCAGATCATGTGCTGGTGGAAGAGCAGCTCTGCTTGGTAAAGCCAGAAATGCTCCGTGAGGCTGTGCACGGGGAGCAGAGTTCTCTGGCCAGGGCTTTGCTGAGCTTAGGAAGCCCCAGGACCATCAATGCGCCCCAGCAGAGCCACCCAAGCACAGAAGCAATTTGGGTGAGCTGTAGGACACCCAGGTTCAAATCTCTGCTTTGTCTGGAGGGGTTTGAACCCATCCCTGTTGTCTGAGCACGGGGCTTTGGATGACATCTTACCCTGGGCTGGGTTTTCTCCCAATAGCTGAGCTGTTCCCAGGGGATGTTTTATTGAAAATGCCATGTTTCTGCAGGAAGTTTTTGATCTGATGAATCACAGCCTTTCCAGTAACAACAACAAAGGAGGTTTTCCTGCTCTGAACATTTTATCTTCCCTGAGAGACAGAGAGGTTTCTTTTCCCCACCACAGCCTCAGGAAGCCAAGCGCGTCTTTTCCATCCTTGGTTTGGCTTTTTACGTGGGGAGGAAGGGGAATTCTCTCTCTCCTCCATTACACAGTGGACATCGAGCTGTTTCTCTGTTTCTTTTCTCTAGAAACAGCTTCTGATGAAGAATTCTCTACCTCTTCCCTAAAGAGACAGATTTTTTTTTTTTGACAGAAATTTGCCTGTTCAATGTACTTGCTCCCATCTGTGTGCATCCAGGCTCTGGATCCCAAATTAGCTGTGAGGTCCTCAGCCCAGCCAAAGAGAAAGGGACTTTTTTGAGAGGTGACAGGACAAGGAAGACAGATTTTAAGCTGAGTGAGGGTAGATTGAGCTTGGATCTTAGGAAGAAATTCAGAAGGTGGTGATGCCCAGAGAAGCTGTGGATGCCCCATCCCTGGAGGTGTCCAAGGCCAGGCTGGATGGGTGGTGGGAGCTGTCCCTGCCCATGGCAGGGGGAGTGGGACAGGATGATCTTTAAGGCTCTTTCCAACACAAACCCATGCTGGGATTCCATAAAAGGACCACGGGCAGTCTGCAGAGGGTTTCAGAGTGCCCCTCTCTGGCACAGGCTTTACCTTTGGCAATTTTGATGTCCAAGGCTGTGCGGATGAGGGCCATGAGGGTGGAGGTGAAATGGACTGTCATGTCCTCGGCCACGGGCATGTTCATCAGCACCAGTCTCTGTGCAAGAGAGAGAAGAAAACAGCGGACGGAAAACAATATCGAAAAACACATCGACCAGGCTGGAGGAAAAGAAATCAAACATTAAACAAAAGGGGGGGGTGGGGAAGAAAAAAAAAAGAATCAAAATTAAAAAAATAAATAAATTAAAAAAAAAAAATAAAAGCAACAAGGAGTGTCAAAACAGCACAGCCAAAAAAGAAGGGCGAGGATCACCCCACCAGCCCCCCCGCCTCCCCGGCTCCTTCCACCCCAGGACACCGGCTCACTGCCTTCCAGGGCTCCTCCTGCGCCCCAGGAACGGCCCCTGAGCCCCCCTCCCCACGTGCCACAGCAGCCCCCCGGCACTTCTTTGGGAAGACACACCCCATCCATCAGGGATGCGGGCATGTGGGATGTGCGGGAGGGGAGGCGGGCTCAGGTTTCCGTTCCCAGGGGGGTTTGGCTTTCCAGCTCTCAACCCTTCCCAGCTGGGGCAGGGGAGAGGAGGGTCCCTAACCTTCAGGGACTTCAGATGGGCTGGATATTCCTCTAGCATGCTACATCCTGGCACTCCCTTTTTGCGTCTTTCAGAGATGAAGTTTGCCAGCACATGCAGGGGGGTTCCAAATTATCCATGGGTGGGGAAGGGAAAGGAAGGGAAAGGGGAGGGTGGAAAAAGTGCAGAAGGAAAGAGAAAAGGGCAACCAAGGCAGGTTAGACACGCCATGCTCCTTCCCCACCCTGGCAAGGTGGGGTGCAAACCGAAGTGACCAGATCCACTTTCCAGAGAGTATATTTTGCTTTGTGAATACCTTGGGTCAGCCCTTCCCTGCCCATTTCCTTTTCACCCAGCTTCTCACGTCCCTCTCCTGCTTTCAAGCCTCCCTTTTTCCCCCTGGAAAAGTGTGATGGTGGATGTATGCTTGTGTGAACACACACGTGAGAGCCTGAGAGGGTGGAAGTGTGTTTGGAAGTGTGCAGGAACCCAAAAGTGCTATCCCTGCTAAAAGACCAAGAAAAACCCTAATTTCCTCCTCAACAACAGATCCTCCTGTAGCTCTGGGCCTTGTCCTGGCAGCTGCTGCCCTCAGAAAGCCACACAGCTCCCACTGCACATCCTCCACGGCTTCCCATGCTCCTGATCCATGATCCTGATCTGCAGCTGGGACGTGACTGACAGCCACCACTGCGGGAGGGACAACTCAGAGTGCCTTTGGAAGGCCCTGGCTTTGCCTTGCACAAGCAAGAGAAAGGGCTTGGACAGCCCCTGCTGATGGTCCTGGCTCCTCACGCACAGCAGGCCTGCTCCTATGGGATTTGGGGATTGGGATTTGGGGTTTGGGATTTGTCCCCACTGCCCACCTGCTCCCCATCTCCATGGGCTTCTGCACTGGCTGGGATCAGGATGGTTCCAAGCCCCTTGGCATGAACTGCTGAGGACATCTCAGCCTCCTAACTGTGCTACAGGGCTGTTCCTCACCTCACCTCCTGCAGCCCTGCCACTTCCACACTCCTGCTGATCCTC
>NW_005054493.1:1147199-1151831 GCF_000277835.1 Geospiza fortis | reverse complement strand
CCCCACCGGGGGGCCCCAGCCAGTGTGGCTCCTGTGGGCACACTGGGACAACTCAGAGCTGCCTTTGGAAGGGCCCTGGCTTTGCCTTGCACAAAGCTTGGACAGCCCCTGCTGATGGTCCTGGCTCAGAGCAGGCCAGCTCCTGTGGGATTTGGGATTTGAGATTTGGGATTTGTCCCCACTGCCCACCTGCTTCCCATCTCCATGGGCTTCTGCACTGGCTGGGATGAGGACAGTTCCAAGCCCCTTGGCATGAACTCCTGAGGACATCTCACCCTCCTAACTGTGCTACAGGGCTGTTCCTCACCTCACCTGACCTCACCTCACCTCCTGCAGCCCTCCCAGTTCCACACTAGCGCTGATCCTCCTTTTCCCCTCAAGCTGTCACTGTCACACACGTGGGGACCAGCCAGCGTGGCCAGGGCTCCTGTGGGCACACCAGGCTCCCCAGCAGTGAGCCAAACACACGTTGGACACCCCAACAAGTCCCCAGCTCCCCACCTCCCGCTGTGGCCCGGCTCCTGCTGGGCTCTGACCCCCAGAGAAGGAAGGGTTGATCTACCTTATAGGCCACTTTGGAAGGACATCTCTTGCCGAGGCCTAGCGGTGGTGACATAAGAGTCAGCATTTCATACATCTCAGTGTAATGGATTCGGCCACTGCTCATGGAGGGGGAAGGGGAGGGAGGGAGATGCAGAGAGAGAGGAGGCATTCCCAGAGAGCGGAAAAAAAAAACAAAAACAAAAAACAAAAACGTACGAACGGAAAATAGTACAGGAAAAAACAGGAGAGAAGAGAAAAAAAAAAAGAAAAAAAAGAAAAAAACAAACGGACAAACAGGAAAAGAACAGGAAACCCGTTAATCAAGGCAAATCATACATGAGAGACTGTCCTGATGTGGATTTATAGCACTGCTCACACAGACCCAGGAATGCTGGCAGAAAGCGACTCACCCCTCTCCTCTCTGCTGCTGGCCTCAAGCGCCTGTCTCGCTACCAGCCTGGGACGAGTCCTGTGCTCTGAACCCCTCTGCTAAAGCCCTCCACGAGCCCCCACCTCGTCCCACAGGTTCCAGGGCTGTGTGCGAGTGGTATAAATCAGATACACGGCACTCGAGCCATGGGTTATTGCAGATAAGGGTGCCTTGCACCGCGGAGCTCCGTGGCCTCCGGAGCCTCTTCCCTCCCGGGGGGGTGCCTGGTATTTGCTTGGCATGGCCACCTAACCCATAGCCAAAGGCTGTGTATCCCCAGCTGGTGGGGTCTATGCAATTGGGAGGCAGCATCTTGCATAGAAGGCAGTGGGCCAGGGTCACTTGTCACAGGAAGATGCCCAGTTGCTTCCGTCTGGCTCTGCGGATGGAGCACTTCCCCACCATGCAGCAGTGCAAAAAAAGGCATGCTGAATCGGCTGGAACAAAAAAAAAAAAAACGGGAGGAAAAGTTGGGCATGCCATGCTCCCGCCCTGGCTCTCTCCCACATGCGGCTGCAAGTTCCACCAGGTTGGAGTTTAAAGAGTCTCAGCAGAGGCAGCTGTTTGGGCCTTCCAACATTGGGGTTGGTTTGGGTTCCCCAGGGGAGCAGTTAGGGTGGGATTTCCCCCCTCCTCCCCTCCTTGCACTCCTCTGCTCCACAAGGACCTGCCTGGGATTGCTGAGCAAGGAATGCCACCAAAAACTGGGCACCCCAGGCTGGGGTAGCTGGGCTGTGCCTCCCTCTCTCTGCACATCCACATCTCCCAGGGATCCTGGGCTTGCTCGCCTCTTCTTCCCCTCGTGCCAGGACCCCACCCTGCCATTGCAAGGTTTGGGATGGTCAAATTACCTTGTGACACCAACGGCATCCACCCTCACTGCCAGACAGGAGCCCATCTCACTGGGGTGCCCTGTGAGAGAGGGCACTGCCAAAAAATTAAGGATTCCCACGGGATCTTGGCTTTTTCCCTAGAATGTGCTGAGAGCAGTGTGGAAAGGGGAGATGAAGTCTCCTCAGGGTTTGGAAGCAGCCCCCTGGTCAAAAAGGCTCCTACCAAGACAAGTCCTGACATTTCAGGTGTGAAGAGAAGTGGTGCCAGGAGCTGTTTGGGGTGCAGGCACCCCAAAAGATGGTTGATAAGAACTCTGGAGAATGATGAGCAGGATGACCAAGAGGAAACGTCCAGGAGTCCACAAGCAGCACCTTGGCAGGGCTGGATGAGCACCAGCTCTGGGTGAGGTGATTACAATTTTCATGCATGAATTCAGTGCAAAAAAGGAAGCAAGACAGTGATCTTCCAGCCATCCTTCCTGGCAGGGGGAATTCTGGGGAGCCCAGCACAAAACAGGCACTGCCTTTCAGACTGAGACTCTCCACACAGCCAAGGAGGAGTGGAGTCCAGGAAAGGCAGAGCTTGCATCAGTGACCAAGAGGGATCCCATGAGAGTTTGCATCAGTGACCAAGAGGGATTCCATGAGAGTTTGCCTCAGTGACCAAGAGGGATTCCATGAGAACTCCACACTTTGCTGCTCCTCAGAGCAGAGATCTTGGAGCTTTCTGAGCAGCACAGCTGTGCCCAGACACCACTTCCCCCCGGACTGAAGCACAGGCAGGCACAGGGAATGAAATCCATCTGAACAGGATTGATGCCTTGGGAAGGCTGAGCTGGAACAGAGGCTGGACAGAGCTAAAGAATAAAGCAGGGATTTATTAGGAGGCCTCAATGGATCCACTTGGGGCAGCACGAGAGCCCAGCCAGGGCTACACCCAAGATGAACCAAAATGGTCACAAAAAATGGATCCCCAGTCACGAGGTCTCTCATTTTATAAGTTCTGCTCCATTTGCATATTGGAGTTAATTGTCCAATTCCAGCTCCAGCCCATGCAGTCCCATCCTTCTTGTTTTTCTCTCTCCAGCCCACGTTGTTTGTGCTCTTGGTGCTGAGATTTGGATCATTTGTCCTTGGTCCCCAGCTAGAGCAGGAATTGTTTTGTCTCCCTGCTCTGTGCACAGAGCTCACCATCCCCTCATATGAAGCTCAGACCCACACAATAAAGCAGCACAGAATCTGAAAAATATAAAAGCTCAGACCTGAGGCATCAGGATGACTCCCAAGAGCTGGTGCACACCCAGGATGGGGGATCTGACCCATCCATCCGTGTCTGGACAGAGATGTGACCCATGACTACAGCACAAGGTGGCCACCAGGGATTAAATTATTCATTATTCTGTGGTTCTGTAAACCCTGTGAAACCACCAGGCATTAATGGCTTGGCCCTGAGAGAAACCTGTGAGTGGCAGAGGAGAAAATGAGGGAGACAGGACATCTGTCCTCCTGTGGTTAGGAAATAAGTGCTGTGCCCCACAGGCTGTTAGGAAGGGAGCAGTAGGAGTGCTGTGAGAGTAAATTCAGGAAGAGGTGAAGTTATCTTCACCTCACAGGGATATCATCTGTGGAGCATTCACCTGGCAGGCAGGGCAGGCTCACTGAACTGAAAGGTGTCTGCAAGCTGACTTGGCATTTTGGGATCTTGGCAAGATGCAACAACCACGTGGATTTTTTTTTTTTTCATCTTTTGGGAATTGTTCCAGGGCAATAGGAACTCCTGAAAATCTCCTGTTCTTGAAATATCTCCTGCACAGGGAGGAGGAGACCGAGGTAACACAAAGTAGAGATGGGATGGGGATGGGGATGGGGATGGGGATGGGGATGGATGGGGATGGGGATGTCTCCCCCACATGACAACAGAAGCTGCTCTCAGCACTCTTTGCTTCTGCCTCTCCCTGAGTTTATCCACCTTCACTGCTCTGCCCATCCACAGCCAGCAGAAATCCGATTGCTCCGAGATTCCCTCTTCCAAGGAAGCACTGCAGGTGCCCCTGTGAGCCCCAGGTGATCCAGCTGGGGAGAGCAGCACCTGAGAGTGGAGCCCTGTTGAGAAGGGCTCAGCACTCCTCCCAAAGGTGTCTCCTGCCTGCAGGGACCTGAGCAGGTGTCCTCAGCCATCTTCTGCCAGGGATGCAGCAGCAGGGAAGAGTTCAAAGATTCCAAGAAGCCCTTCCTGGACCAGATGACCCCATCTGAGATTCTTGCAAGAAATCTCCTGTTCCCAAATCCATCTTCCTAAATGAGGTGACCAATCATGCAGGCCTTGTGTTCTCTGTGCTGCTTTTTGCCTCTGGCAAAACCGTCCCCACACCCAGCTGTGGAGGGTGGCAGAGCTGTTCCAGGGGTGGCATCTGGAAGGAAAGCTGATGTTTCCAGAAGGACGTGGTGAAGGACCACGCTGCAGCAAGGAACCCTCCTCCTCTGCAGAGGCAAGAGCAAGGGCTGGGCTTGTCTGAGCTCCCTCGTGCACCCCAGGAGCCAAAGGATGCAGAAGGAAGAGCAAGAGCTGTGATTCATCCTTTTGTGCCACGGGCACAGACAAAGGTGTCGTGGCACTTCAGACAATGCAGCAGATGCGGGATTTTGCTCAAGTGTCGCCCCAAAATAAAAATTTTAAAAAACCCCTTAAAAATTCAGAGAGACACGAGGAGACCAAATCGCTGCCCTGGACTCAGGGCCAGTGTCAGGACTCAGGACATCCCTCTGGCTGTCCTGAGCAGCCCAGACCCCTGCCAGGGGGCTCAGAGACCTTGGCACAGAGCCCAA
>NW_005054493.1:1122031-1146910 GCF_000277835.1 Geospiza fortis | reverse complement strand
AGTCCCTCAGACTGTCTTGCTGAGCTGACCTCAGAAAGCCAAGAGAAAATTTTTTATAGATAAGATAAAATAAACAACCTTAAGACCGAGAAATGAAGAGCCCTGACTCCTTCAAGCACCGAGCTAAGAAAAGAGACTTTCCAACTTTTCTCGAGTTCACTCTGACCAGCTGGAGATCCCGACAGGCCAGCAGCCAGGAGCTGAGCTCAAGGGAGAGCAGCTGCCAAGCTCCAGAGGTGTCACCATCTCCCAGGCAGATCCAGCGAGCTCTGTGCAAGCCTAGCAAGAGTCCTGCTCCTCAGAGAGGTGTCTGTTTGTCCTGCCAAGTGCCACCCTCGAGGGCAGGGCTGTTTGGTACAGCACAGCATCCCCCAGGGACAGGGGTCACCTCCTCATCCTCCCCCAGCCCTCACTGTCCAAAACAACAGCAAAGTCCCCAACAAAACCCTCCCAAACCCCTCGTTGTCCCGGTGAGGTGCCTGGAGGAGTCGAGCAGGGGCGGTGGCATTTGGCCTGGCGCCCCTCGGGGCTCTCTGCGCCGCTGGAACCGGGGCTGGGGGGCTTTGCTGGGGGGCACAATTTGTCACAACCCACGCCAGGAGGCTCTGAGCCCCCTGGCCCCGCTGATGCCTCCCCTGGAGGGGAACAGCTGCTGGCTCTGGGAGGCAGTGGACCTCTTTAAACTCGGAGGAAAGCAAGGTCAGGGTTCCCTGGGGAGGCGCGGTGGCAGTGGAGCGGGGAGCAGGGTGGATGGTGTGTCCCGTGGCCAGGCTGTGGCGGAGGACTGGGAGGCAAACCTTGCACGCCACCCTGTAGGGGCAGTTCTCTCCTAGGCCCAGAGGAGGCGAGATCACCCGTACTAATTTGTACATATCCTTATACGAGATCCTGCCGCTGCAAAGGAAGCACAGGTGGGTTAATAGGACACTGAGAGAGTGGAGAGGAGGGTGGAGAGCTTAACGGGGGGATGCTGGGGCCGTCTGTGGGGCAAGACCCCCAGCTCTTCTCTTTCTGGCTCTGTCAGACCCAGAGAGGAGAAAGCTGTGAGCATCAGCTGCTGCCTTTTCCACCATGAGAGTTGGCTCTTATCACCTCACACTGTCCCATCCTCACCCTGGACAAGGACAGTTTCGGTGGTGACCCCTCCTCGTTGTGTTCCTGACCCCTGGGCCTGGTGGGAGAGGGCTGGGATTTCACCCAGGGTGAGCCTGCAGCTTGGTGGAGTTCTGACCCATGGAGCTGTGCCCCATCACGTCACCAGAGCCCCTGTCCTCACACAGCCAGCCCTCTGAGAGCCACGAGGTCCCAGTGGGGTTGGCAGCTGAGCCACTCGTGCCTCCAAGATCTGGGGAACCTGAGACAGGGAGGGATAATGTGACCAGCTGCTGGCTGTGGCACCTGGCGCTCTCCAGTCCACTCCTGTGCTCCGACCACCAGCCCAGCTCTGCCAAGGGTGCACATTATGAGAAGCAAACCTCCCCAGACACACAGAGATCCCCCCTTTCCTGCCAGGGAAGCACATCTGCCCAGATGCAGCCATCCCAGGATACGGCCGTATCCTCCGGCACCGCAGGGCCCAGGAAGCAGCCGAGGCACAGAGCTGGCAGGAGGGGGTGCAGGATGCTGAGCTCCCCACTCTGCTCCAGCCCAGAGCCCTTGGGGAAGCGTGGGGTGGAAGTGCTGAGGTGCAGCTGCTGCAGCCTCCCGGGCATCCTTGGACAAGCTGGGAGGGAAACCACGCGGGGAGGCAAAGAGCGGCGTCACCGTCCGACCCCAGGCGCCTTTGCCTCTGGTTTCTTCCTCCTCATCCTCTCCCATCCCCTCTCCATTGCTGGCCAGAGGTGAAGAACCAACCAGACCCCATCCATGTGGACAAACCCCATCCCTGCTCCCCCCTGGTGCTGGGTGTTGTCCCCAGGAGAGCTCCGTGTGCTGTCGGGATGCGCTGGGAGCTGTTGGGATGTACTCACCTGTTCCCAGCCTGGCACAGGGGCCAGGGCTGCCAAAACTGTCTCCTGTGTCCCCTAAGCACTGGCTACAAGCATGGCTTGCTCAGGAATCAGAGGGGCACATGGCAGGGACAGGACAGCTCAGGCTTGTGTTATAGTGGCTCCATCATGGGCCATCATAAAGTGGCCACCAGCCACCATCAAGTGCCCAGTGTGAAGAAACCCATCCCAAGAGCCACCCCACAGCAAGCAGCTGGGAGTTTCAGTGCTCCACCTCCTCTCCTTTCTCTGCTTGGAGCTGATATTGGGCATAAAAAAAATACCTTGGCTGGGGCTGGTCTCCTGAGGGCAGGACAAGGAGGCAAGGAGTCTCCAAAGGGAGCGTGTGGGGGTGCCAAGGCCAAGAGTTAAGAGGGCACAGGCTCCCTGGCAGTGGTGGATCACGACCCCAAGGAGTCCCTGGGCTCTGGAAGGGGCCACACGAGGCATCCTGGTGGGGCTGGGGCTGAGCGAGGCGCAAACACATTCCCAGAGCTGCCACAGGTGCCCCATTGCTCTAGGGATGCTTGGGACCGTGGAGCAGTGGAGAGCAAGGCCTCTGCAGCAGCAGCAGGAGGAGCAGAGCCAAAATCTACCAACCCAGGGTGTGTATGGGCCCTGTGAGCCCCCACCACTGCTGGGAACAGGCTGCTGCCTCCAAACAGGAGCCCTGCTCTCCAAGGTCCTCATCAGCGAGGGCAGGAGTGCAGCAGCCAAAGCACTCCCAGCTCCAGATGGGTGAGTGGGCTGGCCAGCACAGGACACAGCTCCCCAAACATGCCCCAAACAAGGTCCTGCGCAGGTGGCTTGGCAGGAACCCAGCAGATCCCCATGGTGGGAACAAGCCCCACTCAGCCCTGCTCTTATCAGGGGCTGTGGGTGCTGGGCAGCAAGGGATGGAGCCAGTCTCAAGGCAAAGGCTCCCAGCTGGGGACAGGAAAGGAGGCTGAGAGGGATCTGCCTGCTGGGCAGGGAGGAGAGGAAGAGCAGGAATCTCCAGCACTCGGGATGAAAACCCCATGGCAAACTGAACATCACCCAAGACGCCTGTGCCACCAACCAGCGCAAGAACCAGCTGCTGCCCTTTTAATGACCTCAGGTGACAGCAGCACATCCCTGGCTGTCCCAGACATCACTGAGAACTAAACTTGCAGTAGGAGAACACAGAGACCCTGGTTTAAAGCCAGCTCGGAGAGGTTGGCTGGGAGAGAAGGAGCTGGCTACATACCACGCTGCTCGGTCATACTCTGCCCAGATCCTGACAAACTCATCCAGATGGTGAGGGCCCAGGATGGAGGAGTCCCGTGTCAGGTACTCAAAGTTGTCCATGATGACTGCCACAAACAGGTTGAGCATCTAAATCAAAGGGGGAAAATACAGAGAGAAAGGAAGGTGAGGGGAGAGGGAGCAGAGAAGGGAAAGGAGAGAGTGGGGGGAAAGTGGGGGAGAGGGAGCAGAGAAGGGAAGAGGAGAAAGAGTGATTGTGGGAAGGTGATGGAAGATGACCATGGCTGGGATGCTGACAAGGGGGACCCCCAGAGCCCTCAGAGGAGAAGGCAAACTCACCAGGAAGGAGCAGAAGAAGATGAAGGACACGAAGTAAACGTAGGCCAGGTCGGTGCCGCAGCGCTCGTTCTCGTTCTGCCCGGACGTGGCCGTGGTGTCCGGCTCGCAGCCCTTGCCCTCCAGGCAGGACAGCATGATCTCCTGCCACGCCTCTCCAGTGGCACTCCTGTCCCCAACACAGCCCTGTCAGCAGCTCCTGGTGGCACAGGACTGAGCCAGGGTGCCCCCAGGAGAAACCTCAGCACGCCCTGCCCACATTACACACACCTCTGGCATGCAGGGGAGCGTTTTCCATGACTGCTCACCTGAAGAGGAGCATGAGGGAGCCCAGGAAGCTGCGGAAATTGTTGTGCCTGTTAATGTGGCTTTCCTCATCGAGTTTGATGTTGCCAAAAACCTGCAGAAGGGAGAAAAAGGGTTCAGCTCTTCAGGCAAGAGCTCATCAGCCAGGGAAGCAGCTGCACGTTTGCATTGCCGCCCTTGAGTGTTGGGGAAGATGAAACAGGAAAGCCTCATAAATATGATTGTCTGGCAAAAGATTTTGGGAATATAGAAACTATAAGTGAGACTGAAATGAAAGCAAGCTTTGAGATACCTCAGTTACTGCACAACTGGAAAACAACAGTGTGGCCAGCTAGAGGTAATCCCCTTTCGATGAAACAATTCCCTCTGCTTGCAGACAGCTCCAAGGGTCAGAGCAGACCCTACAGCTTGGCAGGAGGGGTCCAAAGAGGAGTTTTTAGGGTTTAAAATGTAACACAGTATGGTAATGTAATGATTCTTATAGGCTGTATGGAAATTAGATTGGTTAGTGAGAATTGGAATATTCAGCACAGAAGAAGATTTATAGTATTGTAATGGGAACATCGCTCGCTTACCCTCTTACGCTCTTATCCTCTTTTACTCTCTCTCCCTCTCTCTCATGCTCTCTCTGCCTCTCTTCTCTCGGGCCTGCTCTGAGCTGTGGCTGGCAGCTCCCAGCAGGGCCCTGCACCCCGGCCCTTTGCAATAAACCACAGGTTCCAAGCCCTGGCTTCAGAGATCTCTGGTCTCCATCCATCCTGACCATCCTACCCACCATCACTCCTACACTTGAGAACATTCCAGGATGGGTTGGACAGGGCTCTGATCTAGCTGGAGATGTCCCTGCCATGGGGCTGGACAAGGTGGCCTTTCAAGTCCCTTCCAACCCAAAGCATCCTGTGACTCTGTGATTGCACGAGAAGTGCCCCAGCAAACACAGGCTGGTGCACAGCCAGCGTGCCAAGGAGCTGGTGCCAGGCAGCCATGGGGGAAGGAGACTCTGCTCTCCTTGGCAGGGATTTGCTGTGGGTGGCAAAGGCTGCGAGAGGCTGAGCTGCCATGGAAACAGGAGCATGGAGGGCCTGGGATCAGCTGAGTCCAACCATTCCACATCCATCCATCCATCCCTCGATGCCATCTGAGCACCACATGGCACCCAGCAACCCCAACCACGCTGGAGGTGCAGGGACAAGGTCCCACTGTCCTGGGTGGGTGCTGGGTCACACTCCTGGACACTCCCAGGAGCTTTTCCCTTGCTGGAGGAATGGTCTGTGATGCTGGGGTCAGGCACAGCCCTGCAAACAGGCTGGGGAAGGGCTCAGGGAGGGAGGGACAGACCCCACCATCCCCAAGGCCAGGAGAGGCAACAAAGATCAAACTATGGGCAATATTCTAACAACAACCCTCAGCCAAGGCTGTGCTAAGACATTCGTAAAGTGCCTCAAATTGGAAATATGTGCTGTTATTACTGTTAAATATTTATTCCCCTTTCCCTGAACCTAAAAATACACCAACTGCAGAGTATTTTTTCCCTGTACAGGTTTTTTGGAATGTGTAATTGTAGAATATTTTCTGCCTCCAGCTATTTTGCTCAAATAACGCCCACAGACTTTACTGCTTGGGGATTTGTTCACAATGGTGTTAAAAAAAAGAAAAAAAATTAAAAAAAATAAATCTAATACTACCACCCGGCAGGGAGGGGGGCTGAGTCAGATGGTGGCTGTTTAGGAGAACACCTGGAGCTGACGCTCAGGTGAGTAGGACAGGGTGGCAAAAATCAGCCCCTGGAAGATCCTAAACAGCAGAGCTGCCAAGCAGCACAAGCCAGGGGCCTCTGTCACCCCAAAATGAGGCACTGGGTACTGTGGCAGCTCCACGGGCAGCTCCACATCCCCAGAGGATGCTTTGTCACATCTCCAGCGTGGGATTTAGTCACAGCAGAGGCGAGCCAGCCCTGCAGCACGCGTGGAGCTGAAGGGTTTGGCTCACGTGCCTCTTATTCACCAGCTGACGCCTCCCCCTGCTCTGCAGACCCCCCCAGCAGCTGGGAGATCAGGGCAGGGCCCCAAAGGGGAGCACCCAAACAGACTGACAGCAGCACAGCCACAGGGACAAATGGATGGCAGGCACCCAGCTGAGCCCCCAGGGCCACATCTCCACAGGTACCAGCTGTGGAGCTGGACTGAACAAGCCATGGCAGTGTCCCCAGGGCCCTGCAGCTCCCAGAGAAGCTGTTCCATCCTCAGCACCCTCCTGGGTGCAGCAATGGCAGGCAGGCACAAGGCTGGCTCCTGTGTGCAACACTGGGGACGTGTCAGTGTCACTGTCTGTGCCAGCGGGACACACGGACACGTCTGTCTCACCTGCATCCCAATGATGGCGTAGATGAAGAAAAGCATGGCAATCAGCAGGCAGACGTAGGGGAGTGCCTGCAAGAGAAGCAGATGAGTCACCTCATCTATCACAGGTCCAGCCCCAGAGGAGTACAGCACACACAGGTGGGCTGCGCTGGTCCAACTCTCCTACAAGGCCTTGGGAATAGCCCATATTTGGGAGCAGCACCACATCCCTGTGGCCTGGTGTCCTAGGGTGATGTTATGATGCTTGAATCCCCATTTGTGTGTTCTGTTTATGCTGGATATTATGTTCTGTGCCTTCAAGACTGGCTCTGAAGAGCGAATGCTTTGTTTTGGTTTTGCTATCAGCTGCTCTCCCACGGCTGGCAGGACACAGAGATGGGACAGTACATGGTGCTGCTTTTGCTTTTTGCTTTGCTCTTGCTCTTGCTTCTGCTCATCAGTTAGTTTAGCTAAGCAGTCCGAATTTTTCCCTGGACTGTTTCTCCTTTCCCTTTTTTGGACCAGCTTGAATCTGCTCTGGACTGGGACCTGGGAACACCGAGAGTTTGCACCTTATTGCTGCAGCAGCTGCCCCAGCACCAGA
Source organism: Geospiza fortis (assembly GCF_000277835.1). Taxonomy (NCBI): domain Eukaryota; kingdom Metazoa; phylum Chordata; class Aves; order Passeriformes; family Thraupidae; genus Geospiza; species Geospiza fortis. The sequence goes on along the minus strand of NW_005054493.1, from coordinate 1,140,110 downwards.
GGGACTGATAACAGAGTGACAACCCCCAGGAGAGACTTTCCGAATTTGTCATCTTTTTCAGAGCGGTGAAAGAGTTTTGTCATCTGGTATGGTTCATTCTGTGTGCTGGGGGTGCTGTGCCTGTTAAATAAACAGGTTCTTTCCACTTCTCTCCAAGGAATCCTTCCCGAACTGGTTGGGGAGGGTTAGGCTTAGGGGAAAGGGGCTGTGTGGGTTTGCTTTCTGGAAGTCCCCTTTTGGAGGTTTTCTCCCAAATTTTCCCTAAACCAGGACACCTGGGAAGAGGCCAGGACACACGAGACTGACCTTGAAGGACTGCACAAAGGTCCAGAGCAGGATGCGGATGGTGTAACCCTGGCGGAGCAGCTTGATGAGCCGAGCAGCCCGGAAAAGCTTCAGGAAGCTCATGTTGAAGCTGCTGGTGTTCACCAGCTGGGGGGAGATGAGAGGGTCAGAGGGAGCTGGGAGCTCCCAGCACCACCCCACAGCCCGCTGCTCCCAGCCCCTGCTTCACCTTGGTGTCCGTCAGGATGATCTCCGTAATGCTGCCGATGACCGTGATGAAGTCAAAGATGTTCCAGGTGTCCCGGAAATAATTCTGCAAAAGAAAGAGGGAGAGAAGGAACGTGGATTTGAGCTCAGGGACGGCATGCCCAAAGGGTGCTGAGCCACAGGCCAAAGCTGCTCATGGACAGTGGTGGAGACCTCAGAGCCCATTTGTATGCAGCCACAGTCTGGAACACCGTCCTGTGTCTGAGACACTGGCAGACCTGAGCATGCCTGCAGCAAGCAGCTTTTCCTGGGAGATGATTCATGCCTCCAACAGACCACCCTGGCAAATGGGAGCAGGAAAAGTAGCCACAGCCTAGGGCAGGCTACAGCAGCTCGGCACATTGACCCTCACGGCCAGGAGGCTGCTGTGCTCTCCTCTTCACAGACACCTGGACACATCTCAGCCCCTGCTGTTTGTGCAGCAGTGTGGGAAACAGTAAAGGTAAGGAGATTTTCAGAAAGCTGTAAAAGCAGGCCGTAGAAACACAAAGAACAGAGAAATTAAAACTAGCTACAGCTACAAAGTCTGAAAGTAGAAAAAGTTACAATAGTACAGCAAGCAAGGGCATGAAACAATAGCTTGAGTTTTAGGCTTGGATAAGATAGACCTTAAGACTGCAGAAAAATATGCTTAGCGAGATAGTAGAAGGTTTTAAGCTTAATAATGGAGTATTGTGTATTGTTAATAGAGAGCAGACAAGCATTGTGTGAAGCAGGTGTACGTGTGCTTTTAGTGATTGGCTAGAACAATTGTCTGTAAGCTTTAGCAATGTGCTATTAGCTAGAAAGTTTTTAAAATGCTCTGTAACAAAGAAATCTTTGGCTGTTGTTGGCAAGGCGTGAGCTTTTGCCGTCTTTCTATTGTCTCAACCATGTAATGAAGCTGATGCTGCAATAAAGCCCAAGGAATGTATCCCAGCAGTCCTGTCCCATTTGTGAAAACTCCAAACACATAGCAGCTGGCACAACACCAAACATGACCATGACAGGTGCTACTGGGAGCAAGGAGGGTGGCTAGAAACCCTCCTGACACTGGGCTTTGTCTCCCATAAGCAGCAAGGAATAGCTGAGGAAACAGCAATCCGTGGTTTCAGATCCCAAATGAGCAGCTGGGAGCTTGAGCACTGTGAATCTATCAGGGAGATCTCACTGCTGCTCAGGTACAGCACAAGGACAGAAGAGCAGCAGCACCTCCTGACTTGGGGGAACAAGGGAGCAAGACACCAGCAAGTGCAGCAGCACTGGGCTCTGACAGAACATGCATGGCCCAGGCACAGAGCACAAGGCAAGAGGTAAAGCAGCAGTGTGGCTTCCCCCAGCAGCATCCAGCACTGGGAAATGCAATGAGAACCACAGGACTCCAGCCCAAAAGCAGCCCTCAGGCCAGGATCCAAAATAAGTAGCAGCAACCTCACGTTATTAACACCTTCCCTCTGTGATCTGTGCACTGCCAAAGTGCAAATTATCACCCTGCTAAAGAACAGGAGCAGGCACTCACCAGGAAGCCAAAGGCAATGATCTTGAGGACGCACTCCAGGGAGAACACCATGGTGAAGGCGATGTTCAGGTACTTCAGGGCCAGCTCATAGGTGTATGGAGCAGAATAGTACTGATGGAAACAGAGACAGCACTAGCCAGGAGGGGCCTGCCAGCCTCGTGGCTGGTGACTGTCCCAGCACAGACCTGACATGGCCTATGTTTGCTGCCCTAGCTGCCTCCAGAATTCCTTCTTTTCCTCACCCCTCCCTCAGGACAAGCCTGTGGTGGTCCATGTTCCTTGCCTTGGGGGCATCAAGAACATCTCCTCCTTACTCTCTCCACCCCTCTCCCAGGACAGATGCCACTCCTTCTAAGAAGGGAGCACAGAGGAATTCCAGGTCTGCCTGCAGTAGTTAAGGGGTCTAAATAATTGGGGTAATTTCCTTTAGAAAAGGTGCCACCTCCAGTTTGGGTCCTGTGTTATTTCACAGGGATGTGCCCAGGGAACTCACACACTGTCTCAAAGCATCTCCACAACCAAAATTCCCTCTGCTCCCATCCTGACTGCTCCTACTGCTCCAGACGAAGGGGACAGCCTTCCTCTGAGCCCCAGCTCACCTTCATCATGAGCACCACGGTGTTGAGGGCTATCATGGCCATGATGGTGTACTCGAAGGACGGGGACACCACGAAGTGCCACACGCGGTACTGGAAGGTGTGTCTGTTCTGGGGCATGTACCTCGTCAGGGGCTTGGCGCTGATGGCAAAGTCAATGCAGGCCCTCTGCAACAAAACAACTCCCATCAGACCCCCACGGACACATGGGAGTGTCACCATCGTATTTTCTGGAAAATCCCCTCACCAGGATTTCTCCTCCTGGGAAGCTGAGAAGCCTCAGAGAAAAAGGAAAACAATATTATCGCATTTGCTTCTCCTGTGTTTTGCTGCTTTGGAATGTGAAATGTGAAATATGTTTTGATGCTTTGGAATGTGAAATGTTTTGATGCTTTGGAATGTTTGTGCTGCTTTGGAGATTGTTTATCCAACATGTGAACTGTTTTGACCTAATGACCAGTCATGGTCAGGCTGTGTCAGGACTCTGAGGAGAGAGTCACGAGTTTTTGATTAGTATCTTGTTAAGCTTTCTGTAAGCATCCTTTATTCTTTAGTATAGTTTTGGTATAGTATTCTTTAATATATCATATCATATCATATCATATCATATTATAAAATAATAGATTAGCCTTCTAAGAACACGGAGTCAGATTTATCATTCCTTCCTGCCACGGGGGACCCCAGAAAATACTACAGAGAGGTGCTGGTGGCTGCCACAATTCCTTCCTTCATGATCTGGGAAGGCAGCTGGCTCATGGGTTTCTCACCTTTTCGATAGCAAGGGAGTTCCAAGCTCCCAAATTCCTGAAAACCCCATGGAAATGTCCCCTTTCCCCTCCCAAGACCATACCTCGTTCTTCTCCAGGCTGCACTCCTCCATCATTTTGTCTCCTTGCTCTTGGAAGGTGATGATGATGAGAGCCACGAAAATGTTGACGAAGAAGAAGGGGAAGACCACGAAGTAGACGACATAAAAAATGGACATCTCCATGCGGTTGCTGCGGCTGGGCCCGCGGTCCTCCTCCGTCACATCCACCGAGTGCTGCAGCACCCTGTGGGCAGAGAGGTGGAGAAAAGCAACCAGGGATACATCCATCACTTCCAACGGGACCCAGCTCTGTCTGTCCACGCTTGTGTAATGACAAGGTAAAGCTCTCTCCTAATCTGCTTTCAAGGATGACCCTTTTGAATGGCTCCAGTTTGTTTTATGGTGCTTTGCCGCGTCCCTGATGGAAAATGGATTTTCCTATGCTCTGCACAGAGAGAAAAAAATATTGCCTGAGCTCACATGGGCATTTAGAGAGGTCCAGTCCTACCATTATCCCTAATATTGACTTCAAATATATCTCCAGGCCACAGAGAAAAGGCATTTTCCATCATTCACTCCCTAAGGAAGAAGCTAACTCCAGTCAAAACTCCTGCCTCATAGCAGGGCTAAAACCTCTTTTGTGCTGGTATGATTTGTTATTCTCTCTACCTCCCAGCCCAGCAGCTCCTCTCTCAGTCTCACTGGGTGTAACCTGACCACCCCAACAGGGTGACCACCCCTATGGGAGGGGACAGAGGAGCAGAATACTCACTGGGGCCACCCCTCGCCCGTGGACACCGTGAACAGGGTGAGCAGAGCCCAGATGATGTTGTCATAGTGAAACTCGTGCCGCTTCCACTCTCTGCATTTCACCTCCATCTTGTTCTTCTCGTGGTCCACGTAGTTCCCTCTGCAAGGAGGACAGGGAGCAGTGACCTCAGGGTTTTTGGGCTGCCAGAGTGTGGGATGGTGGGTTTGAACCTGGGGGCAGCACAGGTGTGTGTGGGGGTCACCTCTCCTCCCGCAGGGAGAAGCTGGATGACAACCATGAGGAAGGGGAGGGAGAAGGGGAAAGTAAAACAGAAGAGAGAAGGAGGAAAGAACAGGAGCAAATTAAGGGCTCTGCACCCCACAGAAGGATGGGCCACGCACTGGGGATGGGGTTCAGCCCATGCTGTCCTCAGGAGCAAGGACTTAACAGGGACCCACAGGAGACATGACCCAGTGCCCTGCCCTTGCCAGAGGGGTCGGAAGCACCAGAGCTACTCCCCAGGGCACCCACATGCAGTCCTTCTGCGTGTCCTTGGAGCTGTCAGTGCAGTAGAAGAACTTCCCCTTGAAGAGCTGCACGGCGATGACGGCGAAGATGAACATGAAGAGCTTGTAGACAATGAGGATGTTGAAGACGTTCTTGAGAGATGTCACTACACAGTCAAAAACAGCCTGGAAGAGAGGGCAGAGCTTACCCTGGGGAACCCACAGACCTGCACCAAGACCAGGTTACTTGCTGGGAAAAGAAGGAAAGAGCTGGGCCTTCTCCAAGGCCAAAAGTTATTTTGTGAATGAGGTTAACACCCAGAGCACCCACAGCACTCGTGTAGGCACCATGCAGCCCCTGAGACAGCACCAGGGATGGATATTTGTGTCCTCAGTGTTCTCTGCAACCAGGGAAGCAGATGGGGGACCATCCTAATGATGCAATTAGTAGCAATCAAGACTAATTAGCGAGCACTTCATGATTTTGCATCACCCCAATAGCAAGGCAGAGCAAATACCTCTGCCTGCCAGAGCAGCACGTTCCTTAGTGCTCTCAGCCCTGGCTCTCACAGCACTTCAAGTGGGGATTGTCCTGATCCCTGTTTCATGATGGAGACAGGCTCTTCCAGAAAGGAACTGACACAGGCTGACTCCATCCACTGATCAGGAAGAAAAGCTGGGGTCAACCCCCATGTTTCTGGGGTGCCACCCTGGTTCTCATCAATCAGCCAAACCACTTACAAGTTAAAAAAAAGAGCTTCCTCCTTCTCACACTCTTTTTTGGCTCTGTACCCCATCAGCTAGGTAGGGAAATTCATAATCCTACCTGTGATGCAGAAATAATCCCATTATTGAGATGGGAAATCCCTCTCCAGTGCAACCCCGTGACAGCACAGCGCACAAAACCCCGAGCTGTTTGCAACCTGCTCTGGTGGGAAAGATGAAAAACTTCCCAAAGAGATCTGAGCTCTCCAAAACCAGGGCAGCCTATTTTTCAGGAGAACATCCGGGCTTTGCTCCATTTTGTCCACTCAAGCCCCACTTTCCCTGGCAGAGAAACCACTTCTGGACACCTTGCAGTGCTCCAGGCTTGCTTTCAAAAACTCATTGCACCTCCAGACACGAAGGGCTCCTAGAACACCCCAAAAGCTTTGAAAACAACTTGTTATTGCTCACAAACAAATCACTGGTGGTCCCTGCTCCCAGGGAAGAGGAGAAGAGGATGTAAGGCAGGAGATGGAGCTCGTTACCTTCAGCTTGGGCAGCCTCTTGATGGTTTTCAGGGGCCTCAAGACCCGCAGCACACGGAGAGACTTGATGGTCTTGATATCCCGGCCCTTGTTGGTCCTGCCGCATCGGAGGGAGGCACACGCACCCAGAAATGGAACAGAGAGACAATAACCTTTTAGACCTGGGTGCCCTGGGGAGCTGAACTGCCGACAACACCCCCCCAGCACGTGTGAAGATGGGAACAGGAGGGGCACAAACACTGCTGAGCTCTCAGCCCACCTCAACGCGGCTCCTGCGACACGCGCCGACAACCGGCAAAGATGGAAAACAAGGCAATCCCCTCTTCCCTGGGATTAGCACCCTTCCAGTGACCTCAACAAACCCCTCGCTGTGGGAAGCAGTGCCAGGGCTGGGGCAGGCAGTGCCAGGAGGTTTGCAGGGCACAGGCACACGCTGTCTGCAAAGGGGGCTTGTGCAGGGTCACCACCGCTGCAAATTGTTTCCTTCCCGTTGCAAGAAATGCAGAATAAAATGAGGGAGGTTTGCTCAATGCGGGGTCCGCATTGCCAGGGAGATTGTGGGTGCCTCATCCCTGGGAGTGTTCCAGGCAAAGTTAGATGGGGCCCTGAACAGCCTGGTCTAGTGGAAGGCGTCCCTGAGCAAGGCACAGGGGTTGGACCCTTGGGATGGTCCCAAAGGTCTCTCCAGATCAGGGCTACTCTTGCCTTCACCCCAAATCAGCTGAGGGAGGCAGAGTTTACCAGGAGAATTCTTCAGAAAAGCCCCCTCATGACCCTCATTTCTTGCACATGATGATTATTCCCCAACCACAATACCAGGTGAATTTTTTTTTCTTTTTTAACCAAAGCCTGGATCTCGAGGTCCTGGTGAAGGTGGCACAGCTTGGATCCACCAGGCACCCTCGAAAAACGTCAAGGAAATTACTTGCAACAACAGATGCTCCCAATTACACAGCTCCTTGGCGAGGGTTAATGCAACAGGGAGTACAATAATGGGCTTAATCATTACGAGATGTAAACAAAACCACTAATTAATAGCCCTCCCTAGGAGCACAGCCCTCACATGTATGGGAAGGAACTGTACAGACGGACCTAGGACTCACTTTGCTCCTGTTTTGCTCAGAAATAGGGCCTGGGGCATCTGACTGAGGGCTGGGGTGAGGGTTTGAGGGCAGCACTCAGCTGGTGCAAGTTGTCACCAAGGTCACCCCAAGTGCAGTGTCTGACACCTGCTGAGGGGGGATCCCTCAGGATTGCCTGCAGGGCAGCGTGCTGCAGCCCCTGAAAACGCAGCTGAGGGTCAGCCCAGGTGTGGGACAGAGTGAGCTCCAGCTGCAGCCACCCCCCTGCATTCCCAGGAGCAGTATCCCACAAGACCTCGAGCGCCATAGTTACCCCAAAGCATTCCTGTCGGCGATCCAGCCCAGCAGCCAGCGAGCAGCACCAGCAGAGAGGTGAAAAAAGAAAGAAAGAGAGGAGGAAAGTGAGAAAAGGGTCAGGGGAGCTGCATGGGGACCCTGCAGCAGCTGTCCACCACCCCAGACCTGAGGAGAAAGGCACAGTGTGTAGACCATGCTGTAGCCTTCAGCATGGGGCACATCTCCAGGCAGGAACTCCTCCAGAAGCCCCCCCTGCCCTCCCTGCTGGAGGTTTTGGGTGGGGGGCGCGTGGTGAAAGCACTGCTGCAAGAGGGACCTGCATGGAGTGGGACAGTGGGCAGCAGCAGGAAGGCACAGGCCTCCTCAGCCAGGAGCTGTGGGGTCAGGGAGCCAAAGGCAGAGGCCTCCAAGGGATCCCACCTGCAAGCTGCAATAGTTCCCATCCAAATTCTTCTCAATCACCTCCACTGAGAGCTCCACTGAGCCTGAGCTGCTGTGCAGGGTCTCCTGCAAGCCAGCAGGATGCTCCAATTGGACAAGCCAAGGTGGGCTCCAAGGTCCCTGGCTGCAACCAAATCTCTGTCCCTGTTTGAGCCAAGTCCCTGCCACGTGCACACAGAGTGCTCAGCACTGGGGGCAAAGCCTGTAGGTAAAACATTTCCTAAAACACATCAAACTCACCCCAGGCCCTGGCTGTGTGTCAGTCCAACATGTGGGAGGTGAGCTGAAAAGGTGACAATTTAACTTTGCAGAGCTTCTGTGGTGCCCTGCCCTGCCTTACACCAGGTTATTTTGCAGCACCCAGGGGTCCTTCTCTCTTCCAGGCCCTGGTGGCAGTGGGCACAAGGAGATGCTGCAAGGAAAGAAGCCCCTCTGCTGGGCAATCAGCCCCTGCACACCCAGGGCTCCGCACCGGCCACTCAACCTCTGCACCAACCTTTCCACCAGCCCTGGACAGCTCTGCAGAAGTGCTGTGAACTGCAGCCTCAGAGGGAGGCAAAGGCCAGCAGGGACTTTACTTGTGGTTCTGGTTATTTCAGCTAATTTAATTTGAACTCCTTGGAGATTTACAGCTTTCTATTTAGGCTGTGCGTGGATTGATGGATTAGCTTTCCATGTGGAGAGCTAGAGATGAATGGAGACAGCCTCTCCCAGGATTTGTGGCCCCTGAGGGAGCAGGGGACAAGCCCCAGTGGCTCACAGAGAGATGGCTTTGTGGGTGGACACTTGGTGGTTTGGAAAAGGAGAAAGGAGAAAGGAGAAAGGAGAAAGGAGAAAGGAGAAAGGAGAAAGGAGAAAGGAGAAAGGAGAAAGGAGAAAGGAGAAAGGAGAAAGGAGAAAGGAGAAAGGAGAAAGGAGAAAGGAGAAAGGAGAAAGGAGAAAAAGGAGAAGGAGAAGGAGGAAGGAGAAAGGAGAAAGGAGAAAGGAGAAAGGAGAAAGGAGAAAGGAGAAAGGAGAAAGGAGAAAGGAGAAAGGAGAAAGGAGAAAGAAGAAGGAGAGGGAGAAGGAGAAAAGAGAAGGAGAGGGAGAAGGAGGAAGGAGAAGGGGAAAGGAGAAGAGAAGGAGAAGAAGGAGAATGGAGAAGGGAGAAGAGGAGGAGAAGGAGAAGGAGAAATGAGAAAGGAGAAGGAAAAGCAGAAAGAAGGAGAAAGAAGGAGAAAGGAGAAGCAGGAGAAGGAGAAGAACATTCAGAACATTCCCCGTGCCCTGGCCCCACATCAAAGAGCTCACAGAGGGAGAAGAAAAGGAGACGGATTGGAACATCAGCACCAGAGTTTTCCCCTGGGGATCAGGAGGGAGGCTGGGAGGGAGGGCGGCAGGCTGGGACATGGAGAGCTGGTGAATATCCTGCAGCTCCCTGGGCTGCCGAGGGCAGAGGCAGGTGTTCTTATAAACGCTTTATAGTGCATGAGCCCATGGGAAATCACCGTGGGGCCTTTGTTCCCTTCACTGCCCAAGCCATGAGCTCATCTCCTCCAGCAGGAGCCAGGCTGGAGGCGCGGCAGACAGAGGCCTTCTCCACACGCCTTCACCCTCCAGAATTCAGCTGCCCCATGCCCTGAGGGAACATCCTTCCCTCGGCAGGCAGGGGCCAAGCAGGGCTGGAAGGTGCCAGGCAGCTCCTCCACATCCCCTGCCAGCTGCAGGGCCACCACAGGAACTGTGCCACCCTTGTGGGGCGAGGGCAAGGGCACAGCAAGCAATTCCTGTGCATTGGTGAGTGTCACCAGGATATTTTCTGAAAAATCCTCTTTGCCCAGGATTTTCGTCTCCTGGGAAGCTGAGAAGCCTCAGAGAGGAATGAAAACAATAATTATCTGATTTACTTCTGTGTTTGCTGCTTTGGAATGTGGCTTGGACATTGTTTACCAACAGGTGAATGTTTGATTGGTTCAATGCGAATTGTTTTTCATTAATGACCAATCAACATCAGCTGTGTCAGACTCTTTGAGTCAGTCAGGAGCTTTCATTATCATTTTTCTTGTGAAGTCTTCTGATGTATCCTTTCTCTTTCTTTAGTGTATTTTTAGTATAGTATAATATAATATAATATAATATAATATAATATAATATAATATAATATAATATAATATAATATAATATAATATAATATAATATAATATAATATAATATAATATAATATAATATAATATAATATAAATCAGCCTTCTGAGAACATGGAGTCAAATCCTTATCTCTCACCTCGTCCTGGGGACCCTCACCAACACCACAGGTGAGGACACCCCTCCACCCTCCACCCAGGAGAGCTGAGCCAACAACTTGTGCTCCTTCAGCCATCAAAATTCTTGATGGAAATTGCCTGGGAAAGAGAAGGCTCCCTTGCCCTCCTCCTCAAACACTCAGTGCATCTTCAGGCTGCTGATGGCCTTGAGCCCTGCCAGACACACTGAGGGGCTGTCCTGGCAGAGCAGGGATCAGCCACACCCTGGAGATGCTCCATCCACCCTCGTGGTGGCCTGTGTGGCCTCCCAGAGGCTCAGAGCGTTGTCCCCAGGCTGCAAACCTGCCCCAAGCCCCTTCCCCATGCTGGGGTCTGTGCTCAGCTCCCTGCCCTGCCCAGGGGCTGCTCCATTCCTGTGCCTTTGTTATCATTCCTTCCTATTCTATTCTTGGCTAGCCTTCTGATGAAATCCTTTCTTCTATTCTTTTAGTATAGTTTTAATGTAATATATATGATAAAATAATAAATCAGCCTTCTGAAACATGGAGTCAGATCCTCGTCTCTTCCCTCAACCTGAGACCCCTGTGAACACGGTCACAGCACCCCCTGCCCCAGCCAGCAGCACAGGGCACATCAGAGCAGCGGGAAACTCGTCCCTGCGTGCTCCTGCCCCCGTGGCACATCCCAGCAGCCACAGGTGCCACAAGCTCAGTGCCAGGGCCCAATCTCCAAGCAATGCTCAGTGGGGACACTGCAGGGCAAGCACACAGCCTTCTCTGTGATGCCTCAGAGGATGTTGGCACAAACCAAAACCACCAGCCTCATCCCCATTCCTGCAGGGCTCCAGAGAAGTGTCCCCCTCAGACCAGAGGAAAAGCCACCAGCCAGGGCTACCATTTCCAGCACAAATGTGTTCACAGGGCAGCTCCACCTGGCAGGCTGCTGCTTTTGCTGTCTCTGTGAACCCCAAGATGCATGGCAGGCATGTAACTCCATCTCTGGCACCTTTAGGCCATTTCCCCCCTCTCTAACAACCCCTTCTGCTCTGTTTCAAATCCACTGGCACCACCAACTTCTTCCTAGCATCTCCAGCTTGCCTTGCCTTGCTCCCTGCCTGCTTTCTCACCAGCTTCTGCCAAACCAGGAGAAACATCTTTGGAGCAGCCACACACCACTGCCAGGAGCCATACCAGAAGGGTGCAGAGAAATAAAATACAAAACAAAATCAGAGTCTAGTAGCCATAGCACACAGTTTCACCCTTCTCCCAGCCCAGGGGAGGCAGGGAGCTGACAAGGACAAGGGCCACTTACGCCAAGGCAAAAGCCACCAGTGCTCCCACCACCACAATGAAATCCAGGATGTTCCAGAGGTCTCGGAAGTAGGAGCCATCCTGCAGGATCAAGCCCTGATCAATCATCTGGAGGGGAGATACAGAGAGAAAAACAGGCAGGGGATGAGCAGCTCAGACACCAAGCTGGGGGACAGGGACACTGCAGACACATCCCAGTGTCCTGGCTGTAGGACTTGGTGTTTTGTGGAAGCCTCAGGGCTGATAAAGGAGGTGCTGAACACTCTGGGCCAGCACTGCTGAGAACCAGACTTTAAGGTCTCCACCTTCTAAATTTAGGACAAGAACTGTAACACTGAGCTATTTCCCAGGGATGCTGCATCCTGTCAGAGCTCTTACCTTGATCACCATCTCGAAGGTGAAGACACCAGTGAAGACGTAGTCGAAATACCTCAGCACCTGCAGAGAGAGGGCACAGATGCTCTGCAGCTGCTGCTGAGCAAACCGTGCCCACCCAGACATCCAGCAGCTTGCCTGGCTCAGGGGAAGCAAAATGGGGTTGGTTTGCTTGTCCCAAACCCAGCCTTATCCCTAAGAGCTTAGGACAGCCCCAAACCCAGCCTGTGCAGGCAGGAGGGAATCATTCCCCATGCAAACGGCTTGGAAATGATGCTGCTAGCCAGGATCACCTGCCCCACACCAGTACCAGCATCTCCCCCATCCAAGCCACTTTACAGCTGACCAGGCATCCTGGTCTCCCCCCAGGCTCTAAACCCCACGTGGGGGAAGCTGGGAGTGACTCCCACGGTTCACAACGGAACGCGATGGGGAAGAAATCAGATTCCACAGCACAATGCATGTGCCACCACGGGCTGCCCTGGTCCCTCAAACCCTGCAGGAGCTCTGCCTGCCCTGGTGGGGGAGCAGGAGGGGGTTGCAATCACTTTGTTACGGTCGGAGTTGGTGAGGACGGGATCCTCGGCGGCGAGGGCGATGCTGCTGGCAGCGATCACCAGCAGGATGCACATCTCGAAGTAGCGCAGGTTCACGATGTAGTGGCAGGCCCTCCTCACCCTGCAGGGACACAGCCCACACCCCAACTGTGAACCCCTGGCAGGACACAGCCACAGCCCTTGTGCAAAGCCCAGCCCATGATGCCGCCTTCCAGGGTGGGGAGATGGGCAGCAAAGCCTGAGGAGCAGAAGAAGGGAGCCCGAGGGATGTTTGGGCTTTTTGGTCCCTCTTCTCAGCTGTCTCAGCCCCACAGCCAGGCAGGGAGAGTCCCCAAGAAATTGGGGTGCTTACTCTTCCAGGCTGCTGGGTCTGGGGAAGAGCTACAGAGCAGCAGAAAACTGCAGGTAAATATACCAAACCAGGAATAAAAAATCCCAGTCTGGAAATCAGCAGCTGGGAGAGAGCCACGAGCCATGCCACAGAGAGAGAGCTATGTGGGGCTTGGGGAACTCTGTGGCTGCTTATCAAGCTTGTTTGGGAGACACTCAGCTCCCTTCTCACAGGGATTCCCTGTTTTTGGTGATGTCTGGGGTCCTTCCCCTTGCAGCCCTCCCCAGCCCCAGAGTGAAAAATGTCTCACGGGTTGGTGGTGCTGAAGATGAACATGGAGCTGTGCGGCACCATGGCTTTGCCCGTCTCGCTCTTTTCCTTCTTCCTCTTCTTCTTCTCCATTTCTTCCTCATCTTCTTTGGTCTCAGCCTCCTTTAAGGGGCTGGCTTCACCGTCTGTCTTGTTGCTAACTGCAGGAAAGCGAGAGCCTTTGCCCGACCTTGCACCCAGACAACACCCTAGGGTGTCCCTGCCACCGCCCCTCTGACTCCCTGCTCTGAATCCATGTGCTGTCACAGGGAAAGGGACCAGGCAGGAAGAAAACACACCAGCTGCTGGGATGGAGCTGATAAAATGGGTTTAACAAGGCCAGTTTTCACCTTGCTGGTTAATTAATAACACTGTTTAAAGCAGCTCACCTTGACAGCCAGGATGCCGCTAAGGGGTTTGAGTGACAGTGAGCTGCCAGAGGCTACAGATGTTCCAGGAAAAACTGGGAATGCCAGAGTTTTGCCCAGGCAGAGAGGAAGGGGAAATGATGGATAGGATGAAGAGGTGGTGGGAAATGATGGATCAGATGAAGGGGTGGATGGGAAGAGGTGAGAAAGGGGATGCTGACACATCAGCCTTTGGGCTCCCCTGCAAAACTGGGGTGAGGTGATGCAGACAGGAAAACCCACACAAGCAGCTTTCCACCCCCACAGGGTCCCCGAGGGCTGGGAGAGGGGCTCAGGAAAGAGAGAGGGGTCCTCACTCTGTACCACAGCGGAGTCGTGCACATCGATCATGATGGCCGTGCTCTCGGTGGCCTTCTCGGTGTTGGGGGTGATGGAGGACAGGTCGGGCTCGCTGCGGCTCACGCTGCGGCTGGGCTCCAGCAGCGCCTGCTCGCTCGTGTCCGGGCTGCTGCACTCCTGCTCCGGCAGCGTGCCCGTCCTCCCCTGGCACAGCTCGGCTGCCACGTGTGGGGGGCTGCCCCTCCTGGCGGTGCCGATCAGATCGGCGTCACCAGCAGGGATCCCGTTTGTCCTGCAGTAGGGATGGGGCAGAAAAGGAGGTGTGAGAAGATACGGAGACAGGAGATGGAGAGAATACAAAGAGCTGTGGGGATTGCAGGATGTCCTCTGCAGGTACCAACCTGATGGACTCCCCGCTCGCCTCCGGCTCCCCCGGAATCAGCGCCTCTGCTGCAGCCACGTCCCCGCGCCGGTCCCCATCCTGTGTCCCCTCGGCAGTGCTGGCCTCCTCCAGCCCCATCTCCTGGCTGGCCGAGCGGCTCCCCAAGATGCCAGCTGTGTCTTTGCCCTCCACGCGGGCTCTGCGGTGCCGGCTGCGCCGCTGGCTCTGCCTCATCCTCGCCCTATCCTCCATGCTGCCTCCCGCCCCGTCCTGTTCTCCTGGCTCACAGTTCCCGTGGCAGGACTTCTGCTGCCACATGTCCCGCTTGGCCCGGGGCGATGTCCTCTCCTCCCCACCGCCGGGGTTGGCCCCTGGCACCGGCTGCTCGGCTCCCTCGCGCTCTGCCTTGCCCTGCTCCTCGGCGCATTTCTCCAGGGTGACACCTTCCCCGGGTCTCTTCCTGCGGAAGATGCTGGCGTGGGGGTTGATGAGGGGCGGCTCGTCCTTGTTGATGCCCTCCTGGCTGGACATCTGCATGTGCCGGCGCAGCTGGCTGGTGCGCTGCTCCCACACCGACATGTGGTGCCTCCGCCGCCGCTCCCGCCTGCAACGGGGCACAGCCAGGGGTCAGCATCCCGGCTGCCCTCAGCGTCCCCCCGCTGAAACACCCACCCTGGATCTCATCTGGGAATCCCAGGCACAAGGAAGCACCACCGCCAGGGTTACAGGCTCAATGGTGTGCCATTGAGAATTAGATATTTTCTTGTAGGTAGAGGCTCGGTAGGAGTGCGAAAACATAGGCTTGGATTACCGCTACTGCTACCTCTAGGATAGTTAGTAAGAAGAGAACTAGTAAGGTTAGGAGTGAAACTGCTGGTATTGTGGAGAACAGGGCTGTTGTGGCTGTAGACATGAGGTGGATAAGAAGGTGGCCTGCTGTTTGGCTGTTAGGCGTACACCCAGTGCTAATGGGCGAATAAGTAGACTTGTTGTCTCGATTAGGATTAGGGCAGGGATTAGTGGGGTGGGGGTGGCCTAGTGAAACGGAGGGTGGGTTTCGCAGTCCTGTTATGAGGGTGGCTAGTCATAGGGGGAAGGCTAGGGCCAAGTTTATAGATAGCTGGGTGGTTCATCAGTGTCCCTCTGGTGCTGGGAGTGTGCTTGTGTCCCTTCAGAAAGCATCAGGCTGATGGATGACCAGCCCCAGCAGCCTCGCTGCTGCCCTGAAGCTCTCAGGCAGCACGTCCAGCTTCTGGGAGCAGCCAGCATCCTGGTTTGCCCTATCCCAGACAGACAGAGACCACCTTCCCCTTGAGTGACTGCCTGGGGACACCTTAAATATGGGCCAAGCCCTCTTGCTGCACCCAGGGACCTCTCCTCGCCTCTCTCCCAGCACATCCCGGGTAGAAAGCCAGCCCTGAGGCTTGAGGAGCTGCACTGGGCTTCTGGGCTACACCACCAACACCTTTGCAGCGTGGTGCAACAACACCCTGGAGAAGACAAGACGTGCCCTTCCTGACACCCCCGCGGCACAGGGAAAGCACCCAGGAGCACAGACGGGCACGGGCACTGCTCACACCCCACTGCAAACCCACGGGCAGCGAGCCACGGGCGCTGGCACCGCGGCACCGCGCACGGGGATCCGCACACAGTGGGGAAAACGGGGCACACGGATACAGCACACACACACACACACAATGAATTCCCACTCCCGAGGGGAGCGGGGCGTGCCCCGGCCCCGCGGACGGACGCACAGACAGCACAGGAGGCACAGACGGACACGCGCCCCCGCCGCCCACATACAGGTGGCTGCTGCGTGGCTCCCACATCGACATGTGGTGTCTCCTCCGCCTGTCTCTTCTGCGGAGGAAAAACAAACGGGTTCAATCCCCTCCTTCCACTCGTGTGGGCAGCGCACAGAGCTGTCCCCCCTCCCTGGGCAGGGCTCGTCCTGGCCCTGGGCATCCACGGTGAGCCCCCACGGGCACGCTGGTCACGGGCTGGCACACTCAAGCTGGCACTCCGCTCCCTGGGAGCCTTCCCCACACCAGTGCAGGCTCCAGTCCTTCAGGACCTCCGAGACATCCTTGGATACTTAACCGCTGTCTCACACTGCTCCAAATTCACTTCTCCCAAGAATCACGAGGCAATTGGAAAGAGGGAGCAATGCATCAGGCCAGCCCTGAGATGTTCAGAGGCACCACCATGAGCTGCTGCTGCCCTGGGAGCACAGAGGGGAACGTGAACTCCCCCAGCAAACACAAGGCACAAGGCCAGGCTGAGATGCCACAGAGCTGCTGTCACCTGAGCAGCCCCCACACAGAGCAAGTTAACAGGGCTGCCAGGCTGAGACTCCAGGCTTTAACCTTTGCCTCAGCATAGAAAGGATTCAGATGCACACAGCTCCCAAGAACTCTGCCCTGAGAATATGCAATCATAGAAACACAGAACATCCTGAGTTTGAAGGGACCCACAAAGATCACTGAATCCAGCTCCCAGCCCTGCACAGGACAACCCCAAGAATGCCACCATGTGCATGAGAGCACTGTCCAAATGCTTCTTGAGCTCTGGCAGGCTCACTTCCCAACAGTTTGAAGGCATTCCTCCTTGTCCTATCATTTATCAAAAAAACACCTTGTCAGAAATCCCTCTTCAGCCCTCTCAAGGTGCTCCAAGGTCTCCAGGCTTAACAACCTCAACCCGCCCAGCTCACGGGAGAGCTGCTCCAGTCATGCCAGTGCTTATGGTCTCCATGGATCCCCGTGCATGGGGAGGCCTCAGTGCCACGCTGGAGGCAGGGCTGGAGCTGCCAGCACCCACAGCATCCCCGCAATGAGCTGCAGAGCCTCCAGACACAGCCACGCAGCACGTCCAGCACCAATGCATGCCGGTGCATTGTTCAACGCGCGCAGTGCCCACCTGGCAGCCCCGAGCCAGCTGCACCCAGGTGTGCAAACACAGAGAACCCACACCATCCCTGGCCATGTGGGAACACCCATCCATGCCCACTCTGCCAGAAGGAATTCCCGTGCCAGCCTGCATGCACCAGGCACCCGCGGGGAAATGGAGCCGCCAAAGGCAGGGCCCAGCTCTGAGCTGCCTTCTGGACCAGCTCTGCTCTGCCCTGCCCTGGCCACCACGGTGTGGTCTCTCTACAAGCTCAGCACCACCAAAAGCACACCAAACCTGAAGCTGACTACATCATCGAGCCTAACCCGTGGCGTCTACTGCCTGGGCCTGACCCCAGTCCATCCTGATGAGCTGGAAAAAAGCCCCATGAATATCAACACCTCCCCTTCAATGCCACCAGAACAACAAGGAAAGGTTGAAAAGATCTTTTTTTTCCCAACCAGTTCTGTCTGGCAATGGCTAGAGAGCTCTATCAGGGATGTGCAGTGTGGGCAAATCCTTTACTGCCCTAATATATTCCATCTCCCCCTCTTCCTCTCTCCTATCTGTCCATTCCTCAGCCTCTCCCGCTGCCTAAAGCTCTCTATTCCCTCACTTTATCCAACACATTCCCACTGGTATCCAGAAACAGAGCCAGCATACAGACTCCACCACCTCTCCCCTAAACCCCCCTAGTCCTTGTGCAGACAGATTTATTACGAACACCCCATCAGCCCCAACCCAGGGTAAAATCTGTGGCTGCTGGGGGATCAGGCAGGCCTTACAAGCACACCCCGTTCCTGCTGCCCCTAAAACCAGCATCCCAGCACTGCCAAAGCAGGGAGGGGGCCGTTCCCAAGGCTGCCTCTGACCCCCCCAGATCAGCACTCTCCTGAAGACAGCAGTTTCTCTCAGCAAATCTGCAAAGAGATTCTGCCTTGTACAAGCTTGGCTGGGTTTCAAAGCATAACGAAACCTAAAATTCCCTGGGAAGGGATTCTATAAAAAAAAAAAAAACAAAAAGAGGGGAAAAAAAATTAAAATAATCCCTTCAGCTGTACTGAAATGTACTGTTTTGGGAAACAAATCAAAACGCCTCGTTCCAATGTTGACTTTGAAAGTTTTATGTGATTTAGACCATATGACACCGCAAAATAAAGAGAAAAAAGGCAGCTAGGAAGGAAAAAACAGAAATT
>NW_005054493.1:1096848-1122007 GCF_000277835.1 Geospiza fortis | reverse complement strand
TGCTGAAATGCAGAGACAAGGCTTCTTAACACCATGCTGGAGGTTTTTTTGGTTTGGGGCTTTTTTTTTTTTCTCACCCAAATCAAATTTTTGAACAATCAAACATGGTTTCACAAACCCGCTCCATCTTTCCTAACTGCACTGGCTCCCGAGGAAGGAGCCCGAGGGAGATTTGTGACACCACTGCTCCCTTCTCCCCCAGCCCTGGCTGCTCTCCTGCAGCTCTGCCATGAAGAAACACTCCCCAGGAACAAATATCACCCCTCCTCAAGAATAACTTGAGATGCCTTCCTCCTCCTCCCCCAGCCTCCCACCATCAGCCCTGAGTGCTTGAGCTCTATATTTGGGGCAGAAAGCCTCTTTTAGCATATTTTTGCCATGCCCGAGCACTGAGGCTGCAGCTTGGTGTAGAGGGTGGCAATTTCAGGAGCTCCCTGGAGAGCTGTCACCTCTCCAAAAGCACTGCTGCTCATGGGGAGCACACTCCTAGACCAAAATCTCCAGGAAGATGCCCAGAGAGGGACTCGCCCCATGTGGGGACCCCTTTTTTTCATGTTGGCAGCCCCCCACAACCAGCCAGGCCAGGCTGTGCTGCAGCTCTGTGCCCTTCTGAGCCTGGCTGGGCTCGGGGGAGTCACCAGGAGGGTGTTGGGGAGGCACTCACTCGATAGCAGGCATGTTTGGGGCAGACATGGGGCTGACTTCTTTGGCTTTCTGCAGGGCGTGCTTCTGGTTAAAGGCCTCCTCTTCCTCCTGCTCGTCCTGCAGAGAAAAGAGGGGCTTTGCTCAGTGGGGTGTTGGGGTTCTGAGGGAAAGCTCAGCCGCTGGGAGCAGTGAGGGATGTGCAGGGCAAGCCTTGACGCCAAGGCTCGAGGGATTGAGGGGGATCTGTACTTCTGATGCCTTGGAGTGGCTGCCCGGAACAAGGTTAAGAGGATACAGTGGGTATTTATTAAAGGCCTTCAATAGGCACATTTTGGGCAGACAAAAGCCTCACAGAGCAGCTACACCCAAGATGGATGATGGTCACGAGTTTTTCAGACAATTTTAAGTTTGGTCCATTCACATATCAGGCGTCAATCCTCCAATTACAGCTTCAGGTAATGAAGCCATATTCCCCCAGTTTGCTCCCCTCCAGTTCACTTTTTGTTCATATTTCTGGGGTCTTAGGTTGTAGGGTGTCCTTGAGTTTCAGGCCCAGAGGGATTGTTTTATCTGTCTAAAATGTGAAGACAGCAGCTGACACCCTGTATGGAGTTTAGAGTCGTGCAGTAATGCAGTACAGGATTTGAAAAAAAAATAAAATTTTTTTAAGGCATCACTTCCAGAGACACTTTATTTCCCTTGTGCTGTGGGGATGCAGGTTCCTCACTACACCAGATCTTCCCCAAGGCATCGGGGCTGCTCAAAAAAGTGAACCCAGCCCACTCCAGGGCTGGGCTGAGCACGGTGGGACAACCCCAGACAGCACAGACCAGCTCAGCCCTCCCTCCTTCACAGCCACAGGGGCCAGACAGGCATCCCCCAAACCGAGTGGGAGGTAAGGCATCCATGAATGACCCCGGCAGAGCCCGGATTGCATTAATGACTACGGCTGTGTCTCCTGAGCAAGGAATGTCATTAGGAGTCATTAGCGAGCATTCAGCCTTTTCAAAAACTCAGCGCTCTCTTAATTGATGCTGCTGATACCCGTGGGGCTCCCCTGGAGCCATCTGCACCCTCCCACCGTGGGAGGACCCCTGCACACAGCCCTCAGGCAAACCATGTTCCCTTTGGGGTCAGATTTACACCTGCATGGAAGCCTCCAGTGCGCCCCAGGGACGTGAGCAATAGCACGGGCTCCACAAAAATCTGGGCACCACAGGGTCACTGGTTTGCTCCAAAGAGTGGACACAACCCTTGCAGCTCTCTCCTGCTCACCATTATCCAGATGGTGCCTCAAAAATTCCGAGTTCCCCAAATATTCCCCAGCATGGTTTAAAAAAGTAGCTTAGCACCAGCCTAAATTGCATCCTAAATCACATCTGCTGCCCACATCTGTGGGCAAATGGGGAATAAATATTAGCACCACTGGAAAGTGCTTCCCACTCCACATGTCCAGAGTGCTTGGGCAGATAAGAGTCCCCACATCAGGTCCCACCCAACAGACGAGGGTTATCTTCATCTGACTGATGGCAAACAGGACTGGGGAGTTTAAATGGAGAAATAAAGCCATACTTGAAGTGTGGGTATTCCTGGAAAGACCAGCAGGTTTAAACATTCTCCTAAATCAAAGCCTAAATGGCTTTGCCCCCACTCTCTCCCCGGGAGAAGGAGAAGGAGCAGCAGGAACGTACCTTGGTGAGCTCCTGGGCATTGGCCAGGTTGTCCACGGCGATGGCCAAGAAGACGTTCAGCAGAGTATCTGAGAGCAGCTAAGGATGCACAAGCCGTGTGTTAAGGACATGTGTATCTGCAGCTCCCAAGGAGCCCAGCCAAAGGCACAAACCCCTCACCCATCCCACAGCCCTCAGTGCCCCTCCCCACAGCTCCTTCTCTGCCCTTGGGGCACCCACAGGGGTGCGGTGGGTGTCCCTCAGCTGGGAGGGGAAGGACGTTTCTATGAGGAATGTTTGAAGGAGCTGGGGCTGTTTAGCCTGGAGAAGAGGAGGCTCAGAGGTGACCTTATTGCTCTCTACACCTTCCTGAAGGGAGGTTATAGCCAGGTGGGGTCGGTCTCTCTCTCCAAGCAGCACTGACAGAGCCAGAGGACACAGTCTCAAGCTACATCAGGGAAGGTGTAGGTTGGATATTAGGGAAAAGTTTTTCACCAAAAGAATAATAAAGGACTGGAATGCTCTTCCCAGGGAGGTGGTAGAATCACCATCTCTGGATGTGTTTAAAAAAAGAATGGACACAGCACTTGGTGCTATAGTCTGGTTGAGGTGTAAGGGCACAGGTTGGACTTGATGATCTTGGAGGTCCCTTCCAACCTCATTATTCTGGGATTCTGTGAAGAAGGGGAGGGGGATACCCCCAGAGAGGGTGAGGAGGGGGGGTTGTCAGCACGGAAAGCCCAGCAGCCCAGTGGATACAGTTCCCAAACAAGGTGAGGACGATGAAGTAGATGGAGGACCACATCCCTGAGCGCACGCCTCCCTGGGAGCGGATGCCGTTGTACATCACCTCGTTCCAGTCCTCGCCCGTCAGGATCTGCGGGGACACCGGGCAGCAGCTCTGTCACCTGCACTGCCCATCCCCTGCACACCTGTGCCACCAGGTACAGGAATCCCCTGCAGTGGATAACCCAGCTCTGCAGCACCTGGGGGACATCCCACTGCACACTGATGAGGAGTTAAAGCCTCCTCAGAAGAGTTTTGAAACTCTTCACCTTCTGTAACAGAGGTGGACGAGTTTCCACCTCCTTCCATCCGCTTTGTTGTGCAGGAGAGGGACGAAGCAACAGCTGATAGAGGGGAGCTTGTTTGGTGTAAGGAGCCCCTCCCAGCCATGGGGGAGAAACCAGTGGTGCCAAGTCCCTTTGCTTGGGTCTCCTGGCAGCCCAGCTCCTACCTGAAACACCGTCATGATGGCTGCAGGGAAGGTGTCAAAGTTGGCCGAGGGAGTCCCATCCATGAAGTTAAACCTGCGAAGAGAACCAGGTGGGTAAAATACCAAGGTCACCAAGCCCCTGACTGCTGCGCTACCAGTTTTCTTTAGCAGGACCTTTCTCCACTCTAGAAAAGGTCTCCTGAGCATTTGGTGCCAGAAGCCAGAAGGTCTCCTGGCTAGAAGAGCCACACAGCCCAAAGGCAGCCCTGGAGCAGGGATTTTTGTGTGGGAGGACACTGAGGGGGAAGGTACAGTCTTGCTGGGCTCCTGAAGAGGGTGTCATCACTTGCCTTTAACACCAAGAAACCCCTGTTCCTCAGCCTTGAAATGACATACCTGCCTCCAAACAGCTGCATTCCCAGCAGGGCAAAGACTACAATGAAGAGGAAGAGGAGGAAGAGCAGACTGATAATAGATTTCATGGAGCTCATCAGCGAGACCACTAAATTCCTCAGGGATGCCCAGTACCTAGAAAACAGAGATATTGCTGGAGCACTGCCAGTGAGCTGGAGAGCAGGAGGGACTGCATCTGGGCTGCAGCCACAGTCTGAGACAGGGTAACAGGCACTGATGGTGGATACGCACTTGGTTATTTTAAATATCCTCAGGAGACGAAGAGCTCGTAGGACACTGATCCCAAAAGAGGTTCCTGGTCTGAATATAGCCCAAACCACTTCGAAGATGCTTCCCACTGTGACCTGAGAAGCAGACGCAGCCACAAGCCAAAGACTCAGGATGGCCTGCTGCAGGGAATCTTAACATCCCCAAAGATGAGGCACCCACCACCCTGTCCAGGACCTGGTGTCTCAGGCTGTCCTGGCAGAAAGTGCTCCCTGCCCACTGTGACGGCCATCCTGATTCCCCCCTTGGTGCCTTGCATTGCAGAGCCCTGCCAAGCATCTCCCCCCACACCCCCAGCATCCCTGGGGCCGCTCACCCCACAGTCGAAGCAGTTGAAGGAAGAATGGAAGTAGAGGCGTGGCCCCATCCCGTACATCTTTAAGGACATCTCCAGAAGGAAGAGCCCAAGAAACAGGAACTCTGCATAGTCTGGAAGACAAAACCGAAGCGTGCTGGAGGCACTGAGCTGTGTGGAGCACACTGCTTGCACCCACCAGCTGAGCATCCAGCACACCACAGAGATGGGACAAGTCAAGGACCAGGCTGCATCCCCAAACCCTCAGGGTTTGGGATGAGGGAATTTGATCTGTGAGGAGCAAAACTGTATGTAACAGAGCATCAGGCCCACGAGTTAATCATTCAGGGAAGAGGCACCAGTGTCCCAGGGGATTGACAGGACCAGACATGGCCAGCATGGAGCAGTGCAGCTCTTTGGCATTAAACCTGCAAAGGCATCAACCACACGACACTGTAGGGGAATATTATCAACCTGGATTAAAATCATTGCATGGCTGGAATTTGGCCAGAAAACAGAGCCAAACGGCCAAGAGCCAGTGAAAAGCCTTTCCAGCTATTTCATGAACATTTAGCAGGCAAGAGCCTGGCTCTTCACCTTTCCCAGAAGATGCTTCTCACCACGACCAGCTGCCATACCACACTGCAGTGTGCTGGGAGCCTGGCAGGCCTGAGCCTACTGCTGCAGATTTGGATAGAGCTGGGGCTCAACAGGGACATTTTCAAGGTGAGGAAGAATAAAACGTCTGTGAAAGCAGCACTGTCCCCAGCGCAGCAGCTCAGGAGTGACACATGTGGGGCTGACCATGCTGCCCTGCAGTAGCCCACACTGCAGTGTCCTTTAAGGACGCTACACCTTAAAGATGTAGTGTCCTTAAAGATGCAGTGCTTCCAAGACCTGACCTTGTTCCCTGGCCCATGCTGGGCTCAGGGAGGCTCCATAACTGGGAATCTCCAAGCCTGGGATTCCCTCACTGTGCTCTGCATAAGGATTTTAACCAGGGTGTTCTGCCATGACCAGTCCCATCCCTGCAAATTTACACCTTTCCAGCAAGGGCTTGTGCCCATTCACAGGTGGTTCTCCAGCAAGCTTTCCATCACCACTGTTCACAATTTTGGGATAAACTCCACAGAGACTGGCAGTGTTTCTCTCTCATGACAAACACAGCAGTCCTGAAGGACACAGAGGCAGCACAACTCCTCCGTGTTTGCTCACAAGGATGAGACATCCCTCAGCGGCCATGGAGCCAAGGGCAAAGCTGAATTAAACACCTCTACTGGTCGTTTGTTATCAACAGTGGGTGGAGCTGAGGTTATTCCCCACCCAGCTCCCCACCAGCACAACTGTGGCTACGAAACGCAAGTAATAAACGACACGATTATGAAAGTTCCTTTTTAGGCGAACAGAGAGGGGGAATTGTGGAAATCCACAAAATCAGAGGGTTTTGGGAAAGCTGCAAAAGGCAGGCCTCAGGGACAGTAAACCTGTGATTAGAGCTAAGCAGCAGCCATGAGATAGGTCAGCAGAAAAATTATTTAAAAAGTAGAAGAGCAAGGACAAATAGAACAATGGTCTATGTATTAACACTTGGATAGAATAACTCTCTAAGCTACAGAAAAGTTTATCTAGCAAGATATTAGGAAGTTTGAAGCTTAATAATAGAGCTCTGTGCGTTGTGTTTTAAGGCTTACAAGCAGGTATTGTATTCGAAATAAGCAAGCATTGTTTAACCAAAGGTACCTGTGCTTATAGTGATTGCATAGAACTACTGTCAATGTGCTTTTGCTTTGTGGGATTGGTCAGAAAAACTTATAAAGTAAGTTGTAACATTAAGTTCTTGGTCTGCTGCCTGAGATGTGAGCTGGTGGCATCTTCCCATTGTCATAACCACGTAATGAGACTGATGCTGGAAAATAAAACAGCTCAAGGCAGTTCCACAGTAGCCCCGTCCCGTTCATGATTTGTACAGAGCCCCCAGCCGGCAACAGGTGTGCTGCAACACTGTCCCACCCACACCAAGGCCAGGCACTCACAGAGGAAGTGGGTGAGCCAGGCTGGCTGGTTGTGATGGACGATGGCCACGCAGGCAGTGTTGAGAGCCACCAGGCTCAGGACGATCCAGTAGAAGACCTGGGATTTGACCATGTGGCGCACGGAGATGCGCAGCAGCCGCTCCTTGTGCCGTAAGTAGGAGGCACCATCCACCCTGGCACCTTTGAGGCCAGAGTGACTTGAGGGGTTGCCTAAAGGAAAAAAGAAGGGGAACAAGGAGTTGGATGCTCCAGCCTCTCCTGTGATATGAGACAGGACATTGCTCTTATGGGGCACAACTCATCCGGAGAGTTTTTATGCGGCAGCATCTTTAGCAGCATCTTTGCTGCTGGTTTGTGATGCTCTCCACGCAATGGGTGGGACTCTGGGAACCCAACCAGCTGACAGAGGTTTGGGGGGAGCAAGCTGCAGACTGCACTGACCCAAGGTTGGATGGAGAGGTCTCCTCTGCGCCAGCCTCCGCTCGCCCACGGAGGAGATGTCGACACAGTGCTCGTCACCCGACATGGCATCCGTGCGGTTCCGCTTGATGGTGGCTCTCCTGAGCACTGGCAAGGCAAGAGGAACAAGTGTTGGAGTCTCAGTGGCCCAACTCTGACCGTAGCCAGCCCATTGGATCAGGACCTGGTGGTCAGAACTCAGGTCTGGTAACAGGACAAAGAGACCCAGGTGATGCTAGTCCAGAGCTTTCCCTTGTGTGGGATCAGACACAGCATCCACGCTCTCTCAGGAGTTATGGTGCCAATCCACCTCCCCTCACCCCTCTCTTGGGCTGCAGACCCCACTGGGGCCTCCCCATCACAGCTGGAGGGTCTGAGCCTCCAGCTCCAGGCAGGCAGAAGGAAGGGCAGGCAGATTTGAAGGGCATTGCTGGTCTTACCTTCTAAGGCTGAGGTCCCCGAATTTTTGTTCTCTTCAGCCAGCATGACTTCCTCTATGCAAAACACACAGTTCAGCATCAGGAGACAAGGCACTGTCACACATCAATGCCTGGTACTTAAGAACTTCTCCCAGCCCAGAGGCTGGCTCTAGATTGCAAACTCTTACCAAGTATTGCTTAAGGGCCCAAAAGAAAATTCTGGAGGGTGACAAGTGGCAGCTACCAAACATTGCATCAGAAGGAAGAATTACTTGTGATCAGCCCTTCTCCCTCTACTGCCATCAAGCTCATAAAGGAAGTTGAAAATTGTAGGCAGGTCTGGGACTCAAGGCCAGGGCTAAAACTGAGGTCTGGCGCTCAAGACTCATTTGAAGACACCCATCTTTTACAAGTCTAAATTCTGGATGAAAGTGTAAATCTTCTCTTCCCAGAGCTGAATGCACTGGCCTCATTCCTAGGAGGAGCAAGCAAGGACATGGGCTGTGGCAGTTTGGGAACCAACACCCACGGGCTGTCATGCCTGGTGTCAGGAGGAAGCCTGGAACTTCCACCACCCCCAGCCCAGGTCCAGGAGCCCCGAGGTAGGAACCAGTAAGTTCATCCCCTCCAGATGGCTCCAGGAGGAGATTTAACTGGAAAACCCTTCTCCCTGCTGACTGCTCTTCTTTCCCACTGCCCACCACTGCAGGGGACTCCAGCAAACGCCGGGAGAGGGGAAACCATGGCAGAGCACAGCTGGCAGCCGTGTTGCTCACAGCCTCCCTGGAGATGCAGCGTGCTGCGTGCGCAGAATGTGACAATTTCATGCCACAGAGCACGAGGACTCTGGCGATGTCCTTGCCTGCAGCCTGGTGGGACCAAGCTCACCCATGCACTCAACATCACCTTGAGCACCTTGGACACTTCAGGGCTCAGGGATTCCTTTGTATCCCCACCACCCCACAGGAGCAGCAGTGTGCTGTCCCCCCAGGTGTCCCCTGGGCACCGTCCTTTACCCGCTTTGTCTATCCACGCCCGGTAGCCGTTGAGCTCCCGCTCGATCTGCTGCTGCCGCCGCAGCTTCATGAAGGCTCGGCGGTTCTCCACGCGCTCTCTCTCTTTGGCAAACTCCCTGGGGAAGGGCAGAAGGGAGGGCTGAGAGCAGGCCCGAGGGGCAGCAAGATGCCCAGGGGGCTGGGGAGCCACGGCACAGGGAGCAGGGACCAAGGTGGGTGTTGGGGATTTGCATGCTAGAGGATGGGTGAACGATCAGGGAGGAGAAAAGCAGCACTGGGTGGATGTGAGCAAACACCCTGCTTGGTTGCTCAGTCCTGCATGCTCCAGCTGGGAGCTGATGCCTCTCAGGGAGGATGATCCCAGTGCCACCCAACTCCAGAGTCAGCTCAGCTTCTGTGCGTCCCTTCAGGGAATAAAAACTGGGCACTGTGAGGAGGCACTGAGGGGATGGAGGAGGGAATGTCCTGCCT
Source organism: Geospiza fortis (assembly GCF_000277835.1). Lineage (NCBI taxonomy): Eukaryota > Metazoa > Chordata > Aves > Passeriformes > Thraupidae > Geospiza > Geospiza fortis. The sequence continues at coordinate 1,113,102 of NW_005054493.1, read as the reverse complement.
TGCTTTCACCTCCTCCTCTGAATTCTTTTCCTTTCCAGACTCTCCTTGGAGTATTTTCCCAGGGCTTGAGACATGGCTATCCTCCTCTGGATCTCAGGGTCTCACAAGAGCTGTCCAGGTGTGATGACCAGCACAGAGACTCCCTGTTCCATCCCCAAATCCCTGCACCTACAGAACTCCATCCCACACCCTCAGCCCCTTCCCAGTCCCAGGATGCTCTGAGGGAAGCGTGATTACCAAGAGTAAATGGCACTGTTCTCTCTGCGAGAGGAACATCTCTGTCCCCAGAGACCAGCAGCAATCTCAGGCCTCAGAAAAACAAAAACTATTCCAAAGAACGGAAAGAGCTGCTCTGTCTGCTGCAGAGAGCGTTCAAGTGCATTACCCCAGCTGAGCTATTACACCCTGATGCTGTGTGGGCTTCTGCATGTGTGTGTGTGTGTGAGCGTGTTTGTGTGGAAAGCCCGGAATGTTCCCTGCATCTCTTGTTTAAGATCCCCAGACAATCCAAGCGCTTTTCATTCCACCCCAGGAAGGTGCAGTTTCCTGCCGCTCCGGCATTAAGTGACAAATGACTCCCCCTCCAGCACTGCCTTTCAGACTGAAATGAGACTTTCTTCCTGGGGCAGGGAAGCGGGGCGGGGAAACAAAAGGCAAGGGAGAGAAAAGCAGCCTAAGTGAAGAGAAGGAGGGTGGGAGGAGATGGGGGAGAAGGAAGGACCTCCCCAGCCAAGAGTGAAATGCACTCGCAGTTTTGGGCATGCCATGCCAAAGCACCTCCTTGCTCTAGCTGCAGGAAATGCTCTACAGGAGCATTTTGGCTGTGCAATCACCCCTCACCACCCTTTGTTTGCAAATTTGGGATGTCAAGGAATGAGAAAATGCTGTTTGGAGCCAATGGGGAAGTTTCCTGTCCTCTGGTCCTCCCAGCTCTGCCCCACGGGCCATGATTCCATGGCAGCCTTGGCAGCACTTTTCCCAGACCCCAGAGATACCAAATCCTAGAATGATTTGGGTTGAAAAGGGCCTTAAAGACCATCTCATTCCTTGCCATGGACAGGGACACCTTCCACTACCCCAGGCTGCTGAGACTCCCATCCAACCTGGCCATGGACATTCCAAGGATGGGGAAGCCACAACTTCCCTGGGCACCCTGTGCCAGGGCCCCGCCACCCTCACAGGCAGGAATTTGTCCCCAATGTCTAATCCAACTCTGCTTTATGTCAGTGGGTAGCCATTCCCCCTTGTCTTATAACTACATGGCCTTGTCCCAAGTCCCTCTCCAGCTCTCTTGAAGCCTCTTTAGGCTCTGGAAGGAGCTCTGAGGTCTCCCCAGAACTTTCTCCATTCCGGGCTGAACAACCCCAGTGTCTCAGACATCTTTTATGAAAAATCCTTTCCTTAGGATTTTTCCTCCTGAGAAGCTGAGAGGCCTCAGGAACAAAATGTGAACATTGATTATCTGCTGCTGTGGAATGCAACAGGTGCATCTGTGATTGGCCCATGTCAGCTTTTTCTAATTAATGGCCAATCACAGCCCAGCTGGCTCAGACAGAGAGTCTGAGACACAAGCCTTTGTTATCATTCCTTCTTATTCTATTCTTAGCCAGCCTTCTGATGAAATCCTTTCTTCTATTCTTTTAGTATAGTTTTAATGTAATATATATCATAAAATAATAAATCAGCCTTCTGAAACATGGAGTCAGATCCTCGTCTCTCCCCTCATCCTCAGACCCCTGTGAACATGGTCACACCCCAGCTCTCTCAGCTTGTGTGCAACTGGGAGAACTTGGGAAGCTCCTCCTGATGTGTATCAGCTGGGAACCTGGCCACTCTCTGCCACCTCCTGCTTGCCCATCCCTCTGTCCTCCAGCTCCCTGTGCTGCATGGCAAGAGAAACCATCAGGTGCCCCTGGTAGAAGCCACCCAGAAGGACCAGCTGAGCCTCAGGCCACCTCCTCCTGCAGAGGGGAATGGGGGCATTGGAAAAGGTGCTCATCAAGCAACACTTTCCCCCTTTTCCTGAGGCAGCCCTTTTGCTCCTGGAGCACTAATTTACAGGAGGCTGGTGCCACACACACTCAGGGACAGAGTTCATGCAGCTGTGGCAGCAGCTCTGAGGGAGCCACTTCCCACTCACTTGATCCCTAATGGAGCTTAATTGCTTTTGTCCATTAGAAGGAGGAAAGGGTGGCAGAAAGGGGAAGGGGGGAGAATTAAAAAAAGTTAATCTCGACTTAATGAATTATTACATTTCAGAGAGACACGTTCCCAAGCAGGGCAGCAGCGGGGGCTGGTGACATCTGAGAGTGGGTAGGCGATGCTGACAGATCAAGGATTGCTCAGAGCCAATTTGCAGCAGCAAATGGGTAGAGATAATACTGTGTGTGAGTGAGAACAGGGCCAGCCATGGTGACTGACAATGCTTGGGAAGGCTCCAAGTCACAGGCAGGGCAGCCTGGCATTGCCCAGAGAGCGGGTGCTGTCTCCCATTGAAGGGCTCTGCTCCTGCTCTCTTACATCACCAGGAATGGCCAAATTCTGCCCTGCAAAGAGCCCTGGGTGGTGTTTCCCCATAGGGTCCCTGCAAGGGGGCTCAGAGCACCCCAGCAGATTGCACAGTCTCCACCTCTGCTTGTCCACCTGGGTCTTCTGGCCCCAAATCCTGATGGCTCCAGCTCAAAAACATCCAGCCCCAGCAGTCAAGATCTGTGATGCCAACCTTGTGTCACTGCAGCCCCTCTCTGCCCAGCCTTGTGAAGCCAAAGACGCCCAGAGAGCTCTAGAGGCGATTGCTGAAGGCCCTGGTGGGGTCTGGGGGTCAATGTGCCATCTGTCCTCCTGCTCCCAAGGGCACCTTTCCCCCACACCCCTTGCCCAGCCCGCTGGGGCAATGGGAGCACTGATGCTTTGATCCTCCTCTGCCTGCAAATTCTCCTCCACAGCCCTGGCATTTCCCTCACGTGGCCTGAGAGCATCTCTGCTCCTGGCAGGAGACCCCTGGGGACACCACCATGCTCAGGCACATCCCTCTCCAGCCCCCCAGCCACCCTCACACCAGGAGAGAGATGGTTTTAGTCCAACGTTATCTGCTCTAAGGACTGGAAAGCCCAAGTCTGGTTTCAATGGGAGAACCACTCATGGAAGCATCCAGCATAAAAATGGGTCCCCTCTTGAAAAAAACAAAAACGAAACACAAGAAAACAGGAAAAAAACCAAAACAACCAGTTACAAGAAAACCAAGAACCAAAAACAAGTTAAGAGAAAAGTGTATCACAGCCACTGCAATCCATTTTTTTCTACATTTTAGACCATTTTTGAGTTCAAAGCAGGTAAACAGTGCTGGTCACATCAACATCGTGGTCTCCATGCTTTGAAACAACAAACCATCTATCTTCAAAGCCACCGGTTCATCACCTCTTGCCTCTATTATAAAGATGATTCCACCAAACCAGTTATCAAATCAGCCTTAAAACAGCTTGAGGCAGCAGAAAGGACAGGATGGAAATGAGAGAAATACTGGATTACACACTGAGGGTGAGGCAGCAGCAGCACTACTCTGCTGTGAAAAAAACCCCAAATATAATGGGATGCATAACAAGAGAGACCATCTGTAAGACATCAGGTAACACCACTGCTCTCCTCAGGTCTTGGCTCATGGCTCCACTTCAGGTTTGAGCACCACAGTCTGAGGAAAAACTGCCTCTGAGCCTCCAGGAGGGTGTCAGAGGTGGTTATGGGACAGAAGTGACAACAGACGCTGTGGCAAACACAGCTGAGGCAGTTGCACGGGGGGGATCAGATGGTATTTACCCAGGAGGTGTACAGGAACTGAAGTGAGAGTGTTGAACTGACTGAGCAGCCTGTAACCTGAGCTTAAACAGACAGTGACAGTAGCACTGGCACTGCAGACTGGGATTATTGCACTGAACCCACGGCAGAGGCAGCAGCAGGGTGTCCCAAAGGCACCAAAACCTCTGCAGGGGCTGGGTGCCTGCTTTGAAGGAGACCACAGGTGTTTCAGTGAGGGTAATTGCTTGATTCATTTGAAGTGCCAGTCAGAGAAGATCGAAGGCCAGCCTGGTCTGGTTGAAAATGTCCCTGCTCATGGCAGGGGGTTGGACCATGTCACAGGCATCTTATATAAAAAATCCTTTCCTTAGGATTTTTCGTCCTGAGAAGCTGAGAGGCCTCAGGAACAAAATGTAAACAATGATTATCTGCTGCTGTGGAATGCAACAGGTGGATCTGTGATTGGCCCATGTTGGATGTTTCTAATTAATGGCCAATCACAGTGAGCTGGCTTGGACAGAGAGTTCGAGCCACGAGCCTTTGTTATCATTCTTTCTTTTTCTATTCTTAGCTAGCCTTCTGAGGAAATCCTTTCTTCTATTCTTTTAGTATAGTTTTAATATAATATATATCATAAAATAATAAATCAGCCTTCTGAAACATGGAGTCAGATCCTAGTCTCTTCCCTCATCCTCAGACCCCTCTGAACAAGGTCACAGGACCAGATGGCCTTTAAAGGTCCCTTCCAACCCAAACCTTTCTGTGATTCCTTAACAAAGCTGTGCCATCTCGATAAAGTCTTGCTCTGAACTTGAAGGAGAAGGGACACAAAAAGAAAGGCAACCAGCAGCAGCCCGTTTCTTGTACTGCCTGTCCATCAGCTCTGATGGGCCCCGTGCAGTGGGGCGGGAGCTCGGTGTCACCAGGGTGTGACAGAGCCGCTGAGCAGAGCACATTTATAGAGCCCTGGCAGTCACACAAGCTGGGGAGGGGAAACCTGACAAGCTGCTGGTGACATGGAAGGGTAAAACGGGAAGGAGCTGGGAGATGCCAGCCCTGAGGTGACCCATTACATCACTGTCCCTGCCAAGAAGGGGCAGATGCTGATGGGTACCTTCTACCTTGTGGAAAACTTGTGGTTGTCCACCTGGATTTCTCCAAAGCCAAGTGTGCTGACACCAAACTGAGCGGGGAAGTGGAGAGTTCAGAAGGGAGAACAATCCTGCAGGAAGACCTGGGCAGGCTGGAAGGATGGGCTAATGAGTATTTCATGAAGAGAAGCTGTGGCTGCCCCATCCCTAGAAGTGTTCAAGGCTGGATGGGGCTTGGAACAACCTGGTCTAGGGAAAGTGTCCCTCTCCATGGCAGGAGGGCTGGAATGAGATGATCTTTATAAGGTCCTTTTCAACCCAGGCCATTCTCTGATTCAAATGTAAGGTTTTGGACATGGGAAAACAAAATGCAGGAGGGCAGGACAGGCTGGGACCTACCCAGCTGGGGAGCAGCTCTGTGGAAAGGACCTGCAGGTCCCAGGGATGAGCTCAGTATGAGTGAGCAGTGTGCTGCTGCAGCAAAGAAATCCAGCAGGGTTCTGGGCTGCATCAACCACGACAGAGAACAGATCCACAAACATTCTAGCTGTAGACTCTCAATTTCATCATTTTTCCAAGGATAACACCGCCGAGGTTTGCATTGCTGTCCCACTGCCCAGAGAACTCTGCAGTGCTGCACCAAAGGCAGCAATAGCACACTCAGCCCACGCTGCAAAGAAGCTGCAGAAGGGTGGCAGAGGGTCTGGCAGCCCCAGCAGCAAGTAGCAGAGATGGGAGCTGGAGATTGTGCTTCACTCTTATCAGGCAGGGCTGGCATAAGCAGCGCAGCTTCAATGCTTCAAGAGCCCCGGGCTTTGTTCACAATCACTCCCACTGGCTCATGCAGTGCTGGGAAAATGTCACTCCTCCCTTTCCCTCCTATGCTCCAGTTTTTATCCCCTCTGTAAGCAGAGAAGATCTTTATGGTCTCCTTTTCCATGTGACAGCGATCCACAGATGAAAGGTGTGTGGTCAGTGCTGCAGGTGAGATGTAGTACAGAAAGAAAACCCCACTTCAATTTTCAACCTTTCATCACATTAAACCTCCTAGGAGCTTCCAGCACTGCAGTCAACACCTTCTTCACCCAACAGCAGTGCCCAGCACCCCCTTGCCAGGGTGGAGCTGCTCCTGGAGGAACTGGGCATCTCCAAAGCCATCCACCGGCTCAAATCTCTGGAGCCACACGATTGCTGCCATCAACCAGGAGGACAGAAATTACCACAACCTGGAACAAACAACTTCCAAAGCAATCTGTAAGCAAGCACTATCTGCTGAGTGCCTTGTTGAGAGGATCAAAACAGAGCCTTTTCACCCACAGCCCGCAGACCACAGGCAGTCCACCGAGCAGATTTGCAAGGAGGCAGGAATAAGAGCAATTTTGAAGTGGCGGAGACATGCTGGCAAATAATTTGCCAGGAGAAATCAAAGGGGAAAGTCAGCGAGTCATCTTTTTGTTGCGGATTTTTTTTTTTTCCCTTCTCACCCAGCTGGCTGTAAGAGGAGTCATTATTCCCTGTAGCAGCAGAGGATCCAGCACAGCAGCCACGCACGCCTCTTGTCAGGCAGCTTGTTTGCATGGGGCTTGGAGCCCTTGGCAGAAAGGTGGCCCAGCAGAGCACGGCAGAGGGGCATGAATATGGATGCCCACCTGCCTGCTGAATAGAGATGAAGGTCCCCCCAGACTCCTCTGCCTGGCCTGTGTCCAAAGACCACGGTGATGACAAGGAGCATCCCCAGAACCAAGCAAGGAGCATGGGCATCGCTCATGGTGGTGCTGGGGGGCTGGGGAGGGGCATCACTGCCCCCTCCCCATGACACCCACTCCTTCCTTCAAAAAAAGGGAGTTCCCAAGCCCAACACAAGGGCAGACATCTCACATCTCATCCCAGCCACACCCTGAGATCCTACAACCATTCCAGGAGAAAGCCAACGTGATGGTTCCAAGCTTTCGTACTTCCAACTCCGTACTTCTCGGGTGTAGAATCACAGACTCGTTCAGGTTGGAAAAGCTGAAGATCCTCAAATCCACCATGTTCACCACTACAGAATGGCCCTAAATGTCACATCCACATGTTTTTTGAACACTTCCAAGGATAGTGATCCCACTACTTCCCTGGGCAGCCTGGTCCAATGCCTGACCATTCCTACGGCAAAGAATTTTGTTCGTTGACGTCTTGCTGGGAATTTATGGTCTCCCCACAAGCTTTCCTGTATTTCCTGCATGTTCATCACTTCTCCTTCCAGGAATCTTTGAGACATTAATCCTCTTCCCGATGTTTTTGGCTTCAAAGCACCAGATCCTGTGCAACCGTGTGAGGTCCAGGTTTTTGTGTGGAGCTGGCAAAAAGAACCCTCTCTCCATTGAAAATGTACACTTGTTCCCTCAACACCCTTATTATTAATTGCTACAAAACTTAATTTTATTCATCGCTTGTTATGCATCCAAATTGGATGGGGAAAAAAATTCAAATTAACTGAAGTGAAAAGATTTCAGAAGATGGTGCAGAAGGCTCCTGAAGGAACTGAAGAAAACTCTCCGGAGACTGCGAACGCAGTGCTAACCCAACCTGAAAGAAAGATCTTAAGACAAAGAAATCTTGCCAATTTGATCCTTTAATTATAACATTAGTCGTTTCTTTCAAAGGCTTACTGTAAGAGCTGGGGGTGGGGGGCAGAAAAGACTTAAAGGGAGAAAAGACTTAACATCACCAGGATGAGTAGAAGCAATTAGGAGGATTTAAATTACTCTCTTGTTTGGTACAAGGCAGATAGATTTCATTTTTCTTGCCATTGTGCTCGACTTCTTGCTCTGCTGTTAGCTTCCACAGGTCTCCTTGGCTGGCCTGAGGGCCCAGTCTTCCCAGGCCAGGCAGCATCTCCTTCCACTCTGCACCCACTCTGCTATTTCTGCAGATCAGTGGCTGTAACAGCTCTGACACCCTGGAAAGGGGCTGGATGCACAAGACTGGGTGTGGGGATGGAGTCTCCCAGCTCTCAGCACAAGGATGATGCTGCAATGAATGGAGGAGGGTGATTGCAAACCAAATTTTTTCTGCAGAGGCTGCGGAAAGGGAGGTGGGAAACAGTCAAAATGCAGCCTGTTCTGTACTGAAGCTCTGCATGAGTCCTCAGTGGCCACTCCTGGGGTGGCACTGCTGCCACTGGCACATGACACCAGCACCAGGGACAGGGCAGAGTGGCTCTCATCAGGTCTCTAGAGACAGAGCCCAAACAAACACCTTCAAATTGTTTTATGTGAGAAACAGCTGAGGAAAAAAAACAACCCCAAAACTCAACAATTTCACAAAAAAAGGGGGAGCAGATCTTTACAAATCTTCAGCATATGCAATTCTTCAGGCCACAAGGCAGCTTCAAGTAGAAAATGGCATTTCAGTGGATGCTCCATCCTCACTGGCTCCCACTGACTCTCCTCTGCCAGGATTATCTCAGCAGCTCGTGTAGCTTTAAAAGCTGAGCAGTCACATCTCCTTGAGCTCCGTACCTGCTCCCAAAGAGGAACGGGGCCAACTTTTTTATCTTTTCCTGCTTTCAGTCAGAATTAATTGATCCGTAATTGCACCCATAGAGGGGGGAAGTTAATAGACACGGCAACAAATGCCAAAGCCACAGCAGAACTGGCTCTCCCAGACCCTGCCTGGAGGAGCTCCATCTCCCCTTAACAGAGTCTGCATGCGACTCCAGTGCGTGTGCGCCTGTTCGTATTTAGGGAGAAAAACTCAGGAGCCTGCCTGTGATGAAAATCATTTCTTTTCCTCTCCCACATACTTTGTGCTTAAGGAGCAGATGGATCCAGGCTGTTTACATCACAGAGGTCATGCCTCAGCCTAACAGTTGGGGAACTGACTGTTGGGAGAGATGCTCATCGCAACCAGGAGGCTGCTAAATCTGGGCTCCGGCAAACTTCTGCTGGTGGCAAGTGAAACACACAAATGTCCTCCTGCAGCCTCTTCTCCTTGGGGGCCCACCCTGGCTGCTGGGCTGTTTCCCCAAAGGGAGCCTCTGCTGAGATGAGGCGAGGGCAGAGCAGCTCAGCAGCAGCTCCTGAGGAGAACCTTGAGGAGAATGCTGGAAATCCCGAGTGGACCTTGTTATCCAGTGATGCAGATGGTGCAGTTTGCAAGCTATGTGGGGCCAGCTTTCTGCAAGGAGGCTCCCAGAGGCCATGATTTCAGCTGAGCACGGCCTGGCTTCCCCAAAAGCACTGGTCTAACAGCCAGGGAAAGAATTCCGTCGGTGGAGGTGTTTCTGTGGAGCTCATTCCCAAAGTGACCAGCTCTTCTCAGTTCAGCACAGCCACGAGTGGGGGTATCTGGCCAGGCCCTGCCTGTTCACCCAGCTGAGAGCTGGGCAATGGAAAGGTCACACCTCCCATCCCCCAGCAGAGCCAAGTACTCTCTTCCAGCACGAGAGGATTGTGGTGAGTGCTGAAAACAAGGGGAGCTCAGCAAACAGAGCAAGGAGCGAGGCCCTTCCTGCTGCACTCAAGGACACACAGCATTTGTGTGCACAAGCACCTTCTCCTGCCCTTAGGTCCTGCTCCTCCAGGGCTCCAGCAGCACCTCCAGGTAATTCACCCAGCCAAGATGCTGCATCCACGGAGCCACAGAGGATGTGGCTGCGCCCAGGCAGGGGCACACTCACAGTGGCCTTGCCGTGGAGTGGCAGAGCCCAGCTGCCACCTGAGCCCACCTTCCTCAGCCCTCCGGGGAGATGAGCAGTCCTGCTTTACCCTGGATATCTGCCACACCACAAGAGCATCTCTGCTGCCAATTAGGCCACCCACCCATTTGCATCTTTCCCCAGTACAAACCCTGCTAGCAATAAACAAACAGTGGAAATGCCAGCCGCTGCCTGGGAAGAGTCCTGGGTAACTGCATCCAACCCAGCAGGCATAGGAACGCTGCCTCGGGCAGGGAAACACCCAGGGCATGGCCAGGCATCCCACAGCCCCGCTGTGGTCCGCTGGCCAGTGTCTGGTTTGTGTCCCCAAGCTGCTTTCAGCATCACCCCAGCACCAAAAGCCTCGGTGTCCAAACTACACTGACATTCTCTAACGTTGTAATAACGTTGTTCCCAGCTTCCCAACTTTCCTTCTCCAGGCTTTTGTAGGAAAGCTCCTGCTTGACACCAAGACCCAGCTGGACTTTGCCCAAATGCCCAAGCTGGATGTGGCATAAGGAGTAGAAATTCCACCCAAGGCTGCTTGGATATCTTCATCCCCCATAAGAATTGCCTCTCTGCAAGGCAAAGTGAAGCCCCTGGACCCAGACAGACCCCAGAATGAGAGCTGGGAAAGTTCAGCCCAATAACAGACCCCAACCTGCCACTCCAGAAACTCCTGAAACAACCACCATCACACTGGGACTTCCAGGGACACTCAGGAAAGGGACAGAGATGACCAAGGCCATTCTCCACCCTGACGCTTGCACCTAAGGCCTTTCCATCTGGCCAAACCAGCACTACAATGACTTCTGCATTTTGCCATGATGCATAATTAGCTAAGAAATGAGCTGCTTGAGTCAGAACAGAGGAGCCCACACCTTCCCCCGGTGGAGGAGAGGGCACACTCACCATTCACCAGCCCCTGCCAGCAGCTGAGGATGTGCTGGTGCAACCACAGTTCATTGTCATGGAGACAAGAAGAGTTTTTGTCTCCAAATCCAAGCTTAAAGGCTTGGATTAAAACTGCCTTTCCCTTGGGAAGTGCAGGACGGGGACAGTTGCTTTGTCCCTACTTCCTTATCTTCTATCTTCTATCCTTATATCCTTATCTTATCTTCTGGGCTTATCCAAGGATGCACCCCAAGCATCCCTGTCCTCGCCAGCTTGCACCCCACCAGTGCAGGGCACATCCTCCTGGTGCTCTGTTTCACTCCCCCAACCCATCCCACCCCACCACCAACAGCCTGGAGTCAAACACATTTTCACAAAACCCCCAGATCTCTCCTCTCTTGCAGGTCCCAAGCAGCCAGAAGATCCCCATTTCTCACAAGGAACCAAAAGCAGAAGATCTTCAGCCAGGTGAAAATGACAGTAATAATTAGTATCTTCAAGGCTGTCCCTTTCCCAGCTCCCCATGTTGAGGAAGAACCAAGCAGAGGCAGGGAGCAGGACCCTGCTGTGGGGCAGGTGGGTTTGGAGGGGATGGAGGGACACAGGGACCAGCCTGAGGTGCCAGGAATGCGTGAGGGAATGACCACTCTGCTTACCCTGACAGCACTCCCAGGACAAGGTTGAGGACGAAGAAGGATCCAATGATGATGAGGGGGATGAAGTACAGCCAGTTCCAGGTGGCTCCTAAGGCATCATTGGTCTGGAGGAGAAAGGAAAAAAAACAAGTGTGACATCACCTCCAACACCAGCGACGGGGCCGAGGGAGGGTGTGCTAACTCCAGTGCTCCAGGCTGACCACACCAGGCTCCTCAGGGTGATGTGGCCATGCCTGCCAAGCCTTGGTGGGCACCTTTCCCCACCAGAAGAGCCCTGGCACCCCTCAGCACCCTGCCCCAGCCCTCATCAGGCAGGACCACCCTCCTCCACCCCCTCCAACCATCCCTGCAGAGATTGTAAGAGATGGGTTTAGCTGGAGGTGCAGGGTCCTGCAGCCCAAAACTGGGGTGCTGAGGGCGAGGGCTCACCCTGAGCATGTTTCCCCCCAGCATTTTGGTTCAGGGCTCTCATGCACATCCACCAGGATGGGGCAAAGCAGCCCCACAGCAGCAGGGCCTGCCCTGCACAGATTGATAGGGTGCCTTAAGGTGGCATCTAAAGAAGAGGCAGCCAGTGTTTGTCCCTTCATGCATGGTGGGAAACCTCCAAACAGGCATTTTGCTGCTGGCATCATCACTAACACCTTGCAGACACCCTCCCACCACAGGCACATGCCCCAAAGCCACAGAGCTGAGACCAGACTGGAGCTGTGAGCACAGGGCACAGCCCGACAGCTGCAAAGGCTCCTGCTGAGCCCTGCTCAATCCCTCCAGACATGAATTCACCAGAGGTTTTAATAAAGCAGTGCCCCTGTGTCCCTCCCAGGCCCCATTTGTCCTCCGGTGTCAGGCTCGGTGCGCATGACGCCGGGCTGAGGGTGATGCGGCAGAACGTGACTGTCTGGGGGAGGTGGTATCAATCTTCTTGCAATGAAAGACTCTTTCTCTTTTCTCTCTCTCTTCCCCCCTCTCCCTGTGCTAATTAAGCCCTCATCTTCATCTGAGTCATTGGCACCACATCTCCTGCTCGGCCAGTGCAGGAGCTGAGGAAGGCTCTGCGGGGGGAGAAGCGCGGCTCCGAGGAGCAGAGTGAGTGCTGGAGCCTTCCTCCCTCAAGTGGGGACTCCAGCTGGGTGTCCCCATCACCCTGACACCCAAGGCAGGCAGGGTGACACCAGCATAGCCCAGCACTGCTGACCAGAGCACTGGGACAGGGGATGTGGGCAGTGACAAGGCATGCAGCAGCCGTAAGGGCTCTGAAAGCAGCTGGAAGGACTCCCTGCTCTCCCCCTTTGGCCCTAGGGAAACCACACATATCCTCTCAAGATCCTGCTCTTTCAAGAGCTCCAGTTCACCTCCAGCCCCTTTCTTTAGGGCCATGGGAGAAGCAGGCAGAGGGAGGAAGGAACGATGCACGGGAATTCCTGACAGCCAATGTTCACCACGGCCCTCCAGAGACACCCAGGGCGCTGTGCTCTGCTCTGGCAGCACCATCTCCCATGGCACCAGCCTTCAAGGCATCCTGCAACCCTCAGCCTGAGCTTGGCAGGGCTTCAGCTCCCTGCCAAGATGCCACTGGGTACCTGCCACTCATGTCAGGATTGCTTGCCTCTGAAACTGGCTCCTGCCCAAAAAACACAGGCTTTCCCCAAGGTCTCTGTCACAGGGAATACGAAACACAGGAGCTCCTTTCCTACAGAAGAACAAGACATCTTCCCCCAGAGCTGGACTATCACCATCCCTTCTTTAGCCATCCCAGCAGGAGAGAGAGGGGGAAATAGGAAGTTTTCCCAGGGTTATCAGTGCCCAGACCTCTTCCCTCTCCATTTTCAAGGCGCAGCAGAGCTGGTGGCACTGGGGACCTGCAGCAGGGACAGCTGAGGCAGGGGCTTGGCAGGACTCTGGTGGCGTGGGCTGACTGTGATCTCAACCTCTGTGCATTTGAGTGCCTGGATCCTCTGGAGGTGGAGGCAAAGGGGGCTGGAGAGATTTTTAAGGGGATTTGGGAGGTCACAGCACCACTTGCACCCAGCAGCTGCAGGAGGAGCACTTCTAGGGCAGAGGAAGAGATGGGGAGCTGTGGCCATACCCAAGGACACAGCAGTGGCCACAGTGAGCTCAGGGATGGTCCCAAGCACCCAGGCTGCCACCAGCAGCCCCAGGAACAGCACTGCCACCAGCAGCCACACGGGTCCCCCTGGCTGGTGCCAGCTTTGCTGACATCCCCCAGCCCCAACATGAAATCTCCCAGGGGAGAGATTCCCAATGCTCCCTACAAACCCAGGCAGTGGTGATGCCCAGTCTGGATGTAGAGGCTCCATACCATTGTCTGGTACTTTCTCAGCCACTCAGGCTGCCAAAAACTCACTATCCCCACTGGAAGCCTCCTCAAGCAGATGTTCCAATGGCTGCTGAAATTTCCAGCCTAAATTTATTTGTGGTCATTTTCTACACCACTCTGTTCTTTTGCCAGCACTGGCCTTTGGCTGAAATAGCTCTTTTCCTTCCTCTTTCCACCCTGATCTATTTCTAGACAGCAATCACAGCCACCTCCAGCCTCTGCTTTGCTGGCCAAAGCAAGGTTCTTCCAGTTCTCTCTCGCCCAACTGGCTCTCCTGCCCTATTTTATCCAGCAGCCCCTTCCCTGCTCCACTCCAGGCTCAGTTCATCCTTCCTGGACACAGGAGTGAGCAATTTGAGGGGTCACACTCCATCCCTGTGTGATGCCACGGAGACTTCACCACCTCACCTGCATCCCACCATCCTCCCTCCTCCTTTGTGCCACCCCTGCCCTGCAGCCACCTCGTGGCCACTGCAACGTCACCCGTTCACCCTCTCCTCCTCCACATCGCTGCTTCCCAGCCAACAACACCTGAGCTCCAAGGAGAGACCTTTGCTGCTTTGGATTTCCATTTCCCACTGCATCCAGCATCTCAAAGGCCTCCCAGCCCAGGATGGCAGCCTCTGTCCCTCCAGCTCTGGGAAGCCAGTGGATGCTGGGGGCAGGAAAGCCCAGGACACATCCACAAGGACTCCACGAGTTGATGACATCCCCTCTGTCCCCTCAACACTATCCCAGCGCTGCTCACTTCCCTGCCAGCCTCACAGAGCCCCTCGTTGGGGTGGTGTGCCTTGTTCAAACTCAGATTTATTAGTTCTTATCTCTGTCACAGTCTCACAAACTGTGACTTCTACAGCACTTCACTCTAACAAACTAAAAATGGAGCTCTCTCTCACTCAAGGCTTTTTAAGGATAAACTGTCCAATTAAGAAATGACACCTGAATTATTTTTACTTTTAACCCCATAACCAACCACCTGTGGCCTGCAATGCAGACTTTTTAATCCAATTACACAAAACCACCCAAACCCACAGAGAAGAAGGTATTTTACCCAAAACCACCCAAACCCATGGAGAAGAACATATTTTAACCAAAACCACCCAAACCCATGGAGAAGAAGATATTTTAACCAAAACCACCCAAACCCATGGAGAAGAACATATTTTAACCAAAACCACCCAAACCCATGGAGAAGAAGGTATTTTATCCAGGACCACCCAAACCCATGGAGAAGAAGGTATTTTATCCAAGACCACCCAAACCGATGGAGAAGAAGGTGTTTTATCCAAAACCATCCAAACCCATGGAGAAGAAGGTCTTTTATCCAAAACCACCCAAACCCATGGAGAAGAAGGTGAAGAAGGACCAGCCTCTGCCCAAAACCTCCATCTTGCTTTATAGATATTACTATATTCTAAAACGTCAAACTCTAGGTTTTCCACCATGTGATATTACACACTTCTATTCAAACTACACATCTGTAATCTCAGTTCTACCATTCAATTTTGGAAGCCTTCTCCACAGCCTCAGGTCAAATGCAGCGTTCTCTTGGGGGTCAGTGCCTGTCAGCACAGAAAATCTAAAATTCTCAGCAGCAAGGGTTCCAATACATCCCCTTCCCCTCTTCCCCTCCCCATTCCCCCTCTCCCACAGCAAACCCTTTACTACAAGGAGCAGCCCTGAGACGTCTCCAGGCCTGAGATGCCAGGTTAGCCTGGCGTGACCTACCTTTGACAAACCCATGATTCACTTTCCTCCCTTGCCTCCCAAACCTGTTCTGAAATGGCATGAGATCGAGGTCATCCTCACAGTCCTATTCCTGCCTGCCTTACTTTTCCTCCCCTCCTCCCCCCAGATTTTAAATATAGGCACCGCATTCGCTATTCTCCAGTCAGATGGTGCCTCCCCCAACTCGATGGAGCTGTTAAAAATACTTGTTACCAGACCTGCCATTTCATGTGCCAGCTCCCTCCGAGCTCAGGGGGGAAGCCATCCCAAGCAGCCAGGCTGGTGGGCACGGTGCTCCCAGCGCTGGGCTCCCATGGCTTCCACGTTGGCCATGCCCTCGTTGCTGGTGTCGCTCCTTTTGCTGCTTTGTGTTGACCAAAAGTGGGGCTGAAATGTCCACCCGTGCCCAGATCTCTCCAGATGTCATTTCAGTGGGCCTTGCTTCCACCTGCAGAGGTGGGGAACTGCTCACTGCTCCTGCAGGAGGTTCAACACAACTTTGCCACGGCCCTCACAACACTTCCCAGCTTTTTTGGCACCAAGATGTTGCTGTCTTGACTGAGCAGCCTCTTTTCCCATTCCTTTGGGGCATCATTTGTTCTTGATATCCCTCTGTGCTTCATCATCTTGGTCCACTGTGCCTTCCAATAGGTTTTTTCCCCTTTTGTTGAAGGAATCAGGAGGTTGTTGTTTGCAGAATTCAGGGTAGACACGGGAATTTTAATGCCTAAATTACACCAACTCCTTTAATGAAGAAATCCCAGGTTCCTGCCTTGCTCCCTGCACAGCTGAGCAGGTCCCACCACTCACCCAAGCACTTTGGGACAGGCTCTTTATATTCCTTTGGGAAATGCAGGAGCTGCTTGGTGCCAAATCTTTGCTGCTTCCTCCCTTCCCTTTGAGATGCCTCCTCCTCATTATGCACCCCACCATCCCCCAAACCCTTCTGCGGCCACCAGACCAAGAACCACCACGCTCACACCTTGCCATGCCCCCTCCTGCTGCCAGGAAAGCCCTCTGAGCCTACAAATGACACCACCAAGGCGTGGGAGCAGGACCCTCCTGAGGGAA
>NW_005054493.1:1093061-1096838 GCF_000277835.1 Geospiza fortis | reverse complement strand
AGAGCCCCCACCAGCTCCTGCTTCTCAACCCCCAAGCACAAGGTTATTCTTTAGGCAGCTCTTGTGGTGTTTGTTTGGTGATTTTTTTTTTCTTTTTTTTCCCTCCCCAAAGGGCAGGAAAAGGCGCGGGAAGCTGCAAAAGCAGGTCTCGCTCGGGGGGGCCAGAAATCTAAAGAAATCTAAATATATCCTCAAGTTGAATGCACAGCACAAGCTCACAGCCCACACGTCCCCTCCCTCGGGCTGCGGCGCATGGGAACCTTCAGGATTTCTTTGCTATAGGGGAAGGGAGGGGGGAAAACCTCAATAAACCCCTCAAAGTCAGTCTCTCCTGGCTAAAAATACACAGGGAGCAGGTTCAGTCTGTGCAGGGAGCCTTCATGGCCACTCCATTGCTCACCAGGGAGCTGTTCCCTCATTGGGGAGGGGAAATGGGGACCTTGGGCACCCAAAGCTTTCAGGGAGCAGCAGGGTGGGGATTGCATTCACACAGAGGTTTGGGGATGGTGGGAAAAGCCGTGGATCTCAAGGGCCTTTGCCCTGGGAGCTGTGCCTGCCTTCCCCAGCACTCCTTGGGTGCTTGCAGAGCAGGACAGCAGGTGCAAAACCACCACAGCCTCCATGATTTGCGCTCCAAATCCTTGGCTTGGCACCTTCCAATGGTTTTTGCCCGGTGGTGACAGCAAATTGTGCCTCTGCCATGACTGATGGTGTCTCCCAGCATCACCTCCCCAGCCCCTGACCTGCTCCTCCCTGCAAACCGCAGCTGCATCCAGCTGAGAATCACACACAGGCCAGCAGCCACAGCCTCACAGCCCAGCGAAAGGGGGAGAAAATGAGTTACAAAAATACCTCTCAGCAGATTCCCTGGCCTAAGCAGCTCCCTGCAGCCCCTGCCACCCGCTGCTGCTCCCCCCGGCACAGTAACAGATCTCCCTGTTCCCTTTAATGGCAGTAATTGAATCTCCTGCATGCAGGGCCATGCCTCACTCCCTGCCTGGGATCCATCAGTGACCCTGGCACTGGACAAGATCTGAATGGAAATGCTTTGCTCTCCCAAATCAGGTTAATGAGGAAATGGGTGCATTTCCTCTGCAAGGCCAGGGCTGGCCTGGGGTGGGACACATCCTGCCACAGCCCAGTGTCAGGGTCTCCAGCAGGGTGGGCACCCCAGCACTGCCCTTCACTGGCCCTGGGAAGCTCTGGGGTGCCAGGGACAGGCAGGAGGAATGCCAGAGGAGGACACACAGCTCAGCATAATCTTCTCTCTGACTGTGTGCAGAAGCAGGGAGGGAGTGGGGAAGCAGGAAAAGGACACCATGCATTTCATTTTTCTGTTTCCTAAACGGAATGCAAAAAACGCGCTGCTAGAAGCATCACTAAAAATCCAGCGTTTTCAAAATATTTGAAACAGGCACTGAGACAATTTTGGTGCTGCTCTCCTCCAACCCACCAAGAAGTTGCACCCAGATGTCCCAGCATGGATGCACAAACCCAGTCCTTGTGTGTGCCTCCTGCTCTGCCTCTGCCCACAGCCATCCCTCACTGTGATCCCTCTGCTTTTGTTCCCAAAATTTCCCTTTCTACCCTGCCCAGACCCCTCCTGCACCTTCCCCAGATTTTTTGGCACCATGATGTCGCTGTCTTGACTGAGCAGCCTCTTTTCCCATTCCTTTGGAGCATCATTTGTCCTTGATATCCCTCTGTACTTCATCATCTTGGTCCACTGTGCCTTCCCATAGGTTTTTTTTCCCCTTTGTTGAAGGTATCAGGAGGTTGTTGCTTGCACAATTTGGGGTAGCCATGGGAATTTTAATGCCTAAATTACACCAACTGCTTTAATGAAGAAATCCCAGGTTCCTCAGGTTCCTGCCTTACTCCCTGCACAGCTGAGCAGGTCCCATCACTCACCCAAGCACTTTAAGACAGGTTTTTTATATTCCTTTGGGAAATGCAGGATGAGCTTTTCCTGATGGAGCATTTGCAAAGCTTCACAGTTCTCTCCAGTGCAGACCAATGTACCAGCACTGCTGCCTCTCCAGCTGGACTCTGCAGCAGGGCCTGGCTTCCACAGGATCACTTTTGGGGCTGTTTTCTCCTGGGACCTGGATCCCTGCTTTGTTTTGGGCACGCTGCAAGCCCAGAGGGGCAGCTTGGGCCCCACAATAGGATTTTTTCCTTGTTTTATGACGTTCCTACCTGGAGGAACATCCCCAGCTTCAGCTGTGCTGCTCTGGGGCAACATACCCCTGCACAACCTCACTTACAGACCCCAACAGCCCCACAACCTAGCCCTGGAGCACAGGAGCACATCCACCAAGAGGTCTGGAACCAGCTTTCCAACACCTCACTGCCACATTCATATTTGCTGGAAAATCCCTTCGCCCAGGATTTGCTCCTGGGAAGCTGAGAAACCTCAGAGAAAAAGGAAAACAGTAATTATCTCATTTGCTTCTCCTGTGTTTTGCTCCTTTGGAATGTGGTTGGAGATTGTTTACCCCCAGGTGATTGTTTCATTGGTTTCATGTGAGTTGTTTTTACTCTTTGGCCAATCAGGGCCAAGCTGTGTTGGGACTCTGGAAAAAGTCACGAGTTTTCATTATTATCTTTTTAGCCTTCTGTAAGTATCCTTTCTGAATTCTTTAGTATAGTTTAGTATAGCATTCTTTAATATAATAGTACCATAAAATTCTTTAATATAATAGCATCATAAAATAATAAATTAACCTCCTGAGAACACAGAATCAGATTCATCCTCCCTGCCACGAGGCACCCCGCAAATACAGCACCTCACCAACACCAGCACCAAGCCTGCTGATGGAATTACAAATACTGGGCTTAACAAAGATGAGCAAGGCAGTCCTGAGACCCCCTGCCACCCTTGAGCCTGGAGCTGCTGGGTGATGCCAGAGCCCCCCTGGTACCCCCAGGAGCCCCCTGAGCTCCCCCAGTGCGGGCAGGGAGGAGGCTGTGGGCAGGCAGCTTTGGACGGAACATGCCTGGAAGATGGGATCCAGCAGACACAGTTTGTTTCGTGCTGTGTCATTTCATTGCATACACACACACACACACAGAGGGAAAAAGGGGAAGAAAGGGAAAAAAAAAAAGGCAGGAACATTTGGCAAGCTGGTGAGGGTCTGGCTTTGCTGAGTGTGGAGAAGGAAAGTGCTCTGATTTTCCAAAGGGAGGAGGAGAGGGGAGAGCAGGCTGGCTGCCACACACATGCCTGGCAGCACGGGCACCAACTGGAGCCATTTGGGGCAAAACAGCTCCTTTTTTGAGTTTGAATCCTTGGGGTGGAACCTGCACCCTCCTTTCTGAATTGGCTCCAACCACACTTAAAGCAGCATTTTGGAGGTGGGCGGAGGAAAGGGCTCGGTCCTGTTGCATTGTGATTTCAGGGTTTACCTCAGAACCTCGGGTCCCTCCCCTGATAATTCCCTCCCAGGTGTGTCAGTCACCTCTCCTTTCCCCTCCCAGCACTGTCTGTCAGTCCTGGAATTCCAGAAGGGCATCGAGTGATTGGCAGATTTAAAGGATGCCCTCTACCCCTGGAGGGACATGGGGCCATCCAGGTGTCCTTTGTCCCTTAAGTACCTGGTTGGTGGCTCCCTACCCCTTCCCTGCCCCTCTCCCCAGGGTTAAAAGGAACAGCAACCACGGGCTCAGGGAGTTCTGTTGGAGCTGGTGCTGCATTCAGAGCCCTGTGGGCCAGAATAAAGCTCTGGATCCAAACCCTCCATCAGAACCGACTCCTTTCCATCACCATCGCCTTAA
>NW_005054493.1:1064291-1093051 GCF_000277835.1 Geospiza fortis | reverse complement strand
CCAGCCAGCCAAAAGTGTCTGTGGGGTGAAACACCACACACCAGCCAGCCAAAAGTGTCTGTGGGGTGAAACACCACACACCAGCCAGCCAAAAGTGTCTGTGGGGTGAAACACCACACACCAGCCAGCCAAAAGTGTCCCTAAGGGTGAAACACCACACACCCAGCCGGCCGTGCTATCCCAGAGCACAGAGGGCTAAAGAGCCAGGTGGTTTCCCTCTTTTTGCCATCCCTCCCCCCTCCTCCTCCTTCTCCTTCTTCTCCCCTTCCCAGCTCCTTGCTGGGAGCCACCGTTATGCACCAGCCTCCTGCTGTACCAAGCTCCTCCAGCCCATCCCTGCTTTTGGGATCCCTGCACCACCAGCAGAGCTCCCACAACCCTTGGTGCACGGCTGGCACGGCTGCAGCTCTTGCCCTGGTGTTGGGAAGGGTGAAAGTTTGACAAGGAAGTCTCACAGATGTGTGTGCTTAGCAGAAAGATTTTTGGATGTAGAATCTGATGAAGGAATAGAAATGAAAGCAAGTTTTGATATAGAAGAAAAGAATTGCTCAGCCAGTCTTACTGGCCAACCAAGGAGGCAAACGGTGTGTTAGTTAGAAGAGGATTTTATGGCTTAGAGCAAAAGATAAACCCACCTCAAACAAGAAGATGTTTTTTACCCAGCAGAAAGATAGCACAGGCAAACAAGGCAGCAAATGTTGCAGCAAAAAGGTCTCAGAATTTTCTACTCATGAAAATTGAAAAAGAACTTCTAGCTTAAACTGTAATGTGCTAACTTTTAGTGATTGGAGAACAGTAACATGAATATGGTAATTACAGGAGTTATGATAGGCTATAGATAATAGTTAAGGTATAGATTGGTTCTACTGTATTAAGATGCTCAGCAAACAAAAGTCTATAATGCATTGTAACCTAAACTAAGGGTCTGCAGGGCTGCCTGCAGCTGGAGCTGACAGCTGTGGGCACAGCTCTGTCACCCACCACCCTGGACTGCTGTAACTCTTGGATGGAATAAACTGCATTTTGGAGAGCTGCCTGGAGTCCCACATCCCTCATTGCAGCTCTTACACCCTGGGACCCCAGCAGACAGACAGCAGTGTCCAGAGGATCTGCAGCAGCTCCTGGAAATACTGGGGCTGAGGGAGGTTTCCAAGCTCATCTCAGGTCTGAGCAAACCCCCCAAAAAGAGGAAAATCCCCTCTGGTCAAGGCAATTTTGCTGCCTTTATGGAAAGCCAGGCACTGTCCTCACTGTCCAACAGGTTGAGGAGGAATCCCCCCAGAGCTGCAGCATGCTCAGGTGTCACTCACACTGCTCACACAAAGGTGCTTCAGGGAGGGCAGGTGAGTGCTGAGCACCCCAAGGGACACCTGTGAAACCCCAGGAATCGATGCCAACATGCAATGAGCAATTTTTTACACACACACACATGGAAAAACAACTGCTCTGCAACAGATTCCTCCTCTGACCCTCTCCAAGGGGCAAATGCGGATGGGGCAGGATGCAGAAGAGCCAAGCCTTGCTCACATCTCTGACCCATGTACATGACCAGTGATATCAACACACTTCCCCTCCCCAGCATCCCAAATCAGGCTGGCCTGAGCAGCCCCTGTTTCAAAAAGGATGGATGTGCCTCTGCATTCCAAAGGCAGCCTCCAGCAGAAGACCTTCAGGACTTTAATTGTAAGGAAGATGGGGACAAACAGGGCCTGTTGTCACAGGGCAAGGGGTAGTGGTTTCAGTCTGAAAGAGGATTGATTCAAATTAGATGTAGGGATGAATTTAAAGTTCTGGAATGGCTGCCCAGGGAGGTGGTGGAGTCCCCATCCCTGGGTGTGTTTAACAAAGCCTGGATGTGGCACTGGGTGCCAGGGTTCAGTTGAGGTGTTGGGGCTGGGTTGGACTCGATGGTCTTGAAGGTCTCTTCCAGCCCAATCATTCAGTGAATTCTGTGGATTTCTTTCCAAGGAGGATGGTCACACCCTGGCACAGGCTGCCCAGAGAGGTGGTGGATGCCCCATGCCTGGAAGTGTTCAAGGCCAGGTTGGATGGGGTTCTGGGAAACCTGGAACAGGGAAGGTGTCCCTGGCCATGGCAGGGGGTTGGACTGGATGATCTTTAAAAGGCCCCTTCCAACCCAAACCATTCTGTGATCCTGTGATCTTGAGTTTGGTGCTTCACACACAAAACCAGTCCGAGCCAACTTGTGCAAACCCAGCACGAAATTATTTCTGCACACGGTGAGATTCAAACGCTTCTGCAAAACCCTTCTGCACCCCAGCCTAGAGGAGATCCCAGACACTGAGGGGATCCTCCCCTCCTGGCCCCAGCACCCCTGGCATGCTGGAAGCACGTGGGGGTTGAGTCACACCTGCTGCAAACCCCCATCCTTGCTGCACCTCCTGTTCCCCAGCCACTCCTGCAGCGTGCCCGCACTCACAGCCCACATTGGCACCCAACCCACGGCCCTGCATCCCCCTGGCTCTCTGCTGCAGCTGCCCAGCTCTGCATGGGGCTGCAAGACCCAGACCCACCTCCCCTGAGGGCATGGACACAGCTCTGCCCACCACTGCTGCATTTTGGGAGGTGTTTATGGAAGCCACCAGCAGCTTGGTGTTCTTTCCCCCAGCAAACGCTCCCCTCCTGCTGCAGATTGATAATGTAAAGAAATAAACCTTAAAATTTTTAGTTAGTTTATATTTTTAAAAAGGGGTTTTTTAGTTTAGTTAGGAAGAGAAACTTTTTCGTTAAGGTTATGGAGACTTTTTTAGAAGAGGAAAAAAATAGATGGATGCACCACCATCCTCCCATGACAGTAGGGAAGTGAGAGAGTCCCCCTTGAGCCTCCTTTTCTCCAAAGGTGAGCCCTCCCAGCTCCTTCAGGAAATATAAATTTCAAACCCCTCTCCCCTTTGCTTCCTGGGATTGTGGGAGCTGGGCTGAGCATCCAAAGCCACCAGTGTCACCTGTGCCCCACTGCTGCAGCCCTGCCATCCCCCCAGGCCCCAGCAGCACTGTTTGATGACAAATACATCCCTGTCCCTGCCCCAGGCCAGCCCAGAGGCAGAGGAGCAGGACAGTGAGTGTCTGTGCTTCCCTCTGCTCCCCACAGCAATCAGGCTTGGTCTGGAGCCAGCCCAGGGAAGGGACATCTTGCTCCAGGACAAGAAGAAAACCAAAATACTTCTTAGCCCCTGTTTCAAACCACAGAAGCAATCCCAAAGCCAAACTCCCCTCCAAAAGAAATCCAAGTCTCCCAAGGACAGGAGGTGGAAAAGCACCAACACCCCAACAATTCTTTTATTTCAACCCATGCTGTGATTTCTGCTTCAGGAAGGCAAAGCTGACACGGAGAAAGCAAAAAGCAAGCACAGGGATGAAATAACCCGTGTGGAAATTAGCTTGTTGTAATGCTGCCTGCAGATTCCAGGAGCC
Organism: Geospiza fortis; assembly: GCF_000277835.1. Taxonomy (NCBI): domain Eukaryota; kingdom Metazoa; phylum Chordata; class Aves; order Passeriformes; family Thraupidae; genus Geospiza; species Geospiza fortis. The sequence continues at coordinate 1,089,616 of NW_005054493.1, read as the reverse complement.
ACACTTGTACACCTGGTAGAATGGTGGGAAAACAGATCTTAAAATCGTGATAACAGTCACACAGGGGAATTCTAGAGTAAGCAATTTCTTCCAGAGATTGCTAAAGTGGTTTTCCTGCCATCTCCCTCTCCCCTGCAGTGTTAATCCACAAGGACACAGCCCCCCATCGCTTTATCCCAGTGGAAAAGTGGAGCCCCCCAAACCTAGGGCATGGCCTGGGCTTGGTTAGCAGCAGGAGCCTGCTCTGCCTTGCTGCCTTAAGTGATGAAGATGATGGCAGAGCACCCCTGTGGTTTGCCAGCCCTCCTCCTGCATCCCCCAGGAACTGCATCCCTCATCTTCTTATTAAAAAAAAGAGACAAAAATCCATTTTTCTGTCTCGAAGCAGCAAAAAGACCAAGCACCCACAACCTGTGCACCACAAGGCCACTGGAAAATTCCTGGGGAGGGCAGGAGGTGCAGCCCAGCAGTGCTGGGCGCTCCAGCTCTGGCCACCCCCCGAGGTGAACCAGCAGCATTTAATGACACCAAGGCCACAAACTCTCATTCAATTAAAAGCCAAGGAAGGTCCCTGCTCCTTCCCATAACTGGGCACTAACAGCTGGTTCTTTGCAGAGGAACAGGGAAGGGAGGCCCCTTATTTATGGTCCTGGCTGTTGGGAACGTGGTGACAGAGCGTGACAGTGGCATCGGTGACAGCACCTCTGCCCAGCTTTGCTGATTGGGCTGGGAAGATGATTTGGATCCCCACAGAGGTCCCAGAGAGCCCCCAGTTTAGCAGCTAGGGTAGTAAATCCCTATTTTATATATAATATATATTATATATAAAAATATATATAATATATAATATATTGCATATTATATATTATATATTATATATTATATATTATATATTATATATACATAAAATATATTTATAAATATATATAATATATATATTTTTATATAGGGGTTCCTGTAGGGGAGGCACAGCTTTCAGAGCTCCCAGCCCCCTGGGTTTTCAGAGCCAGCTGATGAATCAGCAAATCCCAGACACTGAAGGGATCACCTCAAACCATCCCAGCAAGGACACCCCGAGCAGCAGGAGACCAGGCTCGCTCAAACAAACCCCTAAGGCCATAAAAAACCCCCATCAGACCATAAATTGTCCATTTGTTCCCCATGGCCTCACACCCCACCTGCAGGACTCCAGCTCCTGGGATGGGGGAGACACAGGGAGCGCTGAAACAGACACAAAATTGAAGTTTTTTGGTCCGAACTCTCAGGTGGTTTAATCCTGCTTCATTCCCCCACTGACATTGCTGTCTCCTTCAGGAAGAGGAAAACCAAACTGCTTATCCCTGACTTTTACAGGGATCTTTTACCCTTGCTGGCCCTTTCCCTTTCCCCAGAGCCCTTCCTACGCCCAATCTCTGTGCCCCAGCCCTGCTGCCCACAGCACTGACAAGAGAGCAGAAAAGGGACTTAATTAAGCAGGAAGCAGGTTTTGCAGGGAGACATTAACACAGGAGCAAGGCTCAGGGCAGGTGGCTGGCACCCAACCCCAGGCATGCACAGGCTACACCTGATACACTGGCAAACTACTCAATATACTCAATTATATATACATATGTATATATATATATATATACTCAATTATACCTGGGCAACAGGTGCTGTGGGTGAGTCTCTAATCCCACTGACACACCAAAAACAGACACAAAATTGAAGTTTTTTGGTCTGAACTCTCAGGTGCTTCAATCCTGCTTCATTCCCCCACTGACACAGCAAGATCCTGACACTGCTGTCTCCTTCAGGAAGAGGAAAACCAAACCCTTGTGGAAAGGTCAAGCCTTTGCAATGAACTCTCCCCTTTCTACTCCAGTCTTGGTTTCACAATCCATCTGTCCACACACGCCATCCTGCACCCCAGAGGGACCCTGGGACAGACTCAGCAAGAAAGGGACCCCAATGCTGACAGCCTGGGGTTTAAAACCAGCATTTCCCCAGTGCCAGAGTCCCTCCTGCAGCATTTCCCCACCACATGCCATCCAATTTGCCTCCCGCAGAGCAGTGCCACTCTGCAAATCCCCGGGCGTTATGGGAACCGGGGTATAAAAACATTCCCAGTGCAGCCACGCCAAAATTGCTGCTGAAATGAGGCTGGGAACAGAACAGGCACAGATCCTTCTAGCCCACAAACTCCAACATGCTTGCATGGCCAGTTCACCCACGGCTAAATGGCACTCTGGGATCTCCTGGAGCTTTTTATCCAGCTTTGCCCTCAAGCTGCTCTCTGGGCACCCCAAGGGCTTGGGCATCAGCAGCTTCAAACCACAAGAACTCAGCCCAGGCACTCCCTGCTCCATCAGCACAAAGATCTCAGCTCCCTGCTGGACGATGAAATGCTGTCCTTGCCCCAGAGAAGGGGTCTGAGCCCAGCTCTGAGGCTTTCCCAGGCCACCAGACATCCTCTGCAATGCCCAGAAAACGTGCCCACTCTCACAGAGCTGCCCTGGGGAGCACAGGCAAGGAAGGAAGCCTCCCCAGGCACAGCCACCAAGCAGGAGGATCACTGCAGGACATGCCCATGAGGTTTTGCTCTCAGGAATGAGTCAGAGATAGGGACCAGGCCCTTAGAGCTTCCTTTGCCTGGAGACAAGGAACACACATGGAACACACCCAGATTCTGGAAAGATTGACCCCATTTCCATCACAAAGGAAACTCTGGATTTTCTGAACTTTCAACACACAGAAACAGCCTCCAGCTCAGCCTTCAAGCAGGGGGATCACTGCAGGACAGGCCCATGAGGTTTTGCTCTCAGAAACAAGCCAGAGATAGGGACCAGGCTCTTAGAGCTCCCTTTGCCTGGAGGCAAGGAACACACCCAAATACTGGAAAGATTTAACCCCATTTCCATGTCAGAGATAGGGACCAGGCCCTTAGAGCTCCCTTTGCCTGGAGGCAAGGAACACACATGGAACACACCCAAACTCTGGAATGATTATCCCCATTTCCATCACGAAGGAAACCCTGGATCTTCTGAGCTTCCAGCACACAGAAAGAGCCTCCAGCTGCCCAGCCAGAGCAGCAGTACTCACGTTGTACAGGACTGTGGTCCACCCTTCCATGGTGATGCACTGGAAGACGGTCAGCACAGCAAAGAGGATGTTGTCGAACTGCGTGATCCCGTCGTTGGGACCGATCCACTCCCGGCACTCGTAGCCCGGGGGACAACCCTGCACCCCGCAGGGATGGGGAGGGTCCAGCTCCTCTAGTTCACCTGCAGCACACAGCAGAGAGCCAAAGGAGGCAGAGGTGAGGGACAGCTCATCACAGATCTTTTCCCACTCGTGGGATGTGGAGAGGGTTCCTGTTACACTCATATTTTCCCTTCACCCAGGATTTTTCTCCTGGGAAGCTCAGAAGCCTCAGAGAAAAAGGAAAACAATATTCTCTCCTTTGCTTCTCCTGTGTTTTGCTGCTTTGGAATGTGGTTGGAGATTGTTTATCCAACAGGTGATTGTTCCATTGGTTTCATGTCAATTGTTTTGACTTATTGGCCAGTCAGGGCCAAGCTGTATCGAGACTCTGGAAGGAGTCAGGAGTTTCCAATAGTATCTTTTTGAGCCTTCTGTAAGTATCCTTTCTGTACTCTTTACTATTCTTTAGTACAGCTTAGTTTAGTATTCTTTAATATAATATAGTATCTTAAATATTATAATATACTAAATATACTTACATATTATAATACTTAAATGTTATAATATAATATAAAACTATGACATAGTATCTTCAATATAATATAGTATCTTAAATAAATAAATATAATAGTATCTTAATATAAATTAGCAGCATTCTGAGAAGATGGAGTCAGATCCATCATTCCCTCCTGCCATGAGGGCAGCCCACAAACACATCAGGTGCCCAGCCCTTGTCCCCACCTGAATTGTTTGTGTAGCAGGCTCGGTGCAGCTTCCCGCTGTAGAACTCCAGGCCGATGATGGCAAACATGAGGATGGCAAAAAAGAGCAGCAGGCCGATCTGCAGGAGAGGCACCATGGCCTTCATGATGGATTTCAGGACAATCTGCAAGCCTGGGAGAGGAGAGGAGATGAGAGAAAGGGCACAGCTCAGAGCAGCAGTGCAAACCCCCTTCCAGGGACTCATCCATCCCAAATCTGGCAGGAGGAAGACAGGGAGCAGAGAGGATGGACAGCCAACAGGGAGGTGCAACAGGCCAGCACAGCCTGGAGGAGCCCTCTGGGCAGGAGGATCCTGGAGGAAAGCAGGGGAAGGAAAGCCAAGCTACAGAGCAGCCTCCAGCAGAGGTTGTTTCTGGCCCCCACTCCAAAGTCTAGCCTGTCCTTGCCCCACCTGGACTTGGTGGGACATGGCTTGTGCATCTCTGTCCCCCTTGTTGCCCCCAGGGCATGGATCCAGCCCTGCCAGTGCCCAGGGCAGGAGAGACAGGAGCACTGGTGCCAGCAGCAGCTTAGTTTCTTTATTTATCCCTGTGCCAACAGATGAAATCTTGCAACAAAAAGGGAAAAAAATCCAAAAAACCAAGAAATCTCCCCTGAACAAACCCCAGTCCTGAAAGGATCCACCCACTGCCATCTGGCCAGGGAAGAGGAGCTGCCAGCGGGCTCTGCAGGGGACAGTGCCACCCAGGGACACCAAGTGCTGCCACCTTTGAGCCCCCACTAGATGGAAAGGTGGAATCGACGCCTCAGGTTTGAGCTTTTATGTTTTTCAGATTCTGTGCTGCTTTAGTGTGTGGGTCTGGGCTTCATATGAGGGGATGGTGAGCTCTGTGCACAGAGCAGGGAGACAAAACAATTCCTGCTCTAGCTGGGGACCAAGGACAAATGATCCAAATCTCAGCCCAAGAGCACCAACACTGTGGGCTGAAGAGAGAAAAACAAGCAGGATGGGACTGCATGGGCTAAAGCTGGAATAGGACAATTAACTCCAATATGCAAATGGAGCAGAACTTATAAAAGTGTCAGACCCCATGACCAGTGGTCCAATTTTTGTGACCATTTTGGTTCATCTTGGGTGCAGCCCTGGCTGGGCTCTTGTGCTGCCCAAGGTGGATCCTTTGAGGCCTTTAATAAATCCCTGCTTCATTCTTTAACTCTGTCCAGCCTCTGTTCCAGCTCAGCCTTCCCAAGGCATCAGGACAAGGTGGCACAAGGACCCCTCTCCCCCGAGGGCCATCAGGGACAGATGCAGACCCCCAGGGAGGGAATCAGGAGGATCCAACTTACTGGGAATGCCCGAGACGAGCTTCAGCGGCCGGAGCACGCGCACGGCCCGCAGCGTCCGCAGGTCCACGTGGGTGTTGAAGTGTGTCCCGGCCGTGGCGAGGATGCTGTGGGCACACAGGGACAGAGCACAGTTAGCCCAGGGAAAGCCCTTGGCCACTTCAGTGCCGTGGTGTCAAACCAAGCCAGGGGGAAGCCATGAGATTGAGAGTGCTGTGCTCTCCTGGCTGAGCTAGCCGCGCTACAGCCCACCGAGAGGACTTGCTGAGTTTGTCATCTCTTGGGAGCACCAAGAGGTTTTATTGTGTAATACTGTTCATTTTTTGTGCTTGTGCCTGTTAAATAAACAAGTTTTTCCCACTTTCCTCCAAGGAAATCTTTTCCTGAACCAGCTGGGGAAGCCATGAAGCTTCTCAAGCCATGTTCCTGGGCAGGGACAGAGATTCAATTCCTCCCAAAAGAAATTCGATGGTCAAACCCAAATTCATGGGCAGCTGTGACCAGACAAAGGCACACAGGGACCCCTCAGCCCCAGTAACTCCCTATCAGTGCCCCCCACGCCCCAGGATGGCTGGGGACAGCCCCATATCACCCACAGATCCCATCTGGGGTCTCAGGGATCATGCAGGACCCCTCCCAGGAAGGTGGCATGTGGGCCAGGAGCAGCAGCTCAGGGCTGTGAGTCCCTCCCCTCCGTGCTCCTGTGGCAGCACCTCCAGCCATCAGCTGCCCTGGCTTTTTCCACACATGGAGCTTCCTCAGAGTCCCACCTCTGGGATTGCTGAGAAGGAGCCCAGAACCTTGCACACATTCCAAAATCTATAGTAATGAAAGTTTGATGACCTTGGAAGGCAACCAGCAGGCACAGGAAGGACTCCAGAGGTTTTCTTTTAAAACACAAAGATTTTTTTTTTTTCCCCAAGCCCATCTCTGGAAAACAAACTGGGGCAAGGAGGGAAGCTGGTGCACACTCAGTGCAGCAGTGGAAACACTCAGGGCTCCTGCACCTGCTCTGGGATGCTGAGGGATGCTGCACCTCAGGGATGCTGGCAGAATCCTCTCCCATCCAGGCTTGGTCCCCAGGGGCTGGGAGAGGAGCAGAGAAGGGCTGGGAGAGGAGGGGATGGGGAGGAGAACGGGACAGAGGGAGGCAGCAACCTCAGGGTTGTTTGCAGCAATCCAAAAACCGAGGGAAATTGGGTCATTGTTCCACTAATTCATCTAATTACAGGCCAGAGCAGCTCTCTGGCGTGCTGAGCAATTAGCACTGTTTCTCTCACCCTCTCCCTGAGGTACAGCAGGTACCAACCTGTCCCTCCAGAAAGGCGGCTGGGTTTCCTAGGATACCCTGGCAGCTCTCACATCTGCAAACCGGGTTGTTTCAGCTCCTTTCCCCAGCCTCCTCTTCCTCTCTGCCCCACAGCAAGGCCCCAGCAGCAGTGGGATGCATCACTCACAACCCCCTGGGTATCACACTGCTTATCCCTGATATTTACAGGGATCTTTTACCCTTGCTGGCACTTTCCACACCCAGTCTCAGTGCCCCAGCCCGTGCCCAGCCCCTGCTGCCCACAGCACAGGGGAGACAGGAGAGCAGGAAAGGGACTTAATTAAGTCAGGAGCAGCCAGAGCCTGGGGAGAGCTGTGCTGTTAAATTGGTTGTAAGATCAAAATCAATAAATATGATAAAGCACGGCCGCTCAGCAGCACGAGGGAGGGACAAAAGCCCCGTCACTTGCCACCCCTTCACCCACCCTGCCAGCAAGAGCAGGGTACCCCAGTGCTCCCCAAAACGCCAGCACAGGGGACACACTGTGCCAACACCGTGCTGGAAAGCCTCCTTCAGCTTTTGCTTCTTGTGTCTCAGCCCCTGGAGTGGCACCAGCCTCCCAAAGGGGCAGGAGCAGCCCCAGTGCTGACTCCAGCCAGGACAGAACCACAGAATCCCAGAATAATGAGGTTCAAAGAGACCTCCAAGATCATCAAGTCCAACCTGTGCCCTTACACCTCAACCAGACTGTAGCACCAAGTGCCATGTCCAGTCTTTTTTTAAACACATCCAGAGATGGTGATTCTACCACCTCCCTGGGAAGAGCATTCCAGTCCTTTATTATTCTTTTGGTGAAAAATTTTTGTCCTAAATCCAACCTATACCTTCCCTGACGTAGCTGGAGACTGTGTCCTCTGGTTCTGTCAGTGCTGCCTGGAGAAAGAAACCGACCCCCAGCTGTCTGCAAACTCGCTTCAGGAAGCTGTAGAGAGCAATAAGGTCACCTCTGAGCCTCCTCTTCTCCAGGCTAAGCAACCCCAGCTCCTTCAAACATTCCTCAGCAGCTGAGGAGCTCTGGGAGGCCAGGGATGCTCCTGGGCAGGATGCAGGCTGCAGGCTCCAGCCCATCTCCCACAGCAGAGCAGCACTGGGATGGGCAGCTCTCTTCCCTCATCACAGAGCCACGGTGCCACACGGATGGAGCTGTGTTGCAGTGTGATTTCAGGGTTTACCCCAGAACCCCGGGTCTCTTCCCTGAAGAGTCCCTCCCAGGTGTGTCAATCATCCCTCTTTTCCCCACCCTGACCCCTCCCAGCATTGTCAGTCCTGGACTTCCAGAAGGGCATGGAGCGATTGGCAGATTTAAAGGATGCCCTCTACCCCTGGAGGGACATGGGGCCATCCAGGTGTCCTTTGTCCCTTAAGTACCTGGTTGGTGGCTCCCTACCCCTTCCCTGTCCCTCTCCCCAGGGTTAAAAGGAGCAGCAACCACGGGCTCAGGGAGTTCTGTTGGAGCTGGTGCTGCATTCAGAGGCCTGTGGGCCAGAATAAAGCTCTGGATCCAAACCCTCCATCAGAACCGACTCCTTTCCTTCACCAGTGTCTGTGGGGTGAAACACCACACACCCAGCCGGCCAACAGTGTCTGTGGGGTGAAACACCACACACCCAGCCGGCCAACAGTGTCTGTGGGGTGAAACACCACACACCCAGCCGGCCAACAGTGTCTGTGGGGTGAAACACCACACACCCAGCCGGCCAACAGTGTCTGTGGGGTGAAACACCACACACCCAGCCGGCCAACAGTGTCTGTGGGGTGAAACACCACAGTTGCCGCTATTTGGTTCAGCCCCAAGGGCCAGACAAGCCCAGGCACATCCCATCTACGATATTGGTGACACCAAGAGAGGTGGAGCCCTCCAGGCCCTGGGCCAGGAGCAGCACCCGGCTGCAAAGTCCTCGGCTAACCCAGATTTGTGTGAAGGGCTCCGGAGCCTGGCTGAGCCTCCAGGCAAGGCTCGGGCGATTCCAGGGCACTCCTTCCCCGCGCTCTAAATTAGCTGCTAAGAATGGGACTCCTCTGTGACAGGCAAGGTGACATGCTCCTTGTCCTCTCCGGGGGACAGGGGACATTGGGAAGGAGGTTTGGACAGATCACCAGACCGAGGCGGTGGCACTCGCAGCTGTCACCCAGGCACTGACAGAAAGCTGACCCAGGTGTGACACAGGGGCCTGCACATCCTCCTGCAGGCAGCCAGGGCAGAGGGCACTCTGATCCCAGCCAGCCCAGAGCCTCTGGGCAGCCCTACATCACCCTCACACCCAATAAAGCGGCTGGGAAAAGCAAACCAAGCTTCCAGGCACGCCAGCCTGGCTGCTGGCTGCCTTTCCCAAGCCCTTCTGTGGCTGGAAGTTACACACATCCCCTCTCCTGGATAACTTTTCCCAAGCCCTTCTGTGGCTGGAAGTTACACACATCCCTTCCCCTGGATAACCAGGCTTTGCAGGTAGGCACAGGCATCAGTGCTGATTATAAATCCAATGCTCCAAACACACCTTGCTGCTTTGGACTTCAGCATATGTCACCTGGCAATTGTTTATTAACCCTCTAGCCATGCTTTTTTATTAATAATTTATTTTTTTTATAAACTCTATCAGCCAGAACTTTCTGAATTAAAGTTTCTTACAGCTCCTGAGATGAGACTCGGGCTGTGACAGACCTTTGTGCTGCCACAAGGCAGGAGCTCTGGTATCTGTAGAACAATTTAAACCCTTTTCGATCACTTACAATATCCACGTCTGATGTGCTAATAATTATTCTTTATTTTTAGGCAAGGACCCAAACTAAAATTACATCTCACCATCCAAGTTATTTGAAAAAAGCTGCCAGATTTAGGCTATAAAAATCCCAATGATCTCATGCTTTTCATCATATGTACTGGAGGAAAAAAAGAAGGGGAAAAAAAAGTGAAGGCGTTTTTATAGGTCACCCAGGCAAAGGGGTTAGTTTTACTTCTGAGGAAAGGGGGAAGAGAGACTTCAGGTGGAGAAAAGAGCAGAGAGGAGCTTTTGGAAGGATGCAAATGAGAGAGGAGGCAGGATGGGAAATATATGCTAATCCCCCGAAGTATAATTGAATAGTGAGCAATCACCAGCAGACAAAAACCCTCTTTCAGGAGAGGAAAAAAAATAATAATCCATTGCTTTGTGTTTGCAACCAGGATGATGATTTGATTTTATTTATTTGGAGGCTCTGGGGAGGAGGGTGAGCTCCCACTGGGGCCACCACACCTGCGAGATTTGGGGCTGGGCAGAGCTGGGCTCAGCCCCCATCTGAGCAGAGAACACACCCTCGCCTCCAGCTGAGGACCTGCACCTTTAGATCTCTTCCTCCAGGGGTCAAAAGAAGGAAAAAAGCCCCAAGAATCCTCTCATTTTAAAGGATCCCCTGCTCTTTGGGACCATGAGGAATAAAGAACAAGTGATGCTCGACAACGCTGCCCACACAAAGTCAACACTGAATTTGGGTGCTATCCCACTCTGCAGCAGCCAGTGTGGCCCCTGTGCCTGTGCATTGCTGGGCTCCCATCCCTATCATCCCATGTCATCCCATCCCATCCCCATCATCATCCCATCCCATCCAACCCCATCCCATCCCCATCATCATCCCATCCCCATCCCATTATCATCCTATCGCATCCCACCTCATCCCATCCCATCCCCATCCCATCCCATCCCCATCCCATCCCCATCCTCATCCTATCCCATTCCATCCATCCCATCCCCATCCCCATCATCACCCCATCCCCATCCCCATCATCACTCCATCCCATCTCATCCCATCCCACCCCATCATCATCCCATCCATCATCATCCCATCCCAGCCCCAGCTCTCAGCCATAAGGAACAGCACACAGAACTCAGGCCACGCTGCAAAGAGCTTCACATCAGAGACTCCCAGCAAAGTCTGAACCCCAAATTATCAGACTGACCCTCGATTCACCCCTCCCTGACTCCAAACTGAGCCCCCCTCAAGCATTCCCCTCTGCTGAAACTCACACAAACTGTCCCAGCAAAGGGTGTGCTGGGTGGAGAGAGGCATAGGCTGAGACAGACTAATCTCAGCCCAAAATCTGGGGCAGGCAGGGTGCTGGCTGGCATGCAAATTAATATTTATAATTAAGTGGAAAGGCCCCTGAAGGCTTGCACTGCCACCTGACTCTAGGAGGGAGACTACTTCATAATTAATACACTGGTCAAACAGCTCATAGAAAGTGAGTTCCCTGATGAGCTCACCCCATTCCTGCCCTGTTTGGGGGTGAATCAATGGGGTGAATCCGTCCCTGCCCTCTCTGCAGGCAGCATCATGTGCAGCAGGACGTCCTCACAGTTCTTGGGTGCCAACCTGGCTCGAGGCAGGGCCAGCAGGGTCAGGTCACCTGCTCTGAGGATGGCACAGCACAGCACAGCCTTGGGGACACCAAGGGACAGGGACACCAGGGCCAAGTCCCACCCTTGGCACAGTTCAGAGCAGCGTCAAAGCCTCCACCACCTCCTCTTGCTCTTTCTAGGTTTTGGGGCTGTGACCCAGGTGGATTGAGCTGCTGCACAGCTCCTGCTCCTGCCCCTCCCAGCAGCTTGGAGAACTCTGCATGGGCACAAGTGACTCCCTGAGAGGTGTGATGAGGCCGAAGGACAAAATCTGCCTTTACCAGCCTTTGATCTGGGGGGTGAGATGATCCCCCAAGGCCACCCCTTCCTGGGGAAGCCCCCAGGATTTGGGGCATGACTGTCCTGGCCCCCATGGGTTGGCCAAACCCCACGTCTCCCTCCTTCCTCCATCCCCACACTGCCCCTCAGCAGACAGAGGATTTGGCAGGGTGAGAGGGCACTGATAAAAGTGCATTTGCACACACAGGACCTGGTGGAAAGCTAAAGCCACTGAGGGCAGACAGGAGAGCTGGCCCCACGGAGAAACAGAGAAGGGCTGATCACAGCAGGGCTGTGCCAAAGGAGGGGCAGGAGACCCCAGAGCACCCGCCTGTGTGAGCCCACCTTCTCACCGAGGATGAGGAGGGAACAACCCCTTTCCTCAGGCCATGCCCCCCCACGCCATCTCCCAGAGGAGGGCACGTGGCAGTGCCAAGAAGGACAATGAGGGCATCCCCCAGAGCAGGGGCTCTGCCAGGGTGCCGGGGTGCAGCAGGAGCCCCCGGGGACCGGCAGCCACGTGGGAGGGGCTGACTCACTCTGCGGCTTCAGGGAACCAGTGGGGTGGGGAGGATGGAGCCGGGATCGCGTGAGCGGCACGCGGGACGGATGCTGCGCTGGGAGAAGGGGGTGCCTGGCTCCCCCAGAGCCAGAGCCACAGCTCTGCCTGCCCAGCTGGTGCCTCAGGTTGGAGCTTTTGTAGTTTTCAGATTCTGGGCCACTTTAGTGTGTGAATCTGGGCTTCATATGGTGAGCTCTCTGCACAGAGCAGGGAGACAAAACAATTCCTGCTCCAGCTGGGGACCAAGGACAAATGATCCAAATCTCAGGCCGAAAAATTGTAATTAGACAATTAACTCCAATATGCTAACAGACCAAAACTTACAAAAGTATAACACCCCGTGACTTGCTGTCCATTTTGTGGCCATTTTGGGTTGTGCTGCCCAAGGTGGATCTATTGAAGCCTCCTCATAAATCCCTGTTTTATTCTTCAGCTCTGTCTAGTCTCTGTTCTAGGTCAGCCTTCACAGGGCATCACAGGGATCTCCACCCCACCATGCACAGCAAGGGGAAGGCTTTTCCCTCCTCCCCAGCCTGTCCCCTGACCCAGCCAGGGAAGCTGTGCTGCCCTTTGTGCAAGGTGCTGGTCCCAGGGCCATGGCATATGGCACATGAATCATTCACCAAGCTGGGAGATTAATTATTCATCCAAACGAAAGACCAAACATTTTACTAATTGTCCTGAAAGGAAAGGGCTGGGAAAGGGGGCAGGCATCAGGTTGGATACTGTCAACATTCATTAAATAAAAAGAAGGAAAGAGGGGGGGGTAAGTCTTGTCTGGTGTGATCAAAGTATTGCTGGGGTTGGACCTGAGGTTGTCTCTTTGCTGGTTTATCCCTAGAGCACAGCACTCCTTGTAGGGGCTCAGGCTCCAACCACATCAGGATGCTGCACTTGTGCTCTGTTTCCACACTTGTTCTCCAAAGCTCATATCCATTCCCGCAAGTTTCCTTGCCTGGGCGTGCCCTGCACTCCCTGGGTCAGGGGAATGCAGGTGTGGGGCTGTGGGAAGAGCCTGTTCCCAGCCCAAGTGTGCTCCCACACCCGTGGGGCCAGCATCCCAAACCACCAGGGCAGGCAGCACCTCAATGTTCCCTGATGCAGCTGCTGCCAGCGCCTGGTCAAGGATCCCCTTCCATCTCTGGAACTCCAAGACTGAAAAGAGCATCCAAACCCACAGAACTGGGCTTGTGGAGGTGCACTAAATCCCTGAGGGCAAAACATCCCTGCCTCTCCCACGGGGGAGCTCAGGGGGAACTGTGAAAAGGGAACTTCCCAGGGCAGTCATCTCAAAACCCAGACAGCATCAAAACCAGCAGAAAAGCCAAGCTGCCCTCCTCATCCCTGGGCTCACCTTGCAGCCTTGGAATGCTTCCATCCTGCTTCCCACCAGCCACAGCAGGAAATCAGGGATGCACAAGCATGCACAGGATTTCCCTGGGAGCTCAGAGGGAGACACCAGGCTCACAGCTGCTGCCTGGGCTTTGGGACAGGACTTGGAGAGCCAGGCTTTCCTGCTCTGGCTTTGCTGAGGGCACGGCAGGCAGTGCCAGCAATCCTTCACTCCTGCCTTCCCTTGGCCACGCTCCACCCCACAAAACCCTTCAATGAAAACCACCGTGCCCAAGGGCTTCACAAAAGGCACCCAGGTGCAGAGGGTTGTTAAACCCTCCCAAAAACCCTGGCAGTAGATCTTCCTTTTAGTGACCCTGGGGTTTTGATCCAGCTTTTACAGCGGCTGCTTCCCCAGCTCCCGAGCAGAACAACTTCACAAGGGCCTTTTGATTCACATTTGGGTTTTTTTTCACCCATTGTGAGCAGCGTTCCCCCACCCCTTCACCTCTCACGTGTTATTGTATTGCTGCTATTAAAAAAAAAAAAAAAGCCAGTGGTGCTTTGATAATGCTCAGGCACTGGAGTGTGTGAAGCACACACCCACCTGGATATTTGCAGAGGGAGTTTAACCCTTCCTGTTCCATCTAGCAGGGGACAGGACAAAGCAGGCAGCTGTAGGGTCCTTGTGCTCTGTTCCCAATGGCATCCAGGGAGCTCATGCTCCAGCTGCTGGTGGCTGAAGCTCTTTCAGCCCCACTTTCTCAGAACCACCAATTAAGAGGTCACCAACCTTCCCCTGCCCTGTCTGACCATTTCTGAGCCATTTTCCCTTTTGGTCCAGGGTCACACTGCATCAAGAAGGTCCCAAATCCAGCCTCAGCACCCAGCTGGCTCTGGCTCTCACAGAGACAAGGTGAGCATCCCCAAACCCCAGGGGAAATGCAGATGTTCCCCTCGCTGGTTCTGCCTCAGAACGAGTAAAGATATTTTATGCACACTTTCATATAAAATTATTTTTAGCTGGAGGAGAACAGGCTGTTTTTTCAGGCAGCAATGATGATTTGGAAACCACAGGTTACAAAGAGAGCAGGTTTACAAATGCGACTATTAGTTCCCCAGTGGAAGCTTTAGCATCAGGGAGTTTTAGGTGGGTGTTGATTTCCACTGAGATGGAAAGAAAAAAAAAAATTGATTTATTGACAGAAGAAGCAAACACCAGTTGAACTCTAGTCAGTGCCATCCACTCCTGCACAAGGTCCCAGGAGGCCACTCATGGGAGAAATCCCTCATTAGGCTTATTTCCAGCAGGGAGAGGGTGAAGAAAATCCCACTGCTCACAGAAATCCCAGCATGTGTCTGTGACCATGATGCCACCTGCACCAAGGACCTCTCCCATCAAATACACAGCAAAAAATGATTTCACTTGCGCTGAGGACCTCTCCCATCAAATACACAGCAAAAAAAAAATTCCACCTGCACCAAGGACCTCCATCAGATACATAGCAAAAATTTATTCCACCTGAACTAAGGACCTCTCCCACCAGATATATGGCAAAAAGTGATTCCATCTGCACCAAGGACTTCTCCCATCAGACACATGGCCGGAAATTATTCCATCTGCACCAAGGACCTCTCCCATCAGATACATGGCCGGAAATGATTCCACCTGCACCAAGGACCTCTCCCATCAGACACACAGCAAAAAAATTATTCTACCTGCATTAAGGACTTCTCCCATCAGACACAGGGCAAAAAATGATTCCACCAGCGCCGAGGACCTCTCCCATCAGATACACAGCAAAAAATAAGTCCAGAAAGGAGCAGTAACACCCTGTGTCACAGCTGGAGGGACGAGGGCCAGTGAGTGTGACGCTGGCTCCCTCTGGGTGGGATCCTGGGATGGGTCCTGCTCACATGGATGTTTTCTCGGGATGCACCAGCATCCAAACCCATAAGCACACCCTGAGGCAAGCACCACCCTGCACTTCCGATCACAGCATCCCCTCCACCACAGCCACAACCTTCCAGTAAGCCACAACACGATCCCCACGACCACCGAGTCTCCCCAGTCTCCACCCAGACACTTTTACATTCACCAGGTTGGAGCCGCAGAGGCGATCCCGAGGCTGCGCCGCCCGCCCGCCTTACGCAACCGGCACGGAGCGAGCCGCCAAGTGCAAACCTTCTCCCACAAGCTGTTTGCAAGGCATTTGCCAGCCAAGGATTATTTGCTGCAGGAATTTGCCAATAATTCAGCGGATTAAACAGGCTGAGAGTTTCCTGCATGGGAGGCGCAGCCATGGCACCGAGGAGCAGCAGATTTGGGAGCAGCAGATTTGGCAGCACTGCAGGGCAGAGGCAGGAGATGGACAGAGAGAAGGAGCCCCTGACCTGCTGCAGCTGATCCCAGTGACCCCAAAGCCAGCCCAGGGTGCAAATCCATGGGTTGCCTCCTCCACCCTCCAAGATATGACCGAATTTGCCCCAACAGGTCGGTGGGGCAAAGCCAGCCGGTGAAGGGGCATTCCTTGGGTTCCACTCTGCTGAGCCAACACCAGGACCCAGGGGGGGTATAAATGGTGGGGAAGCAGACACTGGAGAGCTGCACCCCGTGACTGGCAGTGCTGGGGGGGACACAGGCCCCTCCTGTCGGGCTGGGCAGCACGGAGCTGGCAGCCCTTCATGGGCAGTTGATTCCCTGGCACGGGGCCCGGCTCAGCCCAGCAGCGAGAGGAGCTGGCGAGGCTCTGCCAGTGAGTGATTGCTGAGCGCTGACTCAGCACCTGCTCGGGCACAGCAGCGAGCCCAGAGCCGCGGGGAGAGCAGGAACAGGGCCCTGGTGAAGCCTCCTCCCAGCCCAGGGCTGCCCCAGAGGATGCCCAGGTCAGGATGAAGGTGATGGGCATTTCCCAGCCCCCCGTCTGCTTCCTGCACACTCAGCCAGAAGCCCCTCTTGTTGCTACCAATGTGTGTCCCATGCTGTCCCCAGAGGTGTGAGCACCTGTCCCCAGGGATGTGAGCACCTTTGCCCGGCCCAGGAGCCACAGAACCCTCTCCGTGAGTCGCTCTGCAGATGTGGGAGAGCAGCAGCCTCCCATGTGAGGGCTGCACCTCCCACAGGCCGCCTGCTCGCTGCCCATCAGACACCCACCAGCACACCCTCCATCCTCAGCTGACGTGGTCCCACTCCCCAGCAAGGCCATCCAGGTCCCCACTGGACCAAGGGAGTGAGAATGTCCCCAGCCACGCTCTCCTCGAGCCTCCTGTGGTGCACAGTCCCACCACCAGGGACAAGCAGCACCCACCACCACACCCCAGCAGAAGCAGGCTCTGCATTCCCCCTCCTCCTCCTCCAAACACCCAGGCAGGTGTCACATCCCACATGGTGCCACCAAGAGTCAGGACTGTGCAGCAGGAAGCTCTGTAGAGACCCCCTGGTCACCGTGCCTCAGTTTCCCAGCCAGCCCTGCAGCTGCTCTGCGCCCAGCAAAGCTCACAGAGCACTCAGACCCCCAGGCTCCATCTGTTTGTACAAACAGATGTTTGTACGCACCAAACCAGCTCCTCTGAGCGTGGATTTCCCATCAGCAGGCAAAAAGAAACACCCGCAATCCAGGCACCACCTGCCCTGCACACAGAGAGGGGCCCAGGGGTCACCCTGGCTGGGCTTCTGCTCAAGCTGACTTCCAGTGCTGGCTAACACAGGCCAAATGCCCCTGCGTGTTTCTGTGTCACCAGGATAGCCCAGCACATGGCAAGCAGGACTCAGGTCTGGGCCATGTCCCTGCCAGGTGGCACCAGCAGTGACACGAGCAGCACACGTGAAGCTCTGTGCGCTGCCACCCCCAGCAGCATCACTCCTGCATGCTGGGGTGGTGAGCAGCGTCACCTGGGAGCGTGACCCTACCCCAGACCTCATTCCCAAACCTCCAGCACCAGGGCAAGCCTGGAAAGTGCTTGGGAAGGCAAGAGGAGAAGAGGTTTCCCCCCTCCCCAGGGAGGGTTCGACCAGAATCTCTCCCAGATCACATCCAGCTGCTTATCGGGTCATGCCACCACCTTGCCTTGTATTCAGGTGGGTGACAAGCCACCAAGTGAGGAAAGCTGGACGTGGTGGCCTCAGAGCCAGCCCTACAGCTTGTCCCACCATCAGTGTCCCCAGCAAAGCCAACACAGCACCTCCAGCACATCCTCCCCTCCCTCATCAGGACAACAAAACACAGCTGACAACAGCAAACCAGGGGCTCTCCCCACGTCCTGGAGCTCGTGTCCTGGCCAGGACAAGCCCCCAAGCCCAGGCCAGCCCAGCAGGGCCCCCCCACAGCACTCACCCACTGAGGACCACGATGAAGTCCATGACGTTCCAGCCGTTGCGCAGGTACGAGCCCTTGTGGAACACGAACCCCAGGGCCACGATCTTAATCCCAGCCTCGAAGCAGAAAATCCCAATGAAGTAGGGCTCTGTCTTCTCCTGCCAGGGTGAAACCAGGGAACCAGTGAGAGGGGGAGACTGAGCAAACAGCAGCAGGCATTTCACACTGACCCAACTCGTGTCCCATCCTACCTCCCCCCAGACCCATCATCTCCTCTGGGAGCTTTCCCAGCCCTTCCTCAACCAGCAGCAACCTCAGGAATAAACAGAGGGTGGCTATGACATGCTCAGGTTGCCCACTCCTCCCCTACCCATTTTAAAGGGGTTAAAACCTTCCTGAACCCTTCCCATGGAGAAGGAATGCTACACCAGCCATCCTACACCTTTCCATGCTACACCAGCCCCAGGAAGGCTGGAGGAGCTAGTCCCAGAGGACACCTCCAGTCTGGCCGCCCCAAAATCAGAAGAAATTGCCTGGTAGGGTTGGATGGGTGCCCTTGGGCCAGCTCCCAGCCCAGCAGGGAGGGATGGACACGGGGTACTCACTAATCTCCGCGACATGGGCGTCTTGTCATCCTCGGGGAGGTGCTGCTCCAGGGCCAGCACGATGCAGTTGGCAATGATGGTGGCCAGGATCATGTACTCGAAGGGAGTGCAGGGGAGTTAAGGAGCACAGAAGAGCTGGGTGACACCCCCAACCCCACAGCCCACCCTTGGTTTCACCTGCCCAGCCACTGGAGCTGCTTTCCCCACAGGAACATCCACGTGAAGCCCACCTTGGTGTTGTTTGGAAATGAGAGGAGTGAGAGCCCCCCCAAGATCTTCCTCCCTGCAGACCTGCTGGGCCTCACCACCTCCTCTCCAAGCTCACAGGACACCTTTGTTGGGATGAAAACTCCCATGGGAGACATGCTACTTGTGCAAGGAGCCCAGAAGGCGCACACAAGGTTTGGAGCAGGACCACCAGGCTGGGCTTTGCCTGGAAGAAGGTTTGGCTTGGTCCTTGGCAGGGTCAGGGGGGCTCTCCCTGGCATTCCAGGACTGGCATGCCCCTTTTTCCTTCTCTTTTCCTGCACCCACCAGCAGGAGATGGGGCTCAGAAAGGGGAGGTGTCACAAGGCATGGGCAGCCCTTGTCCTAAACACCCCCGTGGGATGCAGCACCTGCACAGCCTGAGGAGGATGGAGCCTCCCTTGCAAGTCCTGGAGCTCTGACCCAGATCAGCCCACCCTGTGCCCCTGCCAAGCACCCTGTGGGCAGCAGGATGAGCCCAGGTGGCACTGGGAGCTGCAGAGCACTTGGCTGAGCATTCACAGCTCTGACAGCACCTGGGTCTGAGCAGGGTGGAAACTCCCTGTGCAGATGTCCCAGCTCAGCCACACCCCAGCAGGACCCCAAGGGGCAGCAGCACCTTGTCAATAGGACCTGGCTGGACCCTTATGAGCAATCCTAAATCCTTCATTCACGTGTTGGACCCTTATGAGCAATCCTAAATCCTACATCCATGTCTAGGTCCTGGTTGGACCCTTATGAGCAATCCTAAATCCCACATCTAGGACCTGGTTGGACACTTATGAGCAATCCTAAATCCTACATCCATGTCTAGAACCTGGCTGGACCCTTATGAGCAATCCTAAATTCTACATCCATGTCTAGGTCCTGGTTGGACCCTTATGAGCAATCCTAAATTCTACATCCACGTGTTGGACCCTTATGAGCAATCCTAAATCCCACATCCACATCTAGGACCTGGTTGGACCCTTATGAGCAATCCTAAATCCTACATCCACGTCTAAATCCTACATCCATCTGGTTGGAGCAATCCTAAATCCTTCATGAGCAATCCTAAATCCTTCATCCATGTCTAGGACCTGGTTGGACCCTTATAAGCAATCCTAAATCCTTCATCCACGTCTAGGACCTGGCTGGACCCTTATGAGCGATCCTAAATCCTTCATCCAGGTCTAGGTCCTACACAGCCCTTCTCCAGGAGCCCCCCTGGGATGTGGCAGCAGGGGCTGGTATCTGAGGAGCTGAGGAAGGAAAGGGCAGGCTGATGCCCAGGAAAACACCCCAAACTCAGCTTCCTCCTGCCTTTTGATTCATGGGATCGAGGCAGGGACACGGAGCTCTCTCCTGCCTGGCCCAGGGCCGAGCTCTGAGAACAAAGCACTTCCAAATGACAGGGTGGCCATATCTTTCCAACTTCCCATCCATCTTTCCCAATTCTCCACAATGAAAGCCCTGTTGTCCTCAATAACTGAATGTGGAGCGATGCACCCCTGATCCTGCTCCCTCCTTGCCAAAACAGCTCTATTACTGCCACCACTGGCACCAGCAGCCACCAGGGAGAGGACTGCCACCTTCCCCTGTGCAAAGGGGATGTGATCCCACCTGGGATGAAGGAATCATCCACACTCCACCAGCCTAATCTGGCCAAGCCCTTCCCCACCACACCAAAACTTCTCCACACACAACACCCTCAGGCTGACGTGTTTCAGGCAAGGAGGTGTCCAACAGCTCTGGGAAAACGGGTGATTTTCTTTTCCAACCTCATCTTTTGGCCACTGACTACAGTGAAATGCTTTCAACCAGTGGCCCTGAGCCCACGGGCAAGAGAAGACCCCTCAGTGCCAACCATGAGCGTGGCAAAAGGGAAAGCATGGAGTGACCCCAGCCCAGAGAGGCTGGGCAGGCTGGCAAGGCAGGAGCAGGGATGGGCACAGAAACATCCCCAGAGAGAGAGCCAGGAGAGGCAGCCAGGGAGAGCCCGTGGGAGCTGGGATGTGTTTAACACAGGCAGGAAGAGCCAGGAAAGAGACATCCAAGGCATTTAAAAAGCCACTCAGTGAAATTAATGATTGCTACGAGAGAGAGAGGCTGCAGAGCCAGCCAGGCACGGAGCAGGAGCTGCTCCCCCTGCTTGGGCAGGGGGGCCAGACTCCAAAAGTTCTCCTCTGAGGCTCCACACGAGTGAATATTTCCCTGCATGGCTCCAGCAAAGCCCTCTCCCTGCATCCCACCCCTGCTCCATCCACCGGCGTTGGCCTGGCGCCACCAGCCTATCTGCGACCTTTTTGTGTCATTTTCCTGAAAGTCTGCGAGCAATTAGCACTGGCTGAAGAGACAAACAGCGTGTTAGTGGGGCGGGGCAGCAGCTCCCCAGGCACCAGGCACATTTGCCTAGATGAGAGGAGAAGTGTGGGAGCTGTGTGGGAGCGTCCCTCCGTCTGTCCGCCCCAGCATCCCGCACTGCTCCCCTGGGACAGGGAAAAACCCAACTGCAGCAGCGTGGGAGCCCTGCTCAGAAGGGCCTGGGGGGCTCAGGACCACCTGGCCACAACATCTGGTTGAGAGCAGGAGGGCAGTGCACATCTGTCACACCCCTGCACAGGACCACGCTCCTGCTGCACCTCCAGCAAGGGGGTGAACAGAGATCACCAGGGCAAGGAATGAGCTGGAAGGGACATTAAAGACCATCTCGTTCCATCCTGTCATGGACAGGGATGCCTCCCACTAGGCCAGGGTGTTCAGGGTCCCGTCCAACGTGGCCAAGCCTGAAAGGGCAATCACACCCCAAAGCACCGACCTCAGCACGAGGTCACTGCCAAAAGTGACTCCCCAAGCCCCACTGGCCCAGTTTCTCCAGAAGAAACTGGAGAAATCCAGTTTCTCACACCCAGAGCTGTGTGAGACGTCAGCCCCATGGAAACCAGCCCCCATAGCTCCAGCTGTGCCAGGTTTTGAGTTCCAAGAGGAAAGGAACCTCCCAAGGGACAGCAGGAACATCTGGCTGAACTGAGGGATATTTTATACCCACTCTTTACTTCTGCCAAGCAAGCATCCTCCCAGTCAGGGCCACTAGACAACCCTCCATCAGTGCTTTGTTTTCTGCCACATCAGATGAGTAATTACAAAACCTCTCAGCCACCCAAAATGCAGAGTAGCCCTCCAGGCCAAGTAATGAGAGCCCATCTCCCTCCAGCCTTCTCCTCCTCCTCCTCTTCCGTCTGGCTGCTCCTGGAGGATCATTAGGGAGCCGATAAAAATAGGTTTTCTTATTGATTTATCTCCTTTACCCAATGCTCTCTCCCCTGCACCGTTGACTCGTTTCCTTAGCAACTGGGCTGATCCCTGTGCACGCCACACCTGCAGCTCCACGCTTCCCTCGGGATGCCTTTGAGGCAGGGACAGTGACCCCAGGCCATGGGGGCACCCCCTAGGCCACCTGGAGGAGGGATAACCCCATGCCTGGAGCTGGAGCTCCTTGGTGCGTCTGTCAGGAACATCTTCCAGCTGTGACCTTCCTCTTCACCTTCCCTGCCAGCCAGAAGCCCAAACCAGCCCACCCAGAACCCCCGCCTGGCTAAGGCAGGGGGTGAGCCCAGCTCCTGGCCCTGGAGGGGTTTATGGTGCTGGGTTTATGGTGCTGATGGGACACTGACAAACCTCCACAGGAGGCTGAGAACAAGATAAATCCCTCCCCGTATGCAGGCAAGGAGAGGAGCTATGGAGAGATCCCCTCCATCCCAGTCCCTTCTCCCCACTCCTGGGCAGGCAGGTGGGGAAGGAGCAGAGGAGCCAGAGGAGTGAGGCCTTGGGGAATTCTACCTTCCAGTGCCACCAAAAGAGCAGGAGCAACTTAAGCCCTGTCCACGCCTGCATCATCCAGGTTCCAACACCTCCTAGAAAGCCATGTCTCTATTTCCCACCTCTCCCCACACCTCCCTGGGGACTTCCCTGCTGCTCCAAGGGGCTTTCCCTGCCCCTCAGATGTCAATGAGAAAAAGTTCCTACACCTGTGGACTTCATCTTGCAGGTCCCAATCCCAGCACTGCTGCCTGTCCCACGCACACATGGCACGACAGGACCACAGATCCACATCTTCAGCATCCACCCTTAGGATGCCCCACTCCTCCTCCTCTCAGCCCCACACCCCAGCAGGAAAGAGAGCACCTTCTCTCCAAGGCTGTTTTCACAGAAACATGGAATGGGTTGGGTTGGAAGGGGCATTAAAGTCATCTCATTCCAACCCCCTGACACAGGCAGGGACACTTTCCACCAGACCAGAGCTTCAACAATTCCAGGGAGTCCACCACCTCTCTGGGCAGGGGAGGTTTTTGGTTTCCAAGGAAAAAACCATAGTGCCAAGTAGAGCAAAGTCTGTGAGTGGCACTAATTCAACTCTGGGATTCCCCATCCCCACGGCACCTCCCTGGCTTGTCCCTGAGGACACAAGGGATTTCCCTCCACAGAGTTGTGGCCCCTCCTGGCTCTCTGTATCCCTGTGTCCTGCCACAGAAAGCAACACCCAGACCCCAAATCCTCCCACTTGGAACACGAGCCAGCCGCTGTGTGCCTGCTTCACAGAGGCTCAGGGGAGTGTACTTGGCTTGTGCTTGTGTCCTGGAGCACCCAGCCTGCCTCAGCCCCACTGCAGGGACACAGGAGACGCAGGAGACCCCCCTCCCTCTCTGCAGTGCCAGCGTTTACAGCTCCAGAATGCAGTGGTGTGGTTTCCACCAAGGGTTAAAGCCAAGGCAGTGACAGCCAGGAGTCCAACAGGGCAGAGCTGCCCACACTGCTGCCTTTCCCTCCCTCCCTCCCTCCCATAGGGATGCAGGATGCAGGATGTGGGATGCCTGCCTGCCACGTGCAAACAGCTCCATGGAGAAGCGTCTCCTTCTCCCCCACCTCACCCTGGAAATCAAATCTCTCTCTCCTCTCCTCCTCCTTTTTTTTTTTTTTTAAACAAAAAAGGACCACATCATGTGATTTTCCTGCCTTAACATCAGTTTTTTAACTTTGGTTGCCACAGCAACAGGATGCAACTTGGCATCACCATGACAACAGCTGCCTCTGTTTAAATTCACCATCTGACAGGCAGCCTCGCTCTCCCCGGCTGTCAAAAAGATGGACCTGCCATTACACCTACTCGCCCCTCCCAAAAAAAAACCCTTCTAAAATCTGATGAATGGAGGGCACAGAAAACAGCCTGGGAGCAGGGGGAGGGGGGGAAATGTTCTTGGGGAGGGCAAGGATGGAGCTGCCCAAGGATGGCACGACATGGCGCTGTCTCTTCCCTTGGGAAGGCGAGACCTGCTGGAATTTTGGCCGGGGAAAAGCCAAGGTGGAGGAGATGCTTGGCATGGGGGGCTGTGCCCACGCAGCACCAGGTCACAGGGACAGCAAAACAGCTCAGCCACTCATGCGTGTGCTTCCCACTGAGCAAAACCCCCCTGATGATGCTCTGAGGGCACTCCAGCTGCTCCAGGCCAGCCCAACACCAGTTCAGCCCCAAAGGGGATGAGATAGATGAAATCCCTCAGCACAGCAAACATGGACATCCTCTTCCCCTGCCACACTGGGGGTAGGTGCAGTGGACAGGCTGCAGGCAGATGCTGTCCTTGGGGACACAGCCAGAGCCACACAATGTCATCTGGCCTTCCTGGGGTGGGAGAGGGATCTTATCCAGGTCAAATGTGATTAAGCAGATGAGGAATGGAGCAGATATAGATGAGCTGCAGCCCATCTCGTATCCTAACTGAATTGGAGCCTTCCAGGCAGCCAAACAAATGAAATCAGGGTGAAAGGCCTGGCCATCAGCAGGAGGAGAGCAGGCAAGAGGACAAGGCTGCGTTTCCCAAGGAGAAGAGAAGGAGATGTTCCCTACAGCCAAAGCAGCAGCTGCCCCATGGTTTGGGCAGGACCAGGTTTAAAAGAGCAGCTCTAGTGGAGGTTTCCAGCGAGCTTTCCAGCAAGGAACTCGGCAAAGGCTTGCCTCCCATGGAGCTGCATCCCAATCCCAGTTGCTCGTATTTCTCCTCCTTCTCCTCCATGCATCATCCCTATTTACACTGGGAAGCCAAACTGCAGAGGCTGCTGGTTATAATTACACAGTTACCCAGCAGATATCCAGGCCTGAATCACCAGATATTTTTAGCCCTATTACCTAGTCAACCAGAGCTGGATGAAGAAGAGCCTCCACTCCGCCCCGAGCTCCTCTCCAGCCCCTTTGGCTTTCCTCGGTGCTGAGCCCACCCTGACCCACAGCACCAGGGCTGGCCCATCGCCCTCCCAGGGCCAGCAGCTCCCACTGACCATGGCCAAGATCCAGTGCTCTCCTTCCCAAAACTCCCTGGCCCAGGAGCGATGCCATGGGCTCCAGGCCAGGCAGCTGAGGTGCTCACATGGTTTTCCTGGCCCTACCAAAAGGCACTAGCTGCCTGTGCCAGGCTACAACTACAAGGATGGGAACAACGGGCCAGGGGGCCAGGCCAGCCTCACCAAACTCATCACCAAAAGGCCTTGCTCATTCCTAAGCCCTCAAAACTCCAGTGGTGCAGAGAAACCATCCAGGGTGGATAGGTTTTTCTGGGAAAGAGATGGCAGTGGG
The DNA here is from genome assembly GCF_000277835.1 of Geospiza fortis. NCBI lineage: Eukaryota > Metazoa > Chordata > Aves > Passeriformes > Thraupidae > Geospiza > Geospiza fortis. The sequence continues at coordinate 1,064,722 of NW_005054493.1, read as the reverse complement.
GCGGGGGACAGGCAGGAACACCGAGCTCCCGCGCCTGGAGCACGCCTGTTCCCAGCACTCACATGGGAATATGTCACTTACTTCTGAAAAAAAAAAAAAACACAAAATGAGCCCATCTCCCTCATGCATTGCAAATTCCAGGGGAGAATAATGCTGGGGAGTTGTGCTCATGTGGTGGTGGTGGTGGTGGTGGTGGAGCTCCAGTCTCTAGGAGACAGCGGCTGCCTGGAGATGAGACATCACGCCGGCACGGGACCCCAGCCCACGCCGCGAGTGCCGGCCCAGTGGCAGCACCCCAGCTCCTTCTGGCTCCCAACAGAAGCTGGAGGGGCCAGAGCCCTCCCACAGCATGCTGGAAAAGCACATGAATAATTTGGCATATTCTGGAAAAGCAGGCAGCCGGCCTGGCCGCGGGCCTGCAGGGGTCGGGC
>NW_005054493.1:1063530-1064098 GCF_000277835.1 Geospiza fortis | reverse complement strand
CCTGACGGAGCCGTGCAGGGACAATCCCCCTGCCCTGCTCTGCATCCCTGGGCCTCACCAGAGGCTTTCCCCCGTGGTACCTGTTGCACCAAACCAAGGCATTGCTGCCTGGCACCAGGGAGAGCTCTCCCGTGCCCACCAGAGGAGCCAGGAACTCCACCAACAAGTTGGGAGGGAGAGAAAGCGGCAGCAGCAGGAGCTGCATGGAATTGCTGCTGCAGAGCACGGGGAGGCTCCCGCAGCCACAGCCCGGCCACGCTGAAGTTTTCAGGCTCAGCTCCTCCCTGGGGGCAAAGCGCTGGAGGTGTCTCAGGGGCAGCAGGCACTGAGGCCAGGCTGGTGTGGGGCTGAGGGCTGCGGTGCTGGGCAGCAGCCACAGGCAGGGTGGGAGGAGAGAGAGGCGCGTGGGGAGGGATGGAAGGATGGAGGAGCAGGGGAAGGAGTGGGAGAGATCTGCACCCTCCACCCTGCGCTAGGAGAGGGGTCCCTGGGATAAAATCGTGGCTCCCCGTGCCAGCTTCACCCAAAAAAAGGCCACGGGGCACAGCCAGAGGCTCCCAACACCCTT
>NW_005054493.1:1062921-1063271 GCF_000277835.1 Geospiza fortis | reverse complement strand
CAGGGCGAGCAGGGCAGCCCCGGGGGCCGGGGCACCCCTCTGGGCACACCTTACCTGCCCGACAGTGCCACACACGCGTGTCCTGGGCAGCCCCCGAGGCAGATCCGGGCAGCCCAGCTCACCAGGGGCTGCAGAAAGGATATGGCCAGTCGATGAGCTTCTTGGCGTATTTCCTGACTATGTTCTCTTCCCCGAAGAGGAAGAGCGATCTGTTGACGGTGAAGCAGTTCTGCCGGACGGGGATGGGGTTGTACAGAGCCATAGTCCGGGCTCTCTGCGCTTTGGTTTGCTTGAAGGCTCCCGGGCTGCCTCCCGCAGGGGCAGCAGCTCCTTGCCGGCTCCGGTTCTGC
>NW_005054493.1:1058641-1061375 GCF_000277835.1 Geospiza fortis | reverse complement strand
TGCTGAACCCCGAGGCCACAGAGCTCCCCAGGGCCTGTGACACCCTCTGTAGCTGCATTTCCCACCCCCATGGCTCCAGCCAGCAGCACAAGACATCCAGGGTCCCTGCCTGCTCTTCCCTTGTCCACCCCAGCAAGACCCTGCTCTGCAAGCGCAGTGCCTGCTGCCCTGCCCCTCACACCTGCTGCGGGGCAGCCAGGCTGCTTGAGGCATTTCCATTTTTATAAATAAATTAATCAGGCTCCTAATCACAGAAATCATTAGCTCCTTTGGGCCAGGGCTTCTCCCTCTGTGCAGCCTGGCAACACCTGAGCAGGGACTGGGCACTGAACACTCTGCAGGCACTGGAGTGGCTGAAGGGCCTGGGGTTTGGGGTTTTTGGGGCCAGGCTCTCCTGGGTGCACTGCCAGGAGCCCTTGGGCTGGCTGGGTGACAAAGAGCAAGGGCCAGATCCTCCTCAGCAAGGTAACAGAGGAGTGTGTTTGCAAAAAGGGGTGTGGGATCTCTGCCCCAAGCTCAGCCAGGCACCCACCAGCTCTCCGTGACACCCGACCCTTCTCAACTCCGTCCTTCCAATGATCTTTACAGCCAAAGTGGGGTATCTGGGGGTGTACAACAAGTCCCTGCAGCCCAGAGTGGAGCAGAGACACCCAGATCCCTCCCAAAACACTTCCCAGGTCACCAGCCAGCCAGAGTGACCCTGGCTTTGCATTCTGCTGACATCAGGCAAGGGGGTGGCCACAGCAGCCACCAGCTGATTACAGTCCCTTCCATCCAGCCCAGGCAAGACACTGCCCTAAACAAATCAATTATTATTTGTGGCTCGCCCCGCCTCTTCCTCCACCTCCTCCTCCTCACCAACGCTGCCCTTGCCACCTTTGCGCCCTTTAAGGCGCTGTTAATTCAGCCCGAGGCTGGGCCATTGCCAGGAGCAGCTCCTCAGCCTTGCAGAGCTCCTGCTCGTGCTGCCCCAGCCCTGTCCCACCCCTGCCTGCACAGCAAGGCCTCCCCCAGCCCAAATTCCGGCTCTGGGTACCACCAGGAGGATGGGGAGTGCTGCACCAGCACTGCATCCCCAGCCTGGCTCAGGGCAAGGGCTGAGGGGGAGGAAGGCAGCCTTCCTCCTCATTGCCTGGAAGCAGGGATCTGAGTACCTCAGATCCAGGTAAGATGCCTTACCTGGACACTTCTGCTGGGGCTCTGGGCTGTGCCCTGAACCCAGAGCTGGCTCTCACCCCTGCTCTACACTCACTGCTGCAGAGGACGACCCCGCTGGGAGCCTCTCTCCTGCTCAGACAGTGCTAAAGGATGGGATATTTATGAGAAAGCAGCTCCTTAAGAGAAGACTGAGAGCCAAAAGGAAATAAATTTAAAAAAAAAAAAGTCTCTGGCTATGCCAAGAGATGCAGGCTCTGTTTCCCAGGATGTTTATTGCCATCCTCATCCTGACCCTCACCCAGCACGCTGGGATTTGTGAGTCAGGGACAAGTGTGGCTGATGCCCACATGATTCAACACGGCCCAGGGATTCAGAGCCAGCTCTGTGGGGCTGTTTGGGTTTTTTATCAGGGCAGGAAATGCGAGAAGACAGGGAACAGCAGGTGCCAGGACAGGAAGGCGCTGGGGATGAGCTCGGTTTTACCCAGACAGGCTAAAACTCCAGCAAGCTCTGAGGAGGAGCAGCTGAGGGAGCTGAGGGGGGGCTCAACCTGGAGAAAAGGGGGCCCAGGAGAGACCTGATTGCTCCTGAAAGGAGACTGCAGCAAGGTGAGTCTCTTCTGTCAGGCAACAAGTGACAGGACAAGTGGAAACAGCTTCCAGTCACACCAGGGATGTTCAGGCTGGATTTTAGGAAAGCTGCCTTCTCCAAAAGCGTTGTCTAGCCCTGGAAAAGGCAGCCCAGGGAAGTGGTGGAGCCACCAGCCCTAGAAGGATTGGAAGGATGTGCACATGTGGCACCTGGGGACACGGCTGAGTGGTGGCCTTGGCAGCACTGGGTTAATGTGTTGGGAAGGGTGAAAGTTTGGCAAGAAAGTCTCACAGATATATGTGCTTTGCAGAAAGAGTTTTGGATGTAGAATCTGATGAAGGAATAGAGATGGAAGCAAGTTTTGATACAGAAGAAAAGAATTGCTGAGCCAGTCTCACTGGATAACCAAGGAGACAAAGGGTGTGTTAGTTAGAAGGGGATTTTATGACTTAGAGCAAAGGATAAACCCACCCCAAACAAGAAGATGTTTTGACCAAGCAGAAAGATAGCACAGGCAAACAAGCCTGCCAATGTTGCAAGTAGAAAAAAGGTCTCAGAATTTTCCACAGCAAGAAAACTGAAAAACAACTTCTAGCTTAAACTGTAATGTACTAACTTTGAGTGATTGGAGAACAGTAACATGAATATGGTAATTATAATAGTTATGACAGGCTATAGATAATAGTTAAGGTATAGATTGGTTCTACTGTATTAAGATGCTCAGCAAACAAAAGTCTATAATGCATTATAACCAAAACCAAAGGATCTGCAGGGCTGCCTGCAGCTGGAGCCGACAGCTGTGGGCACAGCTCTGCACCCACAACCCTGGACTGCTGTAACACCTTGGATGGAATAAACTGCATTTTAGAGAGCTGCCTGGAGTCCCACATCCCTCATTAATGGCTGGACTCGATGAGTTTGAAGCCTTTTCCAACCTGAAGGATCCCGCAGTTCTGTGATTCTCACACCAACGCTGCCACTCCAG
>NW_005054493.1:1056147-1058386 GCF_000277835.1 Geospiza fortis | reverse complement strand
AACAACAAACCCAACAAAAACCCCACCAAGAAAACAAAAAAGACCCCACCAAGAAAACAAAGTGTTTCAGTTCCCATACCTTAGCAGTCTCTCAATCTGTTTAGAATATGAAATGTGCAGAGCAATAAGATTTTTTCTTCATTGGCTTCAACTCCAAAACAAAACAAAACATAAAACCACCAAAAAAAAAAAACAAAACAAAACAGCAAAAAGCCCATAAAAACCCCCAAAAAATCCCCCAAAACCAAACACACACACAAAAAAACCCCACATTAAAAACACAACAAAAAAAACTCACGAAAAAAACCCCACCACAAAAACCAATAAAATCCCCAAAATACAAAACAAAAAACCACAAAAAAACAAAACAAAAAACAAACCCCCCCAAAAAAACCACAAAAAAACCCCAAAAATCCTCCCAAAACAAGCCCCCCCCAAAAAAAACCCACAAAAAAATCCACGAAGAAAACAAAAAAAATCCCTCAAAAACAAAACAAACAAACAAAAAACACACAAAAAACAACCATAACAAAAATCCACCAAAAAGGAAAGAAAAAAAAAAAGACCCTACAAAAAAAAAACCCAAAAAACCAAAAAAGAACCCCAAAACCAAACCAAAAGAAAAAATAAAATAAAAAAAAAATACAGGAAATAATGTTAAAAGCATCCTCTGCCAAGCCCTGGGATGCTGAGAAAGCCAGAGCTGCTCCTCAGCTCAGAGGGAGGACCAGGCAGGGGAGAAGTCGCTGAGCAGAGGCTCAGAGTTTGGGTTGTTCAGCCTGGAGAAGGTTCCAGAGAGAGTTTAGAGCCCCTTCAGTGCCTAAAGGGACTCAAGAGTGCTGGAGAGGGACTTTGGGCAAGGGTCTGTAGTGGCAGGACATGGGGGGATGGTGAGATGGGATATTGGGAAGGAATTCTTGGCTATGAGGATGGGGACAGGTTGCCCAGAGAAGGTGTGGCTGCCCCATCCCTGGAAAAAGGCCAGGTTGGATGGGGCTTGGAACAGCCTGGGACAGGGGAAAGTGTCCCTGCTCATGGCAGAAGGGTTGGAGCAAATGATTTTTAGGGTGCCTTCAAACCTAGACCATTCTATAATTCTAATAAAGGGTCTGGAGAGGGAGGACAGGCTCCCCTTCCATGACTTATATTCCCAGGGCTGCACTCATCTTAGAAAGTGCCTTTTGGCATCCTGATTTATTTTTTAAATATGGCAATGCTGAGAGGAAAAAAAATAAAATTTAAAATTAAAAAAAAAAAAAAGATCAAATGAGAGCCGTCTCTCCAGTGTGCTCTGGCCAAATTTCAAATTGGGACTGAGTAGCTGTGACTCAGAAGCGTGTTGATAACCATGCAAGGAATGCAGGGTTTTATCCAGGAACGGTTTCATTACCTGCTGGATTAGAAGGAGGATGAGGATGCAAAGGAGAAACCCTGCTGAGCCCAGCACCTCTGCAGGGACACAGAACCCCTGGCCTGGAACTCTCCAGCCTCTGCCTGATGCACATCTGTGCAGATGTTGGCAGCTGTGGCGCAGCCAGGACAGCCCCGATGGCATTTCTTGTGCCAGCAAAGCCCTGCAGAGGCTCTGCAGCACCTCAGAGCAAGGCAGCTCTCACCAAAGCAGGGAAGTGGCTCCTCTCTGCCACCTGCCCCTCTGTTTTGTGGTGTTTTGTTCTCCAACAACCTCAGCAGGATGTGCCTCCTCCAGCCCTGACAGAGATGGGCGCCACCATCCTCACAACCACCAGGACACCAACCCAGAGCTGGAATTCCCTGGGATTTATCCACTGAGGGCTGGGAAAGAAGAGAGAGCCAGCAAATCTCTTGGATTTGTGGGGTTGGAAGTGGAATTATCTGTGTACTGCCATGAAACATCCCCACGTTCACAGACACTGCTGCTTTAATCACCAGGACCCACGGGTCCAGTCTTGGCATCTTCCAAATCAATAGGAAAACAATCTTGCAAAACTCTCTTTTGCTGGGATAAGGGAATAATTCTCTGGGAAAGGAGATTTTGGTGGCTGTATCTCCCCCCAGACAGCTTTGGCAGGTGATGGAGATACAGAAGAAGCAGTGCCAGAACAGCTCTCCTTGCGTTCTGTTGAAGATTGCAATGCAAGATGTTTTCCATTACCATCTGCATGGCAGATTATCTTTGTCAAGGGGGCAGTTTGCCTTATCTCTCTCTTTGAGTGACCACACCCACTCCTCCCTGGGAGGGGACATCTGCTGATAACAG
>NW_005054493.1:1052185-1055886 GCF_000277835.1 Geospiza fortis | reverse complement strand
CCGTGACGCTGCGGGAGGGCTCCAGCCACATTTCCAATGGGACTGCCACCAACACCCTGACCCACAGGGTGTCAGGTTGGGTTCTGACTCTGGCAGTGTTACTCTAGTGGACTGCATTGTTTATTTTATCCTTTTATTTTTTCTTTTCCCTATTAAAGAACTGTTATTTCCTGCTCCCATATTTTTGCCTGAGAGCCCCTTAATTTAAAATTCATAGCCATTCAGAAGAGTGGGGAGGGTTTACATTCTCCATTTCAAAGGAAGCCCCTGCCTTCCTTAGCAGACTCCTGTCTTTCCAAACCAAGACGCATTCCCACCCTTTTCCTGACCCCTCTGCACCTGCCTAAGACAATCCAGCCCAGAGCATCCCTGCTCCCACCTCTTAAAATGCTGCCAGTTCTCAGCTGCTGAGCAAAACACAACACAACACAAACCTGAAGCAAAATGCCACAAAAACACAAGTGCAGCAGGTGCCACTCAAGGTTCCCAAACCCACAACATCCCACCAGAACCCATCAGGGCCTCCAACTCTTAGCCTTGGGAGCATCCATCACTTTCCCTCCTCCCCTGCGTGCAGATGCTTCACAGTGATCTGTGGTGACATTTTCTGTGCAAGCAGAGGGGACACACATTAATGGTGTCTCTGATGTCATTATGATTTTTTTTAAATCATTTTTTTTAATATTTTTATATATTTTTATATTTTATATATATATTTATATTTTTATAATTTCTTTTTATATTTTTAGTGGTTTTAACATGCATATTTGTAAATTTTAAAGCTAAAACCACCAAACATCTCAAAAACTTTGCAGTTAGAAGCTAAAAAGTGTTATGTTATTTTGAAAAATTAAATTTCTCTTAAAATACACCCTATAAATACACACATTAATGGTGTCTCTGATGCCATTATGATTTTTTATTTTTTTTTTAATTTTTAGTGGTTTTAACATGCATATTTGTAAATTTTTAAGTTTAACCATTGAGTGTAATTTTGATATTTTGTTAAGCTAAAAAACCCAAATATCTCAAAAACTTGGCAGTTAGAAGCTAAAAAGTGTTACATTATTTTGAAAAATTAAATTTCTCTTAAAATACATCTTATAAATTAAGATTAAACTAATTTAAGGGAGATGTGGCCCCACACTCTGCATTGCTGTGGGACAGCTCATGCATCAGAGCCACTGATACAGCAGAACATTGTTGCATCTTGAATTAAAGGTGGATTTAGCAACCAAATGGTGGGATCACAGAATGGACTGGGTTGGGAAGGACCTTTAAAGGCCATTTAGTCCAATTCTCAATCTTCAACTCGACCTTTACATGATGGCAGGCTGGGAGAAGATTTAAGGACAGCAAAGGAACCTCCAGCCCTGAGCAGTTTTGGGGGCACAGCGGGGATGTGCATCCAGCCCCACAGAGGCTGATTTTCAGCAGATATGTGCATCCAGCCCCACAGAACCCACAGGGGCTGATTTTGGGGCTCACTCTGTTCCTGTGGAGCTCAGTGCCTGCACCAACCCAGCCCCAGAGGCTGCTCAGCACTTTGTGCTCCCCAAAAACACCCAGCCAAAACCCAGAGCCACCTCTGTGGGTGCCTGGCAGCACCCAAACAAGCTCGGGGGGGTTGCTGACACCTTCAAACAGAGGCAGGTGAGGCCCCATCACCCCAAAAGTGCTGAGAAAAGGGACAGCATTGCAGGGATGCTTCCCCCAGCCTGACACTGCCCGCTCTCCCCTTTCCTACCCAAATACCCCACTCTGAGAGCTCCTGGCAATGCAGAGCTCCTCAGGCTAACCCTGCCTTAGCCCTGGAGGCTTTGTGGCTCAACTGAAGGACCCTGGAATAATCAGCCATTAATAAATTACCTGGAGTGCCCTGCTGCTTCGTTTAGCTTTGCCAGCCCGGGCTGTAATGAGCATTTGCAGTCACATCCTGCCTGCTCTGGGTAGGCTGCAGCAATCCCCCCTCTCAGGGAGCAGCTGTCCACCCTCCCCTCTTTGCCACCACATGAAAGAGAATTTCCATGGCTGCCTCCAGCCCCCAAATCCCTGCACACAAGCCATGCCCTCAGCCAAGAGCTGTGGAGCATCCCAGGCTGATGGCAGGAGGTGAGATCGCAGCTCCCCACCCTCCTCCAGCTCACACAGGTCCAGCTTTGGGCAAGGCACTTCCAGAGAGATCCACTTGAGAAGATCCAGTGGGGGGAAAAATAGGGATATTTCAGAATGGCCCTGCCTAAAATATTGGGGCTGAGCAGCATGGAGAAAGGGAGAGCAAAAGGTGAGGAAGGGATGGAGCAGAGACCTGGGGGAAATTCTCCTTCTTGCCACCAAAGAGCCAGACAGCAAGCTGCCAAACTTTACATGTGTGTGGGAACAAGCTCAGAAAATACATCCCCAGAGCCATCCATGGACAGCCAGCAGCAGAAAACTTATTTCTAGCCTGTCAAAGGGTTGGAGAGTGATTTCTAAAAGCATTTTTTCAGCTGCTGCACTACCCAAAGCAAAAGAAATGCCTCAGCATCCAGAGGGGTCTGGCACAGCAGTGTTAGCTCCTGCCAAAGCCAGCAGGAGATTTTCTTCTCCCTTACACCCTTTTTATTCTCCTCTTCACCCCTCCAAGAGGCAGGTCCATGCCTGAGGAGCTGCCAGTGCTTTCTCTGATCTCTGCCCACCCTGCAAGGCTCAAGCTGGATAAACCCAGCAGAGCACCCACTGCCAGGGGTGGGATGCCACAGGAGTCTCCTTCCTGCCTTTGGGCTGCAAACACCCCCCGCAATAAAAAGAAAGCACTGGATGGACCAGAAAAAAGCAAGAAAGCAAGTTCTGGACCAGAACTCCACCAGCTCCATCTTCAACCTAAAGAAACTAAACTCCCAGGCTCAGCTTTCTCCAAAGCAGCCCTGCTAGCAAACAGGGGTGGCTTTGACAAAACCACGTTGTCAGGACAAGAGCCAGGAGAAGACAGAGCTGTTGAAAATTTTTTTCTTTTTTTTTTTTTTCTCCAGCAGTTCTGCACTTGCACTGAGCAGCTGATGCTCAAGACAGCCAGAGAAGCCCCATCCCTGGCGTGCAGCCAGGAAGGAGATGCTGCTTCCCTCTCCCAAACCTGTGAAAGAGAAAAGGCCAAGGAGCAAAACCTCTCTCTGAGAGCTCCTCAGTGCTGGGAGGTGTGAAAAAGCTTCCCCCTTGCTGCAGTGACAGGCAGGCAGCTCAGCAGCCGCCCTGAAGGCAAACACCCTCAGCAGCCCAGGCTGAGCACGGCCCCCAGGATTCCTCAATGGGAAAAAAAACTCATTGAGGAATTTTTTAGGCTTAATTCCACCAGGGAAAATGCAAGGGAAAGCGTCACATTCATATTTTCTGACAAAATCCCTTCACCCAGGATTCGTCTCCTGGGAAGCTGAGAAGCCTCAGAGAAAAATGAAAACAATATTATCTCATTTGCTTCTCCTGTGTTTTGATGCTTTGGAATGTGGTTGGAGATTGTTTATCCAACAGGTGATTGTTTCATTGGTTTCATGTGAATTACTTTGACTCTTTGGCCAATCAGGGCCAAGCTGTGTCAAGGCTCTGGAAAGAGTCACGAGTTCTCATTATTATCTTTTTAGCATTCTGTAAGTATCCTTTCTGTATTCTTTAGTATAGCATAATTAACATAATATAACATAATATAACATAATATAATATAATATAAT
>NW_005054493.1:1045705-1052165 GCF_000277835.1 Geospiza fortis | reverse complement strand
ATAATTTATAAAAATAAATTAGCCTTCTGAGAACATGGAGTCAGATCCATCATTCCTCCCTGCCACGGGGCACCCCACAAATACAAGAGGAAAGGAAGTTACAGCACATCAAGTGCTGTCTATGAGTCGTGGAGGGGTGGGGAGAAAAGCAGCCCCTGTGAGGCTCCTCTGGTGACAAATGAAGGGGTTGGGATTTGCAGCAGAGCTCGTGGAGATGTCACAGGTTCCATCACAGCATCATCCACTGGTGGGGCATTCTGAGCTTGCCAAACAAGCTGGCTGGCATCACCCAGGGAAGATGGGACCACACCAGCTGGGATTTCAGGTGGGTTTTGGGAAGGACCATGTCCCACTGACCTCCTTCCCCACGGCTGGGATAAGCACCAGAACATTGGAAAGCTGCTTTAGTACAACTCCAGGGACCTTCCTGAAGCTTTACACAATCATGGAATGGTTTGTGTTGCAAAGATCATCTCATTCCAACCCTTTCCGTGGGCAGGACACCTCCCACCAGACCAGGATGCTCCAAGCCCCATCCAGCCTGGCTTTGGACACTTGCAGGGATGAGACAGCCACAGCTTCTCTGTGCCAGGGCCTCTCCACCCTCAATAGAGAAAATGCCATTTTGGGAGTGCCCAGTGAACCATTCTCTGTATTTTAAAATGGAAAATGTTGAGTTAAATGAAAAATAAGTGATTGTCTGATCAAACTAGATCCCTGCTGAGGTCCCTGAATTAGCCTATTACACTGTTATTCTTGAAATACAGTGTGGGAAGTGGGAAGGCAGGTATTACACTGGAGAAATAGAGAATAGTAAATAACATTAACCCTACAAACTGGAGAGGCTGGAAACACCTTTGCCACAAACAGCAGCCAGCCTCCCATCAGAACCACACAGGGACAGCTGGGGACTGCCTGGGAGAGGGGAAGAGCTTGAATTATCCCAGGGGAGGGAAAGGATGAGGATGAAAACGAGCAGGAAATATCAGAGGTGTGGGTGCTGCAGCGAATCACGCTCTGCCAGTGCAGGGAGATGCTAAAAATCAGGCACTGCTGAAGCTGTGCTGCCATCCAGAGGGACTTCAGCAGCCTGGAGGAACAGCAGAGGAGCAGCATGGAGCTGGAAACACCAAACCCTGCACCTGGGGAAGGACAAACCTGTCTGTGCTGGCTGGGAAGGGGCTGGGCAGGGAGAGCCCCACACAATTCACAGAATCACAGAATTCACAGAATCACAGGGTTGGAAGAGACCTCCAAGATCATCAAGCCCAGCCCAGCCCCAACACCTCAACTAAACCCTGGCACCCAGTGCCACATCCAGGCTTTGTTAAACACACCCAGGGATGGGGACTCCACCACCTCCCTGGGCAGCCATTCCAGAACTTTATCACTCTTTCTGTAAAAAATTTTTCCTAACATCCAACCTCTATTTCCCTTGGTGTAGCTTGAGGCTGTGTGCTCTGGTTCTATCAGTTCCTGGAGAAAGAGCCAAGCCCCAGCTGAGCACAACCAGCAGTAGAGAGTGATGGGGGCAGCCCTGAGTCTCCTTTTCTCCAGGCTGAGCACCCCCAGCTCCCTCAGTGGCTCCTCACAGGGTTTGTGTTCCCAGCCCCTCTCCAGCTCCATTGCCCTCTCTGGATGTACTCAAACATCTCAACATCCTTCCCAAACTGAGGGGACACAGCACTCAGGGTGTGCCCTCACCAGTGCCAAGGACAAAAAAATGAGCCAGCAACTCACTGGGTCGAGGAGGTGGCCTGTCCCCTTCATTTAGCCCTGGTGACACATCCAGAGTGCTGTGCCCCACAGGACAGGGGACACGGGCTCCTGGAGTGGCTCCAGCCAAGGTGACAGAAGGACAGGAGCTGGCAGAGCTGGGGCTGCTCAGCCTGGCTGGAAGAGGCTCACAGAGGAGCTGATCCATGCACAGAGGGGGAGAAGAGGCAAAGCTCCTCCAGAGGCTGGACTTCATGCAACAGGCACAAACTGCCATAAAACCAATTCTGCCTGCACAGAGGAATAAACTTTTTCACTGTGAGGGCAACTAAACATTTGGGACAAGCTACCCAGAGAGGCTGTGTGTCACAGACGTGTTCTTATGAAAAATCCTTTCCCCTTAGGGTTTTTTCTCCTGAGAAGCTGAGAGGCCTCAGGAACAAAATGTGAACATTGATTATCTGCTGCTGTGGAATGCAACAGGTGGATTTGTGATTTATCTTATTGGTTGTTTCTAATTAATGGCCAATCACAGTGAGCTGGCTTGGACAGAGAGCTGAGCCACAAGCCTTTGTTATCATTCTTTCTTTTTCTATTCTTACCTAGCCTTCTGATGAAATCCTTTCTTCTATTCCTTTAGTATAGTTTTAATGTAATATATATAATAAAATAATAAATCAGCCTTCTGAAACATGGAGTCAGATCCTCATCTCTTCCCTCATCCTCAGACCCCTGTGAACACCATCACAGTTGTGGGCTCTCCATGTTTGGAGACACTCAAAACCCACCTGGGCATTCTGCTGGGAGAAACCTGGAGGACATTGGAGCCTGCTCGAGGTGACCCTGCCTGAGGCTCTTTGCCACTTCCCTGCCCCACAGTAATTCTGTGTTTCTGAGCCAGCCCCAGGCCAAGGGGGAAGCTCCTTCCAAAGGCTGGCTCCTGGAAAGCACAGACCACAGTCTGAGGTGCTACCAAAGCTTCCCAACAGCTGCAGCTGAGATTCCAGTGAGGGAAGCAGGGTCTGCCAGGATGCAGTGGAAAAACACAAGGCAGCAGCTCCTGAGTGGAGGCATCTCCTGGGAACCACCTGAGGAGCTCCCTGGAACCACTTCTGAGCCTGCATTATTTCTGAACAAACTTAAGAACAATCAGCCTTAACAGAAATCAATCTTAACAGAAAAAAATGCTCTTAATTAACTCAATGGAATAATAAAACATAACACTACAATGAAAACAACAACATGAGAAATTTACTGGAGAAACTGAAAAGGGGATAAAAAGAAAGTGAAAAGGGGATAAAAAACATATTATGGTTTTAGGAGATCCTGTTTTGCTTGCAACAACTTGTGGCTTCATCAAAACCAAAGCAATCATTGTGTTCTCTTTCGTTCATATTGGTCCATATTAGTCTAAAACTTTTTCCATTCCATATTTAAGGATTTTGTTCTGATGGTGGGACTCCTGTCTCCCCCCTCTGCAGAAATACTAAATAATGCCTCCTGGGAGGCATCTCCTGGGAATTACCTTGTCCTTCCTTGCTCAGCTCCTGAGAAGCTCCCTGGAACCACTTCTGATCCTGCACTTGTGGTGTTTGTGAGGGTCCCCAGGATGAGGTGAGAGATGAGAATCTAAGTTCTCAGAAGGCATATTATTACATTATATTAAAACTATACTAAAGAAAGAGAAAGGATACATCAGAAGGTTTAACAAGAGTGATAATGAAAGCTCATGATTGACTCAGTGAGCCTGACAGAGCTCGTGGTGATTGGTCATCAATTAAAAACAATTCACATGTTTGGATAAACAATCTCCAGGCCACATTCCAGAACAGCAAAATAGAGAAAAGCTGAAGCTTCCCAGCTTCCCAGGAGAAGAAATCCTGGCCAAGGGATTTTTCAGAAAATATCACAGTGACATGCACTGCCTCGGACCCTCCTCAATGCCCACCCCTCTGCAGCCCTTGGGAGGCTCTGCAGTCACTGGAATTAGCTCAGGGAATTCCTGCAGGGTGTGCCAGAAACCCAGGCTTTGAGGAAACTGGGTGAAGGATGCTGCTATTTCCATGCTGTTGCCAGGATATTCAGTGGAACTCGAGTTCATGCCAGGTCAGAAAAACAAACTCTGTCAGAACCCAGGACACTCCTCTGGCTGCCCTGGGTGATTCCAGACCCTGGCAAGGGGCTCAGAGACCTTGGCACGTAGTCAAAAACACCTGTGCCTTTGATTTTAGCCCATGGAAACAATTACCAACTTTGTGTGAAGGTTTACAAGCCACAAGTGTTTGAGTAGAATGATAGTGAATTTGTCACAGGGTGAAAAAGTAGAATTTTGGGGTTTTAGAATGGGGGTTCAAGAGGCAAGATGGAGGAATCTGGGCATGTTCTGTCCTTCTTCTTGTCCTCCATCTTCTGCTGGGATGGTGACACTTTTGGATTGGTTTAGAGTAGAGACAGACTGTCTAACATAGGTGATAGGTATTGGAAAATTATTGTAAATAAAGTACACATAGTTCTTAGTATAAAAAGCCAACACCACCCCAAGGGCAGGGACTGTGCCACAACCCGACCTGCTGGACAGATCTCAGCAGGCCAGAGAAAGAATGGAGCAGATCAGAGAAAATAAACAACCTTGAGAAGCAGAACCGACCAATCTCGACTTCTTCTTTGGTCGTGGGGCTGGGAAAAAAGAGACTTTCTGATACCTTGGAGATCATCTCAACCACAGAAACCCCAGAAAACTCCTCCCCAGGATGCAGACCTTGATCTGCACTGAAGGGAAGCAGGGAGAGCACAGGGAGGTTCTTGGGAAGGATGAAAGTTTGACAAGAAAGTCTCACAGATGTGTGTGCTTGACAGAAAGAGTTTTGGATGTAGAACATGAAGAAGGAATAGAGATGGAAGCAAGTTTTGATACAGAAGAAAAGAATTGCTGAGCCAGTCTCACTGGCTAACCAAGGAGGCAAAGGGTGTGTTAGTTAGAAGGGGATTTTATGACTTAGAGCAAAGGATAAACCCACCCCAAACAAGAAGATGTTTGTACCAAGCAGAAAGATAGCACAGGCAAACAAGTCAGCAAATGGAGCAGCAAAAAGGTCTCAGAATTTTCCACAGCATGACAACTGAAAAACAACATCTACCTTAAACTGTAATGTACTAACTTTGAGTGATTGGAGAACAGTAACATGAATATGGTAATTATAGCAGTTATGATAGGCTATAGATAAAAGTTAAGGTATAGATTGGGTCTGCTGTATTAAGATGCTCAGCAAATAAAAGTCCAGAATGCATTGTAACCTAAACTAAGGGTCTGCAGGCCTGCCTGCAGCTGGAGCTGACAGCTGTAGGCCCATAACCCTGGACTGCTGTAACACCTTGCATACAATAAACTGCATTTTAGAGAGCTCCTGGAACCCCTCATCCCCCCTCATTTGGGCTCTTACAAGAGGTTCAGGGCAGGTCCCTTTTGGAGAGATGTTTCTGTGCTGCTCAAGGCAAGGTGCCGTGACAAAAACCACATTTCAGGGCACCCATTTGTGCCGGGTTTAGCACACCCAGAGTCCTTTTCACTGCAGGGGGAAACACAAACAGGCAGAGCCACGTTAACAAAGAGACACTTGTTAGGCTCAGAGAGGGTAATTGCTCTGCAGGGGATTGCAGAAAACTTTAGAAGCATGGGTGGATATAGAGGAAGGATGTCCCAGGTATGGAATTCCCAGCATCCACTGAGATCTCAGGGCTTTGGCCTGCAGATCCCCCAGAGCTCCTGCCTGACTGCCCCAAGCCCATTTCCCAGCCCTCCCAAAGCCCTGGGGTGATGGCAACAGACACCCGGAGAGGAGCCCAAGGTGGGGAAGGACAGACCCAGATGTGCTGGAACCCTGGGCTCTGAGAATGTCAGACTTTCTGTGCTGACAGGCAGTGATCCCCAAGAGAACACTGCCTTGACCTGAGGCTGTGGAGAAGGCTTCCAAAGTGGAATAACAGAACTGAGATTACAGATGTGTAGTTTGAATAAAAGTGTGTCATATCACATGGTGGAAAACTTAGAGTTTAAGGGTTTAGAATATAGTAATCTATGTAAAGCAAGGTGGAGGTTTTAGAACAGAGGCTGGTCCTTCTTCTCCATGGGTTTGGGTGGTTTTGTGTAATTGGATAAAAAGTCCCCATTGCAGGGCACAGGTGGCTGGTTATTGGCTTAAAAGTAAAAATAATTCAGGTGTCATTTCTTAATTGGACAGTTTATCCTTGAAAGGCCTTGTAGAGAGAGAGACACGGCTCCATTTTTACCTTTTTTAAGTACTGTAGAGCTCACAGTTTGTGAGACTGTGACACAGATAAGAACGAACAAACATCTAAGTCTGAACAAGAAATACCATCTCATGCATTTAATCCCAACCTTGGCAGAGAAAAGAAGCAAAAGCATCAACAGTGCTGGGGAATATCCTGGGAGGTAGCAATGGAACTGGGGGGCTCAGCACACATGAAAAAGGCCCTTTGTCTCATTCAGCAAAAAGAAATTTTAAAAAATTAAGGATGCGAGGGAAAAAAACCCCTCAGCTTCATTTGCAATCTGGGATGCAGAGCGTGCACAGAACCAGGCAGAGGCTGCCAAGCCATAAAAAGCCAGTGAGATCTGTGAGCAGCTCCCTGTGTGTCTGCAGCCTGTTCTGTTCCCTCCTGCTTCCCCATCCATCCACACGGAGGCAGAGCTGCAGAACAGCCCAGCCCCACAGAGCAGCACAAA
>NW_005054493.1:1040851-1045695 GCF_000277835.1 Geospiza fortis | reverse complement strand
AGGAATTTGCTGGGTCTCCTCCTCCTGGCAGCTCCCAGGCTCCTAAAAAAAGGAGATCTCACAAATTCACAGCTCCAGAGACATGAATTGAGATGGTGCAAGGCAGGACATCACTTTTATTTACATTTTCCTTTGTGGTCACTGTGCTGTGGGCAGAGTGTTTTGCTTCCCACAGGACACTCAGATCCTCCACCCATCACTCAGGGCTGGGATTTTGGGACACACAAGACACATGATGGACTTTGGACCTGGTTGGCATAAGAGATTTGAGAACAGGATGCCTTGGCAGGAGCAAGCAGAACTTTGAGGATTAAATCAAAGATTGCAAGAAGATTCAATCTGATGGGCTCACCGGAAAAAGAAAATTACATTCTGCAAGCAAGAGATGTTTAAAATGTATAAGTTTGTTTATGTGATCTTTAACCCAATCACAGTAGTAAAACATTACTAGCCTTCCTAGAATAAGTGTAAAAGCAGTTGTACTCCTCAATAAAACTGGATTCTTTGAGCACCTTAGAGTCTTCCCCATCTCTCCTCATCACTGATACCTCAGGTGCTCAAAGGCTGAATTACAGCATCCACCTCCACTGTGCTATGAGTCTGCTGCTTCCCCCAGCCTCCTCCATTCCCTGCCCAACACCTGCCTGGAATCTGGCTTTTCCATGCACCTTTTCCATGCACCCTGGCTGTAAATATTATCCCAAAACGAGAGCACAGCTTGCATTTCCCAAACTGCACAAGCCAAGCTTAACAAATCCCCGTGCACACGTGGGTTTCAGCCATGCGAAGCGGGGCTGGGTCCTGTGTGCTTCAAATTCAGCCTGGAGCCTTCCTGGGATGTGCTCCCTGTGTGGCTCTGCCTGTCCGCACCATCAGCTGAGGAAGCTGGAGAAGCCACAGGAGGTTCCCTGTTTGCTTGTTCTGATGAGGATCTTCTTTTCTGAGCTGTCTCTAAGCCCAACACTATCCAAAGGATGCTGCCAGGCATCCAGAGCAAAGACAGCACTGATTCTACCTTGGGGCACTGCAGATCTCTCCAGGTTCCTCCATCCCTGACCCCAAGGTGTGAGCACAGGGATGGAGGGCAGGGCAGCAGGCTGGCACTCTGGGAAAATGGGGTTTAGTGGCTGCCCTGGGCTGAAGCCTCTCAGATATGGACAAGGTGGGCTGGTACATTCATTTTTCACCATTAAAGTTAATCCTCCCCCAGAGCCACTTCCTCACAGGCACTTGGTGTTTTCTGTTCTCTGCCTTGGTGTACTCTCAGAAATAAAACAAAAAAAAACCCAAGGAGAAACAGCACTTTATCCTTCCTATTCTTATACTACTTGTGGAATTGTTCCCCTGGCAAAAAAAAGCAGCAGAGGTGGAGGTTTATTGAGGGTCAGACCTGCCAACACTGGTGAGCACAAAGAGCCTCTCTTCACCACCCTCAGAGCAGCTCAACCACACCTGGCTGCACACCAGCAGTGCCACATCTGCACTGCAGGGGAGCAGAGGGCTCATGCAGCATCTCTGGCTGTGCCCAGCACCCTGCAGACCAGCCAGCCACAGCCTGCAGCTGCTCAGATATTTCCCATGTTTCCCATGTCCCATTTGATGCCCACCGCCACGCTGGAGCTATGGGAGAACAGCTCCCATACCCCCCTCACTGCTGACCAGAGCCAGGGTGATCCAAGGCAGGTGAGATGGGCCCTTTGGAAAATGAAATCACAGGGAAATTGCATTGTTACTAAATAAATTCCTCATAAGGAAATCAATTTGCTTTTTTTTTCTCACCCACAGGGCATCCATCTATTGCCAGAAAACATCTCTGGTGCTGGGGTTGCTGGTTCTGCACACCTGTGACTGGGCTTTGGCAAAGCTTTTGGGGAGAGCACTGATGGCTTGTCCCAGAAGGAGAGAATGGTTTGGATTGGAAGGAACCTTAAGGATCACCTTGTTTCAGCCTCCCTGTCACAGGCAAGGCCACCTTCCACCTGACCAGGGTGCTCCAAACCCCATCCAACCTGGCCTTGGACACTTCCAGGGATCCAGGGGCAGCCACAGCTTCACTGGGCAGCCTGTGGTGGGTCTCCCCACCCTCACAGCAAAGAATTCTTAACCTTAAACCCATTCACTTCTAGTTTAAAACCATTCTCCCCCATCCTGCTTCACCAAAAGTCCCTCTCCTCCTGATGTTTGAGTCTGATGCTCAAGCAGGACCCTCTGGCACGAGGTTTTTGTGGCTTGGTGGGGTAGCAGGGCACAGAAGTCTGGGAAAGGAACAGAAGAAGCCCCTTGGTGCTCACCAATGAGAGGAAAAGTGGATTTGTCTTTACAAACAAGCTGTGGGTCTGCTGGGAGATAAAACCAGCACTGGGAGATAAAAGAAACAATGGGGAGGATTCCACTGATTGATGAATGGAAAAAGAGATTTGCTTTTACAAATTAGGTTTGCTGATAAACGAAACTAGACATTGAGAGATGAAAGAAACAATGGGGAAGAAAACCCCCTAAATTCGCTAAGAATTAAAAATGAAAAGGGAGAGTTCTACATTAGAAGGAAATCTTTGGTCTCAGGTGTTTTGGGAAGTCTGAACCTCTCAAGTCCCTCAGCCAATGGGGAAAGAGAGAAGGGAAATGTGACTGGGAAATTGGGATAAAAAGGAAGCTGCATCCTACAAAAACTGGAGAGACCCCAGGGGAATGCCCCATGGCCTTTCCCCTTTATTGGAATAAAGTCAAAAGGACTCCTCTGTCTCCTTTTTGGACAAAAACCTCTGGTGTTTGTGGGTTAATTTTCCCAACACCAACATCCCAGGAAGATTCCCGGCAGAGGCAGGGAGTGGGGCTCTCTGCTTCTCAGTGGGACTGGGGGTCTGCAAAGCCCATTGTCCTCCCCAGCATCACAGACTTCCAGAAAACCACCACCAAGCAAGATGAAATGACAAACCCAATCACCCAGGAGCTGAGAAATGCAAAACCAGGACACTTCCAGCCTGGGGAAACATCCTCTTAAACCACTTTGGGGTGCTCAGCATTGCTGCCTGAGCATTCCCACTGGGTTAAAAACAGAAATATTGGGCTTTTGGGCTTTTTTTAAAATATTGTGTTGCTGGATGGAGCAGCTGAGGGCAGCCAAAGGTGGGCACATCCCACCAGCAGGAGCAGGAAGAGCTCCAGCTCCATGTCCCTGCCACCAAGCAGAGCTGTGGAGCTGCAGGCTGCTAATTAGCGAGCCAACAATTAACGAGGCCACCCCTCTGCTTCCTGCCCCGCCATGATTTATTCATCTGGCAGCGCCAGGGGGCTGCAAAAGATAACGAGGCACCGAGCACCTGCCGAGCCAGATGGCAATTTATTATTTCCCCTGCAAAGGCAGGAGGTTCCCCGGGCACCAAGGGATGAGCAGGGCCAGGGAGAGCCCAGCCCCAGCCATGGGCTGCTCTCCAAAAAAAGCAGGAGCAGCCTCAGCATCATCACAAGTGGTTTTATCATGGAAACCATCGCAAGGAGACCCTACCAGCCTCACACAGGCAGAGCACTGACCTAGATCTTGCCAAAGAGACGTGCCACATCTAATTAATTCGGGGGGTCCTGTCTCCTTTGGGTGTTTTATTAAACATTATTCCCCAAATCAGCTTCTGGAGGCAGGGAACTGCTCCAGACCAGTGATAGTGGAGGAGGATGTGCTGCAACAGCTTATCCCAGGCTGTTTTGCTGATTGCTGGGCAGGCATAGGGAGGGGAAGCTTTTATTTTTTTTCTTTTTATTTTTATTATTATCATTGTTATTATTATTAATTTTATTTATATATAATTAATATCACTGTTATTTTAATAGTGATTATAATTTTAATTATAATTTAATCATTTTTATTAATAATAAAAATAATAATATTTTTATTATTAATATTTTGTTATTTCAATGTGGGACTGAAGCACGTGGCTGCAGCCTTGTCACACAGGGAGTGTGAGGTGAGAGAGGCCAGCCCAGGACTTGGAGCTGGGCTTTTCTCACAGCACCAAGGCAAACCATGAGAATAAGTTAATTAAAGGAAAATAATAAAATAACCAGTGGGTTCAAGCTCTTGTTTCCTCAAGTTTCTTAATGTCCCAGCTTGCTCTGATTCAGGAAGATTTGGGAGCTTTTTAGAACTGAATACAAATCATGGGAAAAGCCTCTAAGATCAAGTCCAACCCTTTGCTCAGCACTTCCAAATCCCACAAAAAATGTCCCCAATCACCATAGCTACAGATGAAGCCCTCACAGCTGAGTCAAGCCACAGCAAAAGCACAAAGACAACAGCCCCAAATGTTATCTAAATACCCAGATACAACCAAAGGAAACTGCCTGGGGGACTTTCAAAACAGAGAGCTTCCAACGTTCACCTGCCACCCCACAATTTGGGGACACACCATTCCCATGGGATGCCACGCTCCAGATCAGAGCCAGGAGATGGAGCCCAGCTGGCTCCACAGGGAGCCAAGAGGACACCCCCAGTCCCTCCCAGCAGCCCCACCTGGGCTGGGGCTATTGTATTTGTAGGGATGCCCCAGCGAAGGCAGGAATGATGCATCTGATTTTATGTTTTTAGAGAGCTAATTTATCATTTTATGATACTATATTATATTAAAGAATACTATACTAAACTATACTAAAGAATACAGAAGGTATACTTACAGAATGCTAAAAAGATAATAATGAAAACTCGTGACTGTCAGGACCCAGGACATCCCTCTGGCTGTCCTGAGCAGCCCAGACCCCTGCCAGGGGGCTCAGAGACCCTGGCACAGTGCCCAAGATGCCCCTGTGGGTTTGATTATGACCCATGGAGCAAATTACCAACCTTAGATGAAGAT
>NW_005054493.1:1014277-1040688 GCF_000277835.1 Geospiza fortis | reverse complement strand
GTAGTTTTTAGTATAAAGACATAACACTGCCCCGGGGGCAGGCACAGTGCCTGGAACTGTCCTGCTGGATGGACCTCGGCAGGGCAGGAGAAAATTTTTTATAGATAAGGAACAATAAACAACCTTGAGACTGAGAAATGGAGAGCCCTGACTCCTTCTTCGACTGCTGGGCTGGGAAAAGAGACTTTCTAACTTTTCTCGGGGTCACTCTGACCAGCTAGAGATCCTGACACGTGAGTCTTTCCAGAGTCCCGACACAGCTTGGCCCTGATTGGCCAAAGACCCAAAACAACTCACAGCAGAATTCAATGAAACAATCCCCAAACACATTCCGCAGGAGCACAACACAGGAGAAGCAAATGAGACAAGAATTGTTTCCCTTTTCTCTGAGACTTTTGAGCTTCCCAGGAGAAAAACCCTGGGCGAAGGAATTTTTCCGAGAGCGCAAACACCACAGGGCACTCCAGTACTTACTCCCATTCCTTCCTCCGTGCCTGGGGCGTGCTCTGCATCTTGTGTGCCTCGTGGGCCTTGATGATGTCCCTCTGCTCGATGAGCCCTCCCCGCCGGCGCTTGATCACCTCGGGGCTCACGGCCACCAGCTGGGCCAGCCCCGGCTCTGCCTCGCCATCGTGGCAGCGCGACTCGCACAGCGCGTCCAAGGAGGCGGCGCGGGACACCAGGGCCTGGGCCAGGCTCTGGGGCTCCAGCAGGTTGCAGGAATGAGTGTTCTGCATCAGCCCCAGGCGGTGCTGGCGCCACGTCTCCTCCTCGGGCAGGGCCAGGATGCAGCGGGACGAGGCGGCGTCCAGATCAGCCACCCTCGCCGGGGCGCCCATGGAGCACGTCCCGAATCCCAGCATGGCTGCTGCTGCTGGAGCTCATCACTCTGCAAGGGAACAGCACAGAGGGAGGCTCAGGGGGTTGCTGGTTTTGCCCCGCGATTCCCTCCATTCCTCCCACATCAACCAAGAAGTCCCATTTCCCCTTGGTTTGTTGGGCTGAGGTTTGCTGGTTTTGCCTCACATCAACCAAAAGTCCCGTTTCTCCTTGGTTGGGGTTTCCTGGTTTTGCCCCACAATTCCCTCCATTCCTCCCACATCAACCAAAAGCCCCATTTCTCCTTGGTTTGTCAGGCTGGGGTTTGCTGGTTTTGCCCCATGATTCCATCCATTCCTCCCACATCAACCAAAAGTCCTGTTTTGTCGCCCTGATTTTTTAAGTTCTTCTAAGCCTTCTGATGTTTACATCCTTGTAATGAACTTTCTCACACAGTTTTATGTAAATAACTTATTGTTTCACATTCTTTTCTGGAAGAAGAGAAATTTGATAGACTGTTGGTTTGCCCAGTGTCATTGGAGAGGCGGCACTTTCACCCTCCAATCCACTGCCACTTTTGAAAATCTATAAATGTTGAAGTCAGAAATTAAACTTCTCTTCTTTTCACCTTGAAAATTCCAGTGTCTGCATTGTTTTATTTCGTGTCCTACAGTGACAGGGCAGCACCTCCTGCCTCCCTCATCCTTCCCAAATGAACCTCTTGAACCTGCAGCCAAGGCCATTGCTCCCTTCCTAACTCCACCCTTAATGCAGGAGAAATCAAGGAAAAGGAGGATTTAAATCCCCCAGTCATGCAGCAAACTAAGCACATCATCATCTTAACCCCTTCCCGTTTGGAGACACCTCCAGAACAAACAGGGAGGTGAGAAGAGAGGATGGGATAAAGGCTGGGGAGCACCACAACAGAAGCAAAAATAAATTAAATATAGGGAGGGGCAAAATTAACAGTAACTGAGGGGACAACAGCAATCCTAGTGAACATTAGCCTGCCATTCCTCATGAGGGGAAGGGATGGAGGGCCCTGGGGAACATCCCATTTCCTTCAGGTGATGCCCTGTAAACAGAAGGCATCCAAAGTCACCCTCAGATTTAAACCAGTCCAGCCCAAGGGGCACTCAGCCCTTGGCAAGCTCTCCAGAAAGAAGAAGGCAACTGCCAGCAAGAGCCTCAGCAAATTAATTAGCACATTGATAAGAGGAGTTTGGCTGCTCCCACTGAGAGCTATAAACAGATCCTCCACTCCACTACTTTGCTTACCCATGCGACTTTTTTTAGGAGCATTAATTACTTCTTCAAGTCAGTTCTGGACACCTTCATCATATCTCATTTCCACCAGCTTCTGCTTTTCCTTTTCATATTGCTCTGCTCATTCTCAACCCTCCCCTCTTAAAGTTTAACTCCAGGTTTCCTTGGGTTTGGGGGGGCTTTTTTTTTGTTTCCTTTTTCCTGTGGTTGGTGAACTTTTTTATTTTGGGTTTGTTGTTTGGTTTTTTTTTTTTTGTTTGGTTAGGTTTTGTTCAGCTTCTGTTTGTTTTGGGTTTTTTATGGTTTTTTTTTTTTTTTCAAACAGCCATTAGCCCTGTTCCTTCCCTAAACATTTCCCTGGAAAGGACAGGAGGATTTCATGCACACCAAGCGTGAACACTCCACGTTTCAGCCATGCCTGAGGACAATTAGCCAAGAGCAAACGAGGATAAATCCCAAGGGCAGGTCCAGCATCTCCACAGAGCCTGCCAGGGCATCTCCCATTCCATCTGACTCCCAGGCTTGGGGGCAAGAGGGAAAGCTCAGGCAGAGCCCTCAAACAAAACCCTGAGAAAGTTGGAGGAAACAAACAGAAATAATTAGCTCTGCCTCCCCCAGGCAAACAGGGCTCATGCTGCCAGCAGAACAAGCCACGTTCCCTCTGGAGAAGTGACAAGGAGAGAAAGGAGGATGCCAGAACATTTTGTTAAGGAAAGCTGACGAGGTTTCATGCTAATGAGGGATGCCACATGCCAGGTACAGAGCAGCTGGCACCAGGGCACCTCTTCTGGCCTTTGGACCCCTCCTCACACGCCGAAAACAAACATTTTATTTTTACCCAAAATCTGAATTAATGGGAAAAACACCACATTGGCTCATGTGATTTGGTTTCTGGTGTTTCAATGCCAGCCCTGCCCCTGTTGGTGGGAACCATGCTGGAAAGGGGCATGGCCAGAGCCAGGAGCCAGCCGGCAGCTCTGCCTCCAGCCTGGATTTTCTTAATAACAGAGAACTGAGCGTGTGTGTGTGTCACAGAATAGCCTGAGATGGGAAAAAATCTTTAAATTCATCTCGTTCCAACTCCCCTGACAAAGGCAGGGACACTTTCCACTATCCCAGACTGTTCCAAGCCCCATCCAACCATGGACACTTCCAGGGATGGGGCAGCCACAGCTTCTCTGGGCATCCTGTGCCAGGGCCTCAGAGGGCAGAATTTTCTCCTAATATATAACCTAGACTCACTCTGTCAGTCTGAAGCCATTCCCCTTTGTCCTGTCACTCCAGCCTCTCATAAATAATTCCTCTCCATTTTTCTTGTAGGCTCCCTTCAGGTTTCAATGCCTCTGAGCCCTTCCAGCTGCAGATCTGCCCTTTGCTGGGGATAAACCCAGATTGTCACAGCTCCCTGTTAACAGCCAGGCAGAAAATGACATCACACCTCCACTAATGACAATTAGGGGTTAAAAACAGCACAGGAAAACAGCACATCCACCTGTATTAACACCCCTGTGGTCCCACAGGTGGTTTCCCAGCCCCTGCCACAGGGACAGGGATGTCACTGCCCAGCTGGTCTGTGTTTGACACAGGAGACCCAAGGAATTACTGTGATAAAAAGCAGGCTTCCAATACATTAAAGTGAAGCCTCTACAAGCTCTCGCCTCCCAAACTTCATTCTGAAAGCAATAAAAGTCAGGAAAATCACTGTTAGCTCCTGCTGCAGAGAAATCATCTGGATAAAACCATGGCCACAGGGCACTGAGAATGGCCAGACTGAATTAGAGAGGGGATATTCAGCTACCAAAAACATTGGCACTTGTGCATGGTTTTTCCTCTCCTTCCTTCCTTCCTTCCTTCCATCCATCCATCCATGCATCCATCCAATTTTGGAATTTACACAGCCAAACACAGAGCAGCCCTGGCTCCTGGTACATCACTGTGGGTTGAAATGGGACACAAAATCAGCATCCCCACCCCACAAACCACTGAGAAAAAGCTTTTCAAGCCCAGGAGCACAAGTGATGGAAGAAGCAGCACACACAGATCCTCCCTACAGCATCCTCAAGGGACCCAACCCTGTTATCTCAACCCCAGCAGGCAGGAGACCCAGAGATCTCACACCATGGCTCATTTTTTTCCCCCTCTGGCAGCTGATTAACTAATAAGGAGCAGGTTGGCAGCAGCAGCAGGAGGAAATTCCTTGTAGGGGTTTTCAGTGCTGTGTTTGTGTTCCAAGGGCAGCAGTCAAGCCTTTAGCCAAGTGAAAGGTGAATTACCATAATCACTACACTCAGCACTTGGGGCAAAGCTGGGTGAGCCCTTTGCTTCCATTAGCTGAACAACTTTCACCAAAAACCCCAAAAGGTTTAAACGCTGTGCTGGTCCACAGGGCTGAGCTCCAGCAGTGCCCTGGAGCGCAGGGAGGCAGAGATCCCTTCCCAGAGAGGGCAGGATGGACAAATCCTGGCTGTGGTGTGTCCCACAGGCCCTCCAAACGTGGCTCAGCAGCCTTCCCCGAGGAGTTGCAGGATGATTTTGACAGCAGCATCAGAGCAAGAAGCTGTTAAATCTATGTATGTATGAAAAGTGTGTATGGTACTAGCTATATATACACATAATATAAATCTGTATGAGAGTGAGAGGAATGAGGGATTTGTCTTTACAAACAAGCTGTGGGTCTGCTGGGAGATAAAACCGGCACTGGGAGAGAAAAGAAACAATGGGAAGGATTCCACTGATTGGTGAATGGAAAAAGAGATTTGCTTTTACAAACTAACTTTAGGTTTGCTCATAAACGAAACTAGACATTGAAAGATGAAAGAAACAATGGGGAAGAAAAACCCCTAAATTCTGTAAGAATTAAAAATGAAAAGGGAAGGTTGTACATTAGAGGGAAATCTTTGGTCTCAGGTGTTTTGGGAAGTCTGAACCTCTCAAGTACCTCACCAACGGGGAAAGAGAAAAGGGAAATGTGACTGGGAAATTGGGATAAAAAGGAGGCTGCGTCCTCCAGAAATTGGAGAGATCCCAGGGAATGCCCCGTGGCCTCTCCCTTTATTGGAATAAGGCCAAAAATTACTCCTCTGTCTCCTTTTTGGACACAAACCTCTGGTGTTTGTGGATTCATTTTCCTAACAAGAGCATGTAGGATGCTGCACCCACGCACCCTGGGGACACCCCAAGTCAGACAAGGACTCCCCATGTCACCAGCCCATGGGAGCTTGGCTGGTCCCCCTTGGCTGGAGCTCACAGGCTGGGACCTGAGCCTGGCCTGGTCCCACCCTTCCCGGGGCACAGGGGACACTTGGACAATCCAGAGCCTCCCTGCACCGAGCCTGCTGGCCCTGAGCCGCTCATTACCAGTCCCTGCTAATTACCTCCAGGGGGGAAGGGGAGCTCAGGCAGGGTGGAAAAGCAGAGCTCGGAAGGATTTCAGCGTGGGGCCCTTCCAAACAGAGACAGATGGGCTGCGAGAGAGGCTGATTCATCCTCGTGGCCTTTTCCTCTCCTGCCACGTGCACTTCCCCTGGCACTGCCATGGATGCTGGGCTGGGGGAGCCCTGCCTGGGGCACCTCTGGGGTGCTCCAGCCCATCTGGGGCTCAGCTGGTGAGGGGGTTATTTTTAGTCGAGTCATTTGATGCTGGGGGAAAGTTTGTGGGATTAAACCCCCCATCCCCCCCCAGCATTGGCAGATTTGCAGTGGTTCTGCTGGGGAAGAGCTGCTCCCAGCATCCCTGGGATCCACTGAGAGCTGAGGCTGCATCCCAGGCTTGGGAGATTTGGGCACCAGCAACAGAGGGGTTTAAATGAGGTGGGAGGAAAGAGAGAGAAAGAGAGAGAGAGAGAGAGCGAAAGAGAGAGAGAACATTTACAGGCAGAGGTTTCTTGCACAGATTGAGTCCTACACACAGCAAAAGGTGTGGATGAAAGGATCAGGTCAAATGTACCATATTGGGAGAGTCAGGACAGGCAGCATCACGTGTGCTGGTGTATTGAGGGCAGAGGCACGTGGTGGAATCAAAGAAAGGCCACTTGGCTCAAAACCCATTATTTTCTCATCACCCACTCCTATATTACACACTATTTTTTGGGCCACAGCGACACCAAAACAGCACAACAAAGACCCCTGGAACACCTGCAAAGATCAGAGGGAGGAAAGAGCAGAGCTCAGAACACCCAGGAGCTGCTCCAGGCCAGGAGAAGCCTCAACAGCAGACATGAGAGAACCTTTTGTCTGGGAACAGCTTTTGTTCTGCCAGGCCAGGGCTGTCACAGCTGCAGAGATCATTCCCCAGGGCTCAGCATCACTTCTGCTGCCCAGGAAAAGCTGAGCTGAGCCCAGGCTGCTGCTCAGGCCCCATCCCAGGCAGGAGCAGCTCCAAGGGCAGCGAGCCCCCAGTTTGAGGGCTCACCTTGGGTGGCACAGCCCTGAGCACAGGAGCCCTCCTACAGAGCACCAATCCTAAGGGATCAGCTTTAGGAGAACCAAAACATGAAATCATCTCATCTCTCCTTTAACAGCAACTGTTAAACAACACCACCAGCTATTTATATAAATGCACATCAAGGAACTCAGCACAGAGAGCCAGGAGAGACAGAGACTGCCGGGGAGCAGGAGCCTGTGGCCAGAAGACAGCAAAGCCCAGCCCCAAGGATGCTCTCAGAGCATGGGCAGGCACATCCCTGCTGCAGTGGCAGGAGAGATGGGGCTGTGTGACCTGGCACAGGGGCAGGACCAGGCACAGAGATTGAAAATATCAGTGTTCAGGAACACATAACCACAGAATGATTACATGCAGGTGGTTTTGTTGAGAGCTCTGGGTGTCAGGGGCAGACAGACCCAAATCTGACCCGACATGGCTTTGGGATGAACATGTTTTTATATTCTATCCTTATATAACTTACATATTAATTATTAAACTTACATTGCTCTATTGTATACATTGATTTCATCCAAGCACGGGTTTCTCATGATCCTCCTCAAACTTCTAACATAGTGATTCTTTGTACAATAATTGTATCTAATCACATCTAACAATTATATCATTTATCATATGCTGCCTTCACAGGCATAGTTTCACATGACCCAGCAAATACAAGGTCTAACATCTCCCAGGGCCTACAAAGCCTGACTTTCTTTCTAGCTCTCCGAATTCCGTGATTTTAAAATCTCTTACTATCAGGAACACCCATCCTGACAGCGCAAAGCTCTTCCAGCACCGCCTTTGAGACAGCCTCATGCCAGCCCCTCTGCCTGCAGCTCAGCACACCTACAACCTGCCACCCCCAATTCCAGCTCCACACCAGCATGCCAAGCCCCCAGGAGAGCAGAGCAGAGGCAGACAGACAGACAGACCGACCTGAGCGGGTGCGTGCCATCTGCCGTGGGCAGGAATGGGGGAGATGGGACGACGCCTGGCACAGCTCAGCGTTCCATGTACAAACTCTTCCACCCAGCAGGCAAGGGGGATTGCTCTGCTGGGAGCAGCTCTGCAAACAGCAGGAACCAAGCCTGGCAACGGGAATAATCCAGGATGGGAGTTCCAGAGGGATCTGTGCAGCAGCAGTGTCCAGAGCCCAGCAGGGCTGAGCACAGGCGGGAGCGCGCCCTGGGGAGCTTGCTTTCCAAAGAAGGGCACAGCCAGGACTCCTGGAGAGAATTTCCAGGCCACCCTCCAGGAATTAGCTCAGCTGTCACCCCTGTGGAACTGTGCTGCCCTTCTCCCTCTACTCCCACCAGGAGGAGATTCCCCTTGGAAAGGCAGAACAGCCCCTCTGGGCTCCCTTGGAAAGGCAGAACAGCCCCTCTGGGCTCCCTGTCGTGCCCCCAGGCAGGGCACACAGCCCAGGCGAAGCACAGGTATGGGAACAGCCCCAAACTGTCCCATTGCCCAGCCACAGGCACGGGGAGAATGGCATCTGCACAGCCCAGCCCACCATTCCATGGATATTTGGTGATCCGAGAGCCAGTGGATGCAGGTGGCCGTGGACAGAGCCCTATCACCTCAAGGGCAGCATAAATCTACATATTTTTTTAGTGATCCCAGCACTAAATAGTGGAATTTGTCTTTACAAACAGCTTGTCTGTCAATTTGTTATTTGTCTTTACAAATAGTGGGTTTGTCTTTACAAACCAGCTGTGGGTCCGCTGGGAGATAAAACCAGCATTGGGAGATAAATGGGAAGCAATGGGAAGGATTCCACTGATTGGTGGATGGAAAAAGAGATTTGCTTTTACAGATAAACTTTAGGTTTGCTGATAAATGAAATTAGACACTGAAAGATGAAAGAAACAATGGGGAGGAAAAAAACCCTAAATTCCATAAGAATTAAAAATGAAAAGGGAGGGTTGTAGATTAGAGGGAAATCTTCGGTATCAGGCACTCTGGGAAGTCTGAACCTCCCAAGTCCCTCATCCAATGGGGAAAGAGAGAGGGGGAATGCAGCTGGGAAATTGGGATAAAAAGGAGGCTGCATCCTCCAAAAATTGGAGAAACCCCAGGGGAATGCCCCATGGCCTCTCCCTTTATTGGAATAAAGTAAAAGGACTCCTCTGTCTCCTTTTTGGACACAAACCTCTGGTGTTTGTGGGTTAATTTTCCTGACAGTGCACAGCAGCAGCAGCTCTGACTCTGCACATCACACCTCAGCTGCTCCCACACCCAGGGAACGGAATATGGGAAGCAGTGCTGCCAAGCCTGGTAACTCAGCCTGAGCTGGCACATTTCAGGGGGGACAAGAGAACCCACAGCACTGAGATCAGAGCTCAGCATCAATCCCCATCCCCCTGAGCCCTAAGGCAGCTGAAGAATTGCCAAGCTCTGGAGAGGAGCAGGAGCTGCCCAAAGAGCCAGGGTGTGTTAGAAGTTGCTGCGCAACAGGGAAAGAAGCAACTTTATTTATTTTAAAAATAAATAAATAGAGCAGCCTCTGGGAAGATCTGCTGGCAAAAAGCAGCCAGCCCTGGCTCCTTCCACCTGGAATGAGGTGGAGCTGAGAGCAGGGCACTGCTGCTGCTGGGGGACATCAGGTCAGCTTGAAACCACAGACATGAAGAGGATCTGATGTAGATGGAGAAGCAAAAATTGGGAGCCATGCTTGAAGCATTCATTTCTCCTGTGCATTGCCCTGGGAAAAGTTGGCTTGCCCATGTCAAGGCTGAACATGAGTGGTGCCAGGATCCCAGAATGATTTGGCTTGGAAAGGACCTTAAAGCCCATCTAGTTCAAACTACCCTGCCATGGGAAAAATAATTTTTTCCAAACATCCCATCTAACCCCGTCCTCTGCCAATGTGAAGCTATTCCCACTTCTCCTGCCACTCTGTGCTCTTCTGGAACTTCTCCAGATCCACATCCGGATGTGAATGTCAATGTGAAGCCGTTCTCACTTTTCCTGCCACTCTGTGCTCTTCTGGATCCTCTCCAGATCTCTTGTAGCCTCTTTTAGCACAGGCAGGGGCTCTAAGGTCTCCCCAGAGCCCTCTCTCCTCCAGGCTGATGCAGCCCAGCACTGTCAGGCAGCGCTCACAGCAGAGGGGACTGTGACACCCTGGGCTCCCCAGAGGGCTGTCCCTGGCCTGAGTGGCACCTGCTGTCACCAGCCAGGGGTCTGTGTACAAATCACAAACGGGACAGGACTGCTGGGAACGTGCCTTGAGCTGGTTTATTTTCCAGCATCAGTCTCATTACGTGGTTATGACAATGGCAAGATGCCATCAGCTCACATCCCAGGCAGCAGACAAAGAACTCAATGTTACAACTTACTTTAAAAGTTTTTTGACCAATCCCACAAAGCAAAAGCACATTGACAGTAGTTCTATCCAATCACTATAAGCACATGTACCTTTGGTTAAACAATGCCTGCTTATTTCAAATACAATACAATGCACAGAGCTCCATAATTAAGCTTTAACCTTCCTAATATCTTGCTAGATAAACTTTTCTGTAGCTTAGAGAGTTATTCTAGCCAAGCGTTAATACACAGACCATTGTTCAATTTGTCCTTGCTTTTCTACTTTTTAAATAATTTTTCTGCTGACCAATCTCATGGCTGCTGCTTAGCTCTAATCACCGTTCTGCTGTCTCTGAAGCCTGCCTTTTGCAGCTTTCCCAAAACCCTCTGATTTTGTCGATTCCCACACCTGCTGCGCCCCAGGCATCACCAGCACCCCGGCTTCCCCAAAAACACTGATGGCTTCCCCAAAAACACCTGCCTGAGGCAGGAGCTGGGATGGGGCAGGAAGGACACCCAGCTTGGGTGGCAGCATCCCGTGGCCACGAAATCGATGTTTAACCTGGCAAAGGCACTGAAAACAAGCTCTGGTTTCCAACAGAGCCTTGGCTGAGGTGACTCACAAACCACAATGTGTGTCAGTGCTTAATAGACCTGCACAGGTAATTACTCCATCCTGGAAACAGCAGATTCCTGGCAAAAGGAGTCACAGCACCCCTGAGAGGGGAAAACAAAGGGATGCCACGAGGGTGAGCGACAGCAGGCTTTATTCTTCCTTCAATCCTGCTCCCATTATGCACAAAGATTTGCTGAAAAGGTCTCATTGTTTGTGCAAAAACGAAGACAATCTCTTGCACAAATTGCACAGTGAAGACGGGAAGGGGATAAAGGATAAGTCTGGGCTGCCATGCTGGGAGGAAAGAAATTCCTTTCAGCGAGGGTGGTTAGACAGAGGTTACCCAGAGAAGTTGTGAGTGATCCAGCCCTGGAAGTGTTCAAAACCACTTTGAGCAACCTGGTGTCATGGAAGGTGTCCCATGGGGCTGGACCAAGATGATCTTTAAGGTCCCTTCCAACCCAAACCACTCCAGAATCCCATGGGGAGCAGGTGCTGTGCATCCTCCACTGCAGGGTCCTCACCAGCAGCTACAGCCACCAGCAGGACAGAGCAGAGCCCTAAATCCCTGGCAAACAGCGCAAAACCTTCCTGATTCCACCCTAAAGGAGGAAAAGCAGGCTTTCCTTTTGCTTTTGCTCTTCACCACAGAGCGCAGAGTGGATTTGCCTTATCCTGGCTTGGGATAAATGGACAACAAAAAGTAATTTTTTGCCTCGGCAGCATCACATGTGCTGAAATCAGGCCCTGAGGATGGCTCAGCAAGCAACCCAGCTTCCCTAGTGGCTGGGAGAGCATGTCCCAGGACATTCTGCTGCTTAGGGCCAACAGTCTGGACCAGCCCCTCCCCTTCCCCATCCTTCCCTGTTCCTGCCATCCTCAGCCACTCCAAGCTGCCACACACCCCCAGAGCTCATCCTCTGAGCCCAGCTTCTCCCACACTTGGGGAGATGGGAACAAAACAAATAAATGTTATTGTGGAGCTAAAAAAGAACATTTCAGCAATTCTGCTTCTTCCACCGGGACTAATAACCTGGCTCAGCAAGCACAGAGCTCTCACCTCCTACTCAATGCACACACACTCCCAGGGGCCCCTCTCCTGCTCAGGGGACACCAGCAAATCCCTCAGGAAAGCCTGGCTGAGGGATTCCTCTTGGCTGCCAAAGGCTGGACCCTGCAGAGGGTCTAAGCCAGCCTGGCCATGAGCCCAGATGCTTTGCTGAGTGCCAAGTGAAGGGTCTGTGCTTCTGGAAGCCATCTGGGCAAGAAGACAGGCACGAAGCACAGCTTTTGGAGGCACTGCTCTGTCAGATAAACCCAGCTGGACCCCAGCCACCAGCAGTGGCCTCTTCTCCCTCCAGCAGCACAGCTCTGCCCCGGCTCCAACGCCAGTCCTGCCCCAGCAGCGCTGATCACCCCCCATCTGCCTCGATTGCTCACAGCCAGCAGCTCCAGCACCTCCCTTTGGACCAGAGCCACTGATTTATCCTTGGGCTCCCTCTTTCTAAATGTTTTTTCTCCCAACAAGAGCTCACCCAGCTCTGCCTTCCCTCCTTTCATCCGCCTGCTGCCGTCACTGGCGCCGAGCCGTGCCTGCCTTCCCTCCTTCTCCTCTTTGTGGCATTATTTCCTCTCTGCTGTTCCATCCCTCTGAAGCACGTTTCTCAGAATAATTCCTGCCACAGCAACCTTTCAGCCAGAGAGATGCTTTGTGGGACACTTGAGCAAGGTGCAAAGGAGCTGAAATTTGGGATGAGATGAATTCCTGGAGCAGAGGAGGGCAGGAATAACAGCCTAGCCCCAACCTCCAAGCTCGGTGCTGCTGAAAGCTGGGGCCTGGGAAGGTCCAGCAGGAAAAGAGCTACACACATCTCATTTCTTCTTTATATAAGATATGCATCAGTCCAGCCCAACACTCTCCACAGCCCTGGCTGAGCAGCCAGTCCAGGCATGGAGCTAGAAAGAGCTTGGATCTGACCCAAGCTGGCTGCTCCACTGATCAGCTCCATCTCCCTGCTGAAATGCTTCCCCACAGCTCAATCAGTTCCTAAATCCACCACAGAATTGGCCCTTTTGCAGCAGCACGTGCCCTCGGAGCTCGGACTTCACCACATTTGCAAACACCAGCCCCTCACACTGCTCGCTGCTGGCCCCCCATCCATCCCTCTCCAGCTCTGGAGAGGCTCCAGACGAGGCTCCTCCACAGCCACACACACACACAGAGCTCTTTTTACACCAGGGAGCTGCCATCTGGGACTTTGAGACATCTCCAGGATGGCAGAGGCCCGGCGGTGTGAGACTGACGGCGTGTGTCACCCAGCCTGCTCACACCGGGGGCTCCTCCTGCAGCCTGGCACGGCCACCTGGCACTGCCCAGCTGGCC
This sequence comes from Geospiza fortis, assembly GCF_000277835.1. Classification (NCBI taxonomy): domain Eukaryota; kingdom Metazoa; phylum Chordata; class Aves; order Passeriformes; family Thraupidae; genus Geospiza; species Geospiza fortis. The sequence continues at coordinate 1,027,872 of NW_005054493.1, read as the reverse complement.
AGCACGGCCCTGTGCCCACCACCACCCCCACACTGGACACCAGCAGAGCCCATTGGCTCGCAGCCCCTCGCCAGGGCTATTTCTGGCAGCGCCACTCCCCCTCTCTCTCTCCTCTTGCCCACTCACTCCTTCCTAAATAGCTTCACACCACTGATTTTCCCCATGCCAGCCATCCACCGTCTGCCAGCAGCACTGGGAGCACCAGCAGCATGTCGGAGCTGGGGAGAAGCAAGCAATCATCCCTCATGGCCCCCAGCCCCCACCTGCACAGCTCAAAGTGGATTTCAAACCCGAAATCCATGCCTCCCAGAAGGGACCAGGCTGACACCTCCACCCTCCCCAGACTGGCACATGACTGATATCCAACATCCCGGGTTTAAACCAGGTCATTTTCTTGCTTTGAGCCTTGTTTGTGTGTCAGCTGCCAGCTGAACCACTTGTGAGGGCACCAGTCTTTCTGTCACATTCATATTTTCTGGAAAAATCCCCTTGCCCGGGGTTTCTTCTCCTGGGAAGCTGAGAAGCCTCAGAGAAAAAGGAAAACAATAATTATCTGATTTGCTTCTCCTGTGTTTTGCTGCTTTGGAATGTGGTTTGGACATTGTTTACCAACTGGTCATTGTTTGATTGGTTTCATGTGAATTGTTTTAACTTAATGACCAATCACAGCCAGCTGTGTCAAGGCTCAGGCGAGAGTAACAAGTTTTTCATTAGTATCTTGTTAAGCCTTCTGTAAGTATCCTTTCTCCATTCTTTAGTATAGTTTTAGTATAGTATTCTTTAATATAATATAATATCATAAAATAATAAATTAGCCTTCCAAGAACAAGGAGTCAGAGTCTCAATTCCCCCTCCATCCCCCTCAATTCCCCCTCCATCCCAAAAATACCAGAGTCTTCCTCAGGGTCTGTGGATCTGCCTGGGGTGCATCAAAACTCCCTCACAGCCCACAGCAGCACAGAAACACCATTTGGGAATACTACACTTGTGTGTTCCTGGGATTTACACCCTCCCCTCTGCCTGAAATAGGCTAGACAGTCCCTAAAAGGGTCTCAAGCTGAAAACAGGGGGGTGCTGAAAGCCTCTGAGCGCCCAGATGGGATCCCCCATGTCAGGGAGTTCCTGGCACAGGATCAGCACTGCAGCCAGGACCAGGCACCTCCAGGGAAACCAAGGCTTCTCCTGAAGCACTGGCTGAGTTTATGGCCTCTCCAAGAGCTGCTCACAGGCTCTGCCCCACAGCCCTGTCACCCTCCCCAGGCAATGCTCAGGTTGTCACCCCTGCTGCAAGTGACACCCAGCTCATCACTGCACTGGGGCCCATTGAATGGTCAGGCTCAAAAAATGGTTTGGGCTGGGAGGGACCTTAAAGATGATCTTGTTCCAGCTCCTGTGCCATGGGCAGGGACTCCAGGGTGCTCCAAGCCCTGTCCAGCCTGGCCTTGAACACTTCCATGGGTCCTGGAGAGCAGGTGAAGGCAAAGGGTCTGTCCTGGTCCCTCTTGCTGTGAGGGAGCAACTCAAGCATGCCAACAGGGAGGAAGCAGGCCTCATGTCCAGAACCTTCCTCTTCCCTCCTCCCCTGCTTGTGAACGCCCTGGAAGTGTTCAAAGCCACTTTGAGCAACCTGGTCTCATGGAGGTGTCCGCCCATTGTTGTCATTATAGTGCAGGAGTTCTATCATCATTACATTGCAAGCCATCCATATTGCTAGAGTTTTGTACCTCCTTGATGTTTCTCGTAGGCAGATCCTCTAGGCACTGACTCTTCCTCATCCTCACAGCAGCCAACTGCCTCCAGTTCCCCCCTCAATCCACTCTTTTATAACACTCTTCTAATTGGCTACAGGTGTGGCCTGTTAAAATCAGGCCTGCTCCTAATCCTTAATAATTAGCTCAGCTGTAAATCTTTAGGGGGTAAGATTACATTCTATGCTTCCTTTATTTACTTATGTTCTATCCCCCTACACCCCATGGCAGGGGGTGCCAGCCCAAGAAGATCTTTACGGTTCCTTCCCACCCAAACCACTCCAGAGTTTATTGAGGAAGCACTAACTGCACACAAAGACATAAATCTGCCACATCTCCTCCAAAAACACCCTTGAGCCAAAGCAATGACACCTTCAAGCCAAAACCACTCCTCCACATGAGCCAGCCCTCTGCAGAGCAGAGCAGATGCCTCAGGTTTTGCCCACATCCTGCAGCCCCTTGGGGTGGATCCCCAGCCTTGCACACTCAGCCTGCACCTCGGCTCATCCCTAAATGTATTTGCTCTGGTTCAGGGTAAATTTGGGAGATGCCTTTTATACAATGCTTTTTATACCATAAAAGCATTATCTAGTCAATCCAGGACATTACCACACCCAGGTTTATTTTGCAGAGCAAACCTGGCCCCAGAAGCTCAGCAGGGAGGATTTTCAGCACCACTGAATGCCCAAGGAAGGTGTGGAGCCACCTGTAAAGAGTCTCCTGAGCTGTCAGCATCCCTGCAGTGCTAGGAGGCACAAGACTCAACAAAGCCTTGGCACCCAAGGGGACCCTTCTGGAGAAGCTTTTGGGAAGCAAGAATAATATTGTATTTATTTGCTGGGAGTGTCCCAATGAAGGCAGGAATGATGAATCTGACTCCATGTTCTCAGAAGGTTAATTTATATTATATTAAAGAATGCTATACTGAAACTATACTAAAGAATACAGAAAAGATATTTATTGAATGCTAAAAAGATGAAAACTCGTGACTCTTTCCAGAGTCCTGACACAGCTTGGCCCTGATTGGCCAAAAAGCGAAAACAACTCACAGCAGAATCCAATGAAACAATCACCTGTGGATAAACAATCTCCAAACACATTCCACATGGGCACAACACAGGAGAAGCAAATGAGATAAGAATTGTTTTCCTTTTCTTTGAGGCTTCTCAGGAGAAAAACCCTGGGTGAAGGGATTTTTCCAAAGAATGTGAATGCCACAAGAATAATCCACAGTGGTTTAAGGCTCTTTGCATGGATCCAGAAGTCGCCCAGAGCCTGGTGGGGATGCAAGAGCAAGCCCAGGTACCCAGCTCACTTCCAAGGGTGTCCCAGCAAGCTGCCAGGAGCTGAGCCAACACCTCTGGGTGAAGATCCCTTCACTTCCAGGCTCTCCCACCCCAGCCCAGACCCCAGCACACAGCCCAAACCCCAAACAAGCCTTGCCTGAGGATGCTCCACACCAAGAAATGCATCTCTGAAAGAGCTTTGGGTGCTTTCCACATCCCACAGGAGCTGTAACACGAGGCCAGTACCGAGTGTTTCTAAAAATCTCAGCCTGCTGAGCCCCGTGGATGCAGAGCCTGCTTGAAATGGCTAACGGATTGCCATTTTTCCCAAGCTTGCTATTTCCATATGCCAGGAGGAAAAAAATAATAATAGGGGAAAAAAAAGCCCTAAATCAGAGCAGTGATAAATTTATAAAGCTACTGTAGCAAAGGAAGGAAGAAAAAAAAAACCAAACCAAACCTCTAGTAGAAGCAGCCTCCTAGAAATTCCCCTGTGCAAATTAAGTCAAAAGGAAGAGGAGGGGGAAAACCCACTTTCATAACAACATATGGTGGACAAAAGGACAACAGCAACCTTGGTCTGTCACTGCTGCCACCGAATTCAGCATCCAGTGCAGCAGCTCATTAAGAAGTAAAACCTGCACTTTCACCCCACATCCAAAGCAGAGCATGGAAACCCAGGCTGGCCCCACACTGCCTGGGAGAGTAAGGAGCATGCAGCCACCAGGCTGTCACCTCATGGGACTTAGTGAGGAGTGGCAGGGATGAGAGCTCACCCAAACCCAGCAGAACTGTGTCCTGATTTCACCCTTGCTGCTGGGCTCCCCTCTGAGCCCCACCAGGCTGGTGCAGAGAGCTGGGACATCTCCTGTGCCAAGCGCCTGCTCTCACGGGACACAGCAGGGAACAAGGGGCTCAACCCCCCAGCCAAACCTGCACAGGGCTCCTCAGCATCCCCAGGGACAGCTCTGACCCAGCTGGAGGCTTTCCATCCAGGAAAGGCTGGGCAGTGAGCCCTCCACTCCCAGCACCACCCAAACTCAGCCCCCAGGTCCCACCACGGAGCTAAAAACTCAATGTGTCACCCCAATCCACCACAGGGACCTGCAAACCTACGGTTGGGTTATTTATGGGGTCTGCAGGCAGGAAATCAGGGAAAACTCAGCTGACTCGAGGGGAAAGGCTGGCCCAGCCCAAGGTGCTGTGCCATGAGGTGCAATCCTGGCTCAGAACCAGAGGAGCAGCAGTGCCTGGCAACACCCAAAGCAGCCCCAGCCACTGAGGCTTCAGGAAAACAGACACCAAGCAAGAGCCCAGAAAAGAAGCATGATGTGGAAAAACATGGGTTTGGGGAAGAGATGAGAAATGCAGTTATTTGGCATTCGCAAGATGAACTAGAGGCAGCAGCCCCCTCAATTCCACCAAGCATCGCTGAGAGGCCACCAGAGTAAAATGTTCCACAACCAAAATAGGGCTGGACCAGCAGTCCTTCCCAGCCTTCCCTCCTTGTGCCCAGCTTCAGAAAACAGACAGACCTGGAAAAGTTAATACAGGAAGCCAAGAGTTAGTACAAGAAGCCAGGAGTTAATCCAAGAGCTAGGGCTTTTCAGCTAATTTTTTTTAGGTGACAAACTAAAAGCCTCACGCGTTTCTATATCCCAGGGCAATGTTTACATTCCTCGGCTGAACGGAACAGCAGGAGCAGCCCAGAGCCTGCAGCACTCAACCTTTGAATCCACAAAGCTAGAGATCCGCCCCAAAACGAGGGGAGAAAAGGGATTAAAAACCCAAACAAAGGCATTTAATGCAACCAACACACAAGGAGACCTTTTCAAGTCACCCACTGCCTTTGGACACGCATTAAGCACTCCAAGACAGATTTCCTATTTTGTGCTGGGAACCATGCATGGCCTGAGGGAGGTGATTTGTCTTCTCCCCACAGTGATGCACAGCCACAGCAGCCAGGGTGATTTGAGGGGTGCAGAACGTGTCCCAGGGCACAAGAATCGCACAGGCAGCACCTTTCTGTGGCCACATCCACCCAGCCCAGCTCCAGAGCAGCCCCTAAAGTCGAGGCAGGGGACAGGGAGGTTATTCCCACCCCAACGTGCCAGCGTGAGTTAGCCCATCACACCTGGCTGGTAACATTTCCCAGTGCAATCCCATACAGCAAAAATAATAAAAATAAAAATAAAAAATAAAAATAAAAATAAAAATAAAAATAAAAATAAAAATAAAAATAAAAATAAAAATAAAAATAAAAATAAAAATAAAAATAAAAATAATAATGTGCTGCAAGACAGGATGATCAATTCCTGGTGTAGGGTACTTGTGTTTTCTAACAGCAAGGATCCAGTATCACCCAGAAAGGAGAGCTGTCAAGGCTCAGTACTTACTCTGTAGCTCCAGGAGCCACATTCCACTCATTTGCCAAGTCTGGTCTGTTTAATATAGAAAAAAAACCCCACCTGAATTATTAAAGGAACTGAGGAATAACAGAGGGAGATGAAAACACCATCAGTTGCTCCCTCTCCAATCTGATTTTTTTTCAAGCTGATTTAAAACCTCGCTTTGACTCTGCTCCTGCTGCTGGGCACTTCATTCACAGAGGAAGCCTTTATTAGTAAAATACATATTTGAGCCATCAGAGCAGCTTCAGCTTTTCTTTTCATCACCTCAGCCCAGCTCATCCTGGAAAGGGCTGCACGGGGAGGGGAGCAAGGAAAAATGCAAGCAAGAGCTTAACACGTTCAAAACAAAGAGAACAGCCCTTGGGGAAGAGAGCAGCATAATTAAAACATTAATTCAGATTACAGCTTTTGCTCTGGGCCAGCTCCAGTCACCCAAAAATCCCAGCAAGGGATGGCGCCAGGTCAGAGCCCAGCTCTGAGGCTCAGCCACAGCCCCAGGCACAGCAAAGCCCTCTCCATCACCTCCTCCCCGAGGCAGAAGCTGAAAAACCACCTCCCTTCAGAGGGAATCATAGGGAAAAACAAGCTCCAGCTCTCAAGCAGCAAATTAAATACCTGGAATAACAAGTAGCAAATAGGTGACGGCTTCAGGGCTGATAAACGCTCTGAGCAGCACTGACTGCTCCCTGCATGAGCAACACACGCAAAGTGACTAAAACAAAGTCATGGCAACGGGGGACGCGAGGGAGATGTGCCAGCCACAGAGGGAGGCTTGGCAGGTGGCTGGGAGCAGGCACTGGAACGGGAGGCAGGCAGGGAACGCTGCAGCATCCCTGGCCACGCAGTGCTGGGAGAGGGAAAACACCACCCCAAGGGCCAGATCAGGAGCCTGGACCATAACTCAGTGGGAAAAGGGAAAAATCCTGCAGCAGAGTGAGAAATTCTCCCTGCAAGGTCTTTAATAGATCTGCCTGCCCAGGCTGTGGGGTGGCAGGAGAGATCTGCTGGGGGCAAAAGTGCCAAGGTGGGGGGAGAAGGACGAAAAAAAGTCATTTTATCTGGTTCAAAGTGTCTACTCCAACACAGCAGACGCGCTTCATTTCAGTTTTGCTTTTTATATCACATCCACCACAGGAAAAACAGCACCAGATTTAAAAGATGGCTCTCAAACCTGAAGCCTCCAAACCTTCAGCTTCCTATTGCCCTTCCTATTGCCCTTACCATCAAACTTGGATGCTGTTAAAACTTCTACCCTCCTCTCACCCTTTCTATTGGTTCTCATGATTTTGCCTGGTGTAAAACCAGCTTCACCCCACAGAAGTGTTTCAATTTCAGCCAAACTGCTGCTTCCAAGGCTGAGGGAACATCCCTGTCCATGGTGTGCTGGTTTTGCACCCTGGTCCAACACACAGGATGTCCATGGATTCCCTGGATCACCCTGAGGAGTGGTTTCCTCCCCTCCTTGCCCAGCATCACCCCAACCCACAAAAAGGCATTTAAGGGCATTCCTCACCCCCTGTGACACTGCAAAGCGCTCCAAGACCCAGCAGCACTTCTTATGCCCCAGGATCTACAGAGGGGATGGCCCTGGGACAGCTCTGGGACAGAATCACAGAATACACATCCACTATCAACAGAACAAGGCCAACCTCCTAGTGCCCATTTCACACTGCAGATTTTGGGACACTGTCTTTATAAAGACTCAGTTTCCACAGCCCCCTGTAGGTCCCTGCCCAAAAAAACCCCATTAATCTCTCAGAAGAGACCAAGTTTCACACGTGTGGAGCATGAATCTGGTACCCATCAGCAACTTCATCCACCTTCAGACCCCTTGGAAAAAACACACAAGCAGACACGTGCCCAGTGGAAGATTTAAGAGTTCATTGATGCATGCAAGTCAGGCTGCGGGGGAAGGAGCCTTTCCCAGAGCTCAGGAGGCAGAGAGAAGAGCAGGAGAGGGTTTACAGGGCAGCAGGCTGATGTACAGAGTGGTTTCCCAGCCTGGATCAGAAGCAGGATGGAAGGAGAGGGAGGAGCTCCTGAGACAGGTGTGAAGGTGAACCTGGACAAAGCAAAGCTCTGCTGGCAGGACCAGCTCCCCACAGCTCCAGAGCAGCTGACACCCAGCCCATTCCTGTTGCCCGTCCATCCCAACCAGCCCTGGGCACAGAGCAGCTGCTGTCAGGCAAGGAAAAGGGCTGGGAGGATCCAAAGATGGGTCAGAGAGGCAGCAACACCACTGAGCACAGAGCAAGGAGGACCAAAAGAAAGAACAAGTAGAGAGGCACATGAAGGGTCCATAAATCCCCACCCAGATGTGGAAAAGCCATGTGAGCATCACCTCAGAGGACACTGGTGCAATGAGCCACCATGCAGTGGCACAGAGCAAGAGATCAACTCAATCCCCTCTTCCTCTTCCTCCTCCTCCCTCCAGGAATCTGGGACCCTGCCGCTGCCACCCAGCCCGTTCCTGCTGCCCGTCCATCCCAACCAGCCCTGGGCACAGTGCAGCTGCTGCCAGGCAAGGAAAAGGGCTGCATGGACAGGCAGGGAGACCAGCAACCCAGAGCAGCCTCCAAAGATGGAACAGGGAGGCAGCAACACCAGTGAACACAGAGCAAGGAGGACCAAAAGAAAGAACAAGTAGAGATGCACATGAAGAATCCATAAATCCCCACGCAGATGTGGAACCATCTTACAACTGGCGAGGCAGCAGCCACCACACAGCGGCACAGAGCAAGAAATCAACTCGATCCCCTCTTCCTCTTCCTCCTCCTCCTCCTCCCTGGAAAATCTGGCACCCTGGAAAAACCTGCCCAGCCTTTGCATTCTGCAAACCTCAGCTCTAAAAATAATGCTGGGTGCAAGTGACACATTTCGCTGGGAGCCGGGAGCGCAGCCCACGGAAGCAGACAGCAGGGACAGGTTTTGTAAACAGGGCTTTTTTAAGGTTTAGGAAGCCAGAACCAAACACCCAAAGGCAGCCTTGGGTGGGGCAGAACTGAAGGAGGGACCCCATCACAGGGAAAAATCGCACAGAGGAAAAAAACTCAAGGGCTGCCCCTGTTTCCCAACACGTCCCATATGTCCCAACTCACATTTGTAGGATTTAGGATGGAGTTTCTCACCCTGTGTCACACCACAAGAAGGGTCCCAGCTCCAGCCATGCCCACAGCAATGATTCTCCCCTCCCCAGCTGCTTCCAGAGAGAAATGCTCCTATTTTTAGGGGAAGCAGAGGCTCAGAGATGGCCAGGGAGACAACCCCAGTGCTGGGGGGCTGTGCCCCATCTCCCAGTCCCCCAAATAAGCAGGGTGTGATCCTTCCCTGGCTGCTGCAGCCATCACTCCCCAGGGGCCAGGATGAGAGGCAGAGCAGGAGGGAGAGGAGCCCGAAGTGTTGCTCAGTTAATCACAGTAATTAGCCACCATCTTGAGCAACTCCCCTTCGGTACAGCCCGATTTTCTCACGCAAGGTTTCAATTAAAACTCATCTCAAAACCAACATGGAAGTACCACCCTGACCCACCCTAGGGCACATCCAGGACATGGGAACGTGCACAAGAGGTGCTCTTCTCCTCTTAGGACAAGCTTTAATTAATTTTAAGCCAGGTTATGATTTCCCAGCCCTGCTTGGGAAGCCTCAGCACCTTCTGCCTGCAGCTTGGTGGGCAAACAAGGCAAGGGGAACGCAAATGCTCTTGGCTGCACCAGAGAACTTCACAGAAACATTAGCCACAGCTTAATGAGCCTCTCCAGGGATGTGCTGTCAGGGGTGAGGCCCAGGCCTGCCCACACCTCTGTGCTTTGAGGCACCTTTCCAGCTGGTTTGTGCTTATTTATAGGCAGCACTCCTGGCAGAACCACGGGAGCTGAGCCCCTTCCCCCCGATCATTCTGAGCTTTCCTGCAGAGATCAGGCTCAGACACCTCCAATGCCTGGGGCAGGGGCTGCACACCCAGAGCTTGGGGTGCTTTTAATGGGATCCCCCATTCCCTGTGTGTTAAGTGAGAGCAAATAAAGTGTTTTGGCACTAAAGAAACAGAACAATAGCCCAGAGCCAGGCTGGGAAGCAGGGATGCCTGTGGATGGCAAACTGCAGGAGCGGGTGTTTTGGTGCCCATGCTGGTTCCTTTAAACAACTGCCTGGAAAACCCAATATTGGATTTAAATCCACCACAGGCAGCCTCTGAAGCAGGGAGCACAGATCCCAGCACATCTCTGCTGAAGAGGAGGAAAAACAGCCCTTCTGAGCCAGTAAATAGCACGATGGGAGGGTGCCCTTGACACGGGATTTCTGTGGGGAGAATCCCACCCCCCTCACTTTGCAGATGCCACATCCCAGCATCACTGGGGAACTGTGGAACAATTGGTGCCAGGGAGCACCCGAGCCAATCTGCTGGCTCAGAGCAAAGTCAGGATGATGCCAGGGGTACCAGAAAGGGAGAAAGCCCAAAGCCTTCGCCCCTGGGCTCCCGCCTGCCCTGATCATTCCTCAGGCTGACAGAGAGCTCAGCAGCCTCTCCCCAGGCACGAGGCCTCACCACCGTGACTAATGGTATGTTTTGACATCCCTGAAATACTCCAGCACTTCATTTCAGCCGCGGGGAGCAGGAAGGAAGGAGGGGACCTGCTGGTGGGGAGGGTGGAAAGAGCTTTCGCAAGAGCAACAGGCAGGGATAAAGCAAAGCAGCGTGGAAAAGACTCAGGAGGTGGATGAGGGGCAGGCTGAGACCTGGAAGGCACCTGGGGAGCTTTTCTGGTCCCCTCTGCTCCTTGGCTGTGCCTTCCCTGGAGCTCTGTGGAGCTGCAAGGCACTGGATTTATTTATCATCTCCTCCTAAACACACCGCTGGAGTGGGGACACAGGGATGCTCCGCTAACCCCCAGCACTTGTGTACGGTGGTTGGGGAGGGATTGAGAGTGGCTGGAATTCCTATCAGCGACTGGGAAGGGATGCAGGATGGCTGGAATCCCTATCAATGGTTGGAGGGATGCAGGATGGCTGGAATCCCTATCAGTGATTGGGAAGGGATGCAGGAGGGCTGGAATTCCTGTCCATGACTGGGAAGGAATGGAGGGTGGCTGGAATCCTTATCAGTGGTTGGGAAGGGATGCAGGATGGCTGGAATCCCTCTCCGTGGTTGGGGAGGGATGCAGGACCCTGCCCGTGGTTGGGAATGGATGCAGGGTCCCTGGAATCCCTGTCCATGGCTGGAAAGGGATGCAGGGTGCCTGGAATCCTTATCAGTGGTTGGGAAGGGATGCAGGATGAGTGGAATCCCTGCCTGTGGTTGGGGAGGGATGCAGGGTCACTGGAATCCCTGTGAGGGATGCAGGATGGCTGGAATCCCTGTCCATGGCTGGGAATGGATGCAGGATGGCTGGAATCCTATCAGTGGTTGGGGAGGGATTCAGGTTGGCTGGAAACCCTATCAGTGGTTGGGAAGGGATGCAGGGTCCCTGGAATCCCTGGGAGGGATGCAGGATGGCTAGAATCCCTGTCCATCATTGGGAAGGGATTCAGGAGGGCTGGAATCCCTGTCCATGGCTGGAAAGGGATGCAGGATGGCTGGAATCCCTGCCCGTGGTGGGGAAGGGATGCAGAGTCCCTGGAATCCCTGCCCGGAGAGGCAGGAGCCGGCAGTGTGTCCCCAGGCTGCTCCTTTGGCCTGTCTCCAGCAGAGGCAGGAAGGTGACAGCCGGCAGTCCCTGGGGAGGTTAATTAATTAATTAACGAGCCTGGCAGGCACCAGCCGAGCTGCCGGCCCCACCATGTGCCAGCCACAGCCATGGGGGCATCTGCAGCTTTTCCTGGCCCCCCTTGCTCATCCCCAGCTGCTCAGGCTGGGGCTCGGGCAGTGCTGCTGCACCCCAGGGGCTGGGGAGAGCCCAGAGCAGGGGCTCCACACCACCACAGCAGAGAGGGAAAATGGAGCAGTGCTGGGAGAACTGACCCAAAGTGCCCCCCAGGCCTGAGGGAGGTGCCTCAGAACGACACCAGAGTCACCCCAATGTAGCAAGCAGAGCACAAGGGTCACCCCCTGGCTGCTCCAGCCCAGTGCCCACCCATAAATTCCAGCCAGGAGCATCCCCAGTGGCACCTGCAGGATGCGGGAATGAGCAGAAACTCCGGCTGGCGCTCACAGAAGTTCCCTTGGGTCACCACCAGGAGCCCATCTGGCAGCAGCAGAGGTGCTGGGGGAGTGCTGGGGGCACCGGTTTCTCTTCTCAGCTGTCACCAAAGTCACCGGTGTGGCTGTGAGTGATTCACAGCAGTGCATGAGGAGCTGTGAGTCACACGCTGGATGCAGTGGGTGGCTGCATTGACTCAGCCACGCCGGGGATGGGCCAGGGCTGGCTGCAGCCTCACACGGCCCAGGGGACAGGGCTGCCAGAGGGGTCACACACGTGCTCAGGTCCCCATTAGTGCCCTCAGTGAGCCAGAGGGAGGCTCTGCCTCGGCATCAGCCCGTCACCTGTCCCAAAAAGGTGCCAGGGTGCCAGGGGCAGGGCCGTGCTCTCACTCAGCCCGTCCCTGGCACAATGTTTGCACTGCCCTGCGTGGCAGCAGAGGAGGAGGAACCCTCCCAAGTGCTCAAGGGGTGCAAATGCTTCCCAAACTACAGCAGACAAACTTTCCAGGCATTCCAGGACCACTGAGGAGCGAAGCAATTCTGCCAGGCAGCAGCAGAGACAGAGGGGAGTTCAGTGCCAGGGCCTGATGCCACCAGCAGCACCAGCAGCTCCAGGAGAGCTCAGCCTGCCTGCTTTGGGCACAGGGGGCTGCAGGAAACGCTGCCATTTGGGTGGTGTCTCCTGTCCCTGAGCCCAGAGTGTCACCGAACCCAGGGCACCCTGAGCTCAGAGTGTCACTGCACCCAGGGCACCCTGAGCTCAGTGTCACTGCAACCAGGGCACCCTGAGCTCAGAGTCACCTCATCCAGGGCACCCTGAGCCCAGAGTGTCACCGAACCCAGGGCACCCTGAGCTCAGAGTGTCACTGCACCCAGGGCACCCTGACCTCAGTGTCACTGCAACCAGGGCACCCTGAGCTCAGAGTCACCTCATCCAGGGCACCCTGAGCCCAGAGTGTCACCGAACCCAGGGCACCCTGAGCTCAGAGTGTCACTGCACCCAGGGCACCCTGAGCTCAGTGTCACTGCAACCAGGGCACCCTGAGCCCAGAGTGTCACCGAACCCAGGGCACCCTGAGCTCAGAGTGTCACTGCACCCAGGGCACCCTGAGCTCAGTGTCACTGCAACCAGGGCACCCTGAGCCCAGAGTGTCACCGCACCCAGGGTACCCTGAGCTCAGAGTGTCACCTCATCCAGAGCACCCTGAGCCCGGGGCACCCTGAGCCCATAGTGTCCCTGAGCTCAGAGTGTCACCTCATCCAGGGTCCCCGGAGCCCAGAGTGTCACTGCACCCGGGGCACCCTGAGCCTGGAGTGTCACCCCACCCAGGGCACCCTGAGCCCCGTGTGCAGCACGGACCAGCCCAGAGTGTCACCCCACCCAGGGCACCCTGAGCCCGGAGTGCAGCACGGAGCGAGCCCGCAGAGCAGAGCCACGAGCACCCAAACACGCGCTCTGCAACGCAAGAGGAGCTGGGAGAGCCGGAGGAAGGAGGCAAACAATCCCTGATGTAGGACCCCACTCACTCATCACTGCCAGCAGCAGCACCCAGGCTCTCCAGAGCAGCACCTGGACCCGCAGAAAGCGGGGACTGGGAGCAGAGAGACGACACGAGACAGAGCCCCGGGAAGAGAAGAGGAGCAAAGGGATCCCGCTCATTTGGGAAGCCCTGGGCTGGCAGGGGAGGTGGGCTGGAGCCGGAGGAGCCCCGAGCATCCCAGCCAGGGCTCCCCAGGGCAGGGGAGCAGAGGGCTGACACCTCAATCCGGCCTCACCCACGGGGGCAGGAGGGTGGGCACCCCCACTAACACAGCATCCTTCCCGAGCCTGGCGAGTCCCCCGGGACCCCCATTCCCCCCCAAACCGCCCTGAGCAGAGAGCCAGAGCCAAACTTTGCCAGAGCCGACCCCCGCGCCTCAAAAACCTCGGGAAACGGGCAAAACCGGGCTTCAAAGTTGGGGTGTCGTCCCGGAGCGGCGCTGGAACCGCCGAGGTGGCCGGGCAGAACCCACC
>NW_005054493.1:989964-1013270 GCF_000277835.1 Geospiza fortis | reverse complement strand
TGTGCGTGCCGGGCTCCTTCCTTCCTTCCCTTTGCAGAGGTGCATCTGTTCTCCCTCTGCCTGGGCGCTGTTTGCCTGTCCCAGGCTGGACCTGGAGGTGACACTGCCGCTCTGTGTCCCTCCAGGAGCGCCCCCAGCACTGCCGAGGCAGCACGCAGATTTCTCACAGAGATTTCTCACACAGATTTCTCACATTCCCCCTGGCACGGCGCAGCTGCTGGGCACAGGAGCCCTCAAAATCTCATCCCTCCTCTGGGAGGCCACACCCTGCAGGCTCCTTTGGGTGGCCCACACCTCCATGTCCCTTGGCCTGGGCTTTTTCCCTTCACCACACTCCAAAAAGGAAACCTGCGTGGCTTGGCAACATCCAGCAGCATCCTGGATTTTAATCTTCCCGGGCTGGCCACAAAGGCTGCCCCAAAGCTGCCCCGGGGCACACAACCCCTGTCCTGGCACACAGCCCAGAGCTGGGGCAGCACTTCTGCTCCCTGTGCTTTGCCAGGACACCCTGTGGCTCTGCAGTGCCCCCCTGGCCCCTCTGTCACCCCTGGCAGGGACACTGTGCCATGCAGCCTGGCTGCTGTCTCTTTGAAACCTCCATCCCTGAATCGGAATGAGGAGAACCTTGGAGATGAGTGCTTCATGTGAGCATCTCATCCAGCGCTCCCCTCGCTCATTCATTCATCCATCCTCCTGCCAGAGGAAAACCTGCATGTTCCCATTCTCCTCGGGATGGACAGAAATCCCTCAAACGACTCCTAGATGGATAGAAAACCCTGCACACCACGATCCAGCCCAAGCAAGGCTGTTCTGGCATGCACAGAAGGGTGCAAATGCTGCCCCAGGGTCCACTCCTGTCAGTAATTCTCCCACTCATTCTCCTGCATTCCCACAAGCTGGCACTGGCAGGGAGGAGAACATTCCCTGTTGGAGGGCATCCCTCCAGCTCCCCAGAGCTTCGCCAGCATCTCACACCCAGCCCTGCACGGTGCTCCCAAATCCTGCTGTCCATGGGCTCTCTCAGCTGGGACTCACCCGGCTGGCAGCCAGCCGAATGCCCCAGGCCCCATGCCAAGCCCGGGGTGTGTTTATTTAAATCCACACGTGCTGTTCCTCGGGGACCAGGCACGCCGTGCATCCTGATGTCTCCATGGTTACCTGCTCACGGTGGCAGCTGGGGGTGACTGAACTCTGGGCATTTCACCATCCACCACCCATCTGTCCCTGTCCCCCTTCCCCTCTGCCTCTCCTTGAGCTGCTGCTCCAGCTCCAGAGCAGCAGGAGGGGGAGGAGAAGCCGAGGTTCTCCCCAGGAACTCGTGAATTACGTGAATAATTCTGCCGGCTCCGCGGATGACAGGGCACGAATGCAGATCGGCTTCCTCATCCCGAGAGAGAAAAGACATTCCCGATCGGCACCGAGACAAAGCTGAGCATCTCCTCCCACCACCCGGAGCCAGACAGGAGGGAAATGTGGAGCGACAGCCCCGGGAGCATCACCCACATCGCAGCGCTGAGCTGCTGCCGGCCCTGGGGGGAGCTGCAGGAGCTTCCCCCAACCCTGTAGGGTAGGAGTCCAAGGAAAAGAGCCCAAAAATGCCGGGCTGCAAAGCCCAGCTAGGCTGGAACGAGCTTTTGTACATCCAGGGGTGTCCAGCTTTGTTTGAGCAAAGGTTTGTGGAAGCACCTGCAGATACCTGGGGCTGCTGTCCAAAGCACCTGGACCTGATTTGTTGTATTTCTTATAACACTGATCCTCTGTGTTCACAGGGGTTCTTGGATGAGGGAAGAGACGAGGATCTGACTCCATGTTTCAGAAGGCTGATTTATTATTTTATGATATATATTACATGAAAACTATACTAAAAGAATAGAAGAAAAGGTTTCATCAGAAGGTTAGCTAAGAATAGAATAGGAAGGAATGATAACAAAGGTTTGTGGGTTGGCTCTCTGTCTGAGCCAGCTGGGCTGTGATTGGCCATTAATTACAAACATCCAACACAGACCAATCACAGATGCACCTGTTGCATTCCACAGCAGCAGATAATCAATGTTTACATTTTGTTCCTGAGGCCTCTCAGCTTCTCAGGAGGAAAAATCCAAAGGAAAGGATTTTTCATAAAAGATGTCTGCGACAATCCATGAGCTCTCCTGACCCTTTATCCCCATCCCCTGTGCAGAGTAACCTCAAGCACCCCCAAGGTTCTAATCCACAGCACAGCACAAAATCCAAACTGGTTTTCCTCCTCCTCCTCTTCCTCACATCTACAGGCACAATCATTCCAGGTGCAGGCTAACAGGACGCAAGTTCAGAGGGCAGCAAAACACAATTTACCAGGGGGAAAAACTTGGCCTGGAAGAATTGGATTTGTCTAGTCTGGAAATCAGAAGAGATTTGGTAGCTGGCTTCAATTATGTAGAGGGTTGCTGCAAAGGATGTGGGAATAAATTGTTCTGCATCCCCACAGGGAACAGGACGAGGCTGTAAATTGTAGATTAGAGTAGAAATAAAAAAAATAAATTAAAAAAAAAAACAGCTCAGTGGCAAAGATTATTTAAGCTGTGGGACAGACAACAGGGAGGCTGCTGGGATTTGAGAGCAAACACCAGTGAGGTGGGCTGGAGGAAGCAGCTTGGGACTGGGAGGGCACCCCCATGCAAGCTCTGCTCTCCCCCAGGCATTGCAGCACTGAGTTCCTGCTTCAAGCTGACTTTTCGCTGCTCTCTGCCAAGCAGGGGTGGACCAAGAGCTTTTTAGGCGGTGATGCCTCCACCTTCTGCAGTGCCCATGCTCTGTGCCCTGGGCTTGGGACCCACAGCACATCAGGGAGCATCACTCATGGGTCTCATCCCCAGCAGGATGGCACCACCCACCCTCCACTTCCCAGCAGGAATTTGTGATGGGATCCATCTCCTCACCCTCTCTGGGGCCACCAGGACCAGTCTGGATGAGAAACTTCAGCTCCTTGTGCCTCTTTTGAGTGCACACTCATGGCTTTCAAGCTGACCTGTGCGGGTTTTTCTACCAAGTAAACCTGTGGGGATTTTAAACAGAGCAAAAGAGACAAGAGATGAAGCCCAGGGCCAGCTGAAAGCATCTTTAAAAACAAAGAAGCCCAGCAAAACCTCCAGCCCAGCTGCCAAATTATCTGCTGGTCCCATCAGGTACTGAGAGCAGGAGAGACCCAAATATTCAGAGATTTCCATCAGGAGCAAGTCCTGGAGAGAGGAAGCTGCAGTTGGCACATGAAGGAAAATTGGGCAAGGGGTGCTGTGTGCCTTCCACAGCTGGCAAATACTCCCAATTCTACTTTGGGGTGAAAAAAGCACTTTCCAGTAAATGCCACAAGCTCACAGTAAGGTTTGTTCCCGAGGAGCTGCCTGTGCCAAACTAGAGATTTCTGTTTAACAACAGGAGAGCCCATGGAACCTAAAACATCTTTAATAATATTTACTCTCTTGCAATAATATCAACGCTAACAAGGCCAGAGGAGAGAAAAAAAATCGTCCTACATCTCAGGATGTTTATGTAAAGTGAGACTAAACTTTCCTGAAGTAGGAACTTTTCCAAAGCCAGACAATCCTCCCTGGAAAATAAAAACAAAAAAAAAATTCAGCAATAAATTTATGAGATGAGGTTGCAAAAGAAAAACACCAGAGTGCTGTGGGAGACAGACAAAAACATGGATTTTTTTCCTTTTGAGACCTTACTTTTGACCAGCTGAAAGACAAGGAAGCTGCACCCTGAATGGGATGATACAGAAGCACTGAATTTGTCTGAAAAAAAAAAAAAAAAAAAACTCCTGAAATTTTTATTTACCCATCAGCTATTGCAGACTGCAAGAAAAATGTCAGGAAATAAATATATCAGCAAATAAAAATATCAGCAAATAAAAATAATGAATGCCCTGGCTGAATTTTGCCACCTGGGTTATGACCAAACAGGCAGCAGCTCCAGCTTGTCACTGAAACCTGAGCACAGAGGAGAAGCCTTTACTTGCAGACCCTCAGTTTATTTTCCATTTCTGAACCCAGTGCTGCTCTCCACTCCCCAAATCCTCCCTTTCAGCTGGAGCACAGATTTTCCTGGCACTCATCCTGCCTCACCAGCCAGCCTCCTGTGTTGCAAATGTCTCTGCCATGTGGGAAGCACACAGGGACCTGTGCTCTTCCCCTGCTCCTCAGCACCTGCAGGTGCCTGCATTTCATTTTTATCCAGTATTTTTATCCATTTCTCCACCCTCCCCATCCCTGCCTGGGCTGTTTGACTCAAATCTGAGCCATTTCTCAGGGTCTGTCTCACAGCCCAGTCAACACAGAGGGGACTGGTGCCAAAAACCCATTTCTTCCTGATCTGATTGTTTGTTTTCCTGCCTTTCCAGTTTGGGATTTTTGACAGGGAGCCATGTGAAACCAACTGCTCATTGTTTACTGGGAAGCCTGAGGCAGCGTTTCAGTCATTTCGCTCGCCAGAGGACCCGAGGAGACGATGGAAAGTCAATTAGCTCCCTGCAAAAACCTCTTTGGCAAAGCTCTGGGGTGTCCACACACACTGCAAATCCAACCCAAACGAGTGGCCAGGCAGGACCAGGGCAAAGCTGCTCCTGCTGGGCAGCTCTGGTCCCCAGCTGAGGCACCTCCCCAAACCACCCTGCTCCTTATCCAGCTGATCCCCAAAACCTCCCTGCTCCTTCAGCTGATCCCCAAAACCACCCTGCTCCTTATCCACAGAGGCTTTGGAGAGAGGCACAACAGGGCACAGTCCAGCCTCTTTAAACCCTTCACCCCTAAATCTGAATGAGGAGGATCTTGGAGATGAGTGCTTCATCCGAGCATCTCACCCAGCCCTCCCTTGGTTCATCCATTCCTGCTCCTGCTGCTCCACCTTCCCAGCTCCTCCAAAAATCTCTCTGTGCTCGGGTAGGATGGGCAGCTCCTCGCCCTACAGCTCTGGTGGCAATCCAAGAGACAGATCCAGTCTGAGACAGCCCAAACTCACCACCAGGTGCTGGCACTTCTCCCAGCAAACCTTCAGTAGTTCTTTCTTTGAATCTGCTCCAAGACAGCTCCTCAGCATCCCCCTGACTGCAAGGCAGAACAGCGTGTTATCCCAAGAGAATAAATAAAAACAGTGGGTTTAACATGGGTGTGTGTCTTGGTTTGGAAAGACAGGAGTCTGCTAAGGAAGGCAGGAGCTTCCTTTGAAATGGACAATGCAAACCCTCCCCACCCCTCCGAATTGCTATAATTTTAAATTAAGGGGCTCTCAGGCAAAGATATGGGAGCAGGAAATAACAGTTCTTTAATAGGGAAAGGAAAAAAAATAAAAGGATAAAATAAACAATGCAGTCCACTAGAACAACACTGCCAGAGTCAGAACCCAACCTGACACCCTGTGGGTCAGGGAGTTGGTAGCAATCCAGTTGGAAATGTGGCTGCAGCCCTCCTGCAGTGTCAGGGGTGGTTTGGTTGGAGCAAGGGGGATCTGTAGAGAAGGGGGGATTCTTCCTCTGGAGATCCAGTGGAGGAAGAGGCAGCTGCTGTTCCTCTGGGGAATCCCGTGGAGAAAGCCGTACTGGTGTTCCAGAATCTCAGGTTATATCTGGGTAGCAATGCTTGGCTCCTCCCTCTGGGCTCACATCTCCCAATGGGATGTTATAGTTCTTATCAGCCATGCAGTGACATTCAATAGTCTGTTATCCGCAATGTCCCCTCCCGAGGGAGGTGTGACTGTGGTCACTCAAAGAGAGAGATAAGGCAAACTGCCCCCTGGACAGGTAATCTGCCCTACAGATGGTAATGGAAAACATCTTGCATACAACCTTCAACAGCGTGTTTTTAACATGTCCCTTGGCACCTGCTGGCAGCTCCTCCCCAACCCCAGGGCTCATCCAGGTGGTTTTAAGCCAGGCTTTGATGGATTTTTCAGAGCCCCATCTCCTCTCCAGCCACTCTTTTCCACCCAAGCAGTGCAGCAGAGAGATCCAGATTCCCAGACACCCAACAGCAGCATTTTGTCCTCTCCAGCTCCTCCACCCAGCTGCAGACCTCACCAGCAGCTCTGTTGTTTTTCACATGATTAAAATATTAGTGAATTATTAAAAATATTTTTAACAAGCACAGCTTAGGGCTGGGTCCCAAATGGGTTCCAGAAACAAACATCTTGTAATGTTCCTGCACTTACAGTAACACTGAAATGGACCAGAAAATTACAAATTCTGATTTCATTCCTATCCAAGTCAAGCCCAGCTCCAAAATCCTTGCTTTTGTGGATTATATTTGTGATGTTATCAGCTGTGTGCCCTTCCCTCATAAAATATTTACCTTCACCAGATGAAGGGAGGGTTCAGCACCTCCAGCTGCAGTAGGCAGCCAGTTTGTCACAATCTGTTCTAAAGACCCAAAAAAACCAGTCAACATTTAACAGTTTTTGCCTTTTCCACTCTAAGTTTGTAGGGTGCCAGAGGATGAGCAGGGCCTTTTGACAGCCCTGGCAAGAGCAGCACAGAAATTCTGCAGGTTGCCTGGGGGAAAAATAGGAAAGGTAAGAAGAAAAGAAAGAAAGTTTAGAAAGTTGGAAAAGTAAGTCTTAGAAAGAGTAGAGAAACTTAGAATTAGTTGTAAAGTTTGACGGTAGAAAAAGTGATAATAGTACAGCAAGCAAAGATATTAAACAATAGATTGAGTTTTAAGCTTAGCTAAGATAGACCTTAAGACTACAGAAAAATATACCTGGCAAGATAACAGAAAGTTTTAAGCTTAAAAATGGAAAATTGTGTATTTTTAATAGAGAGCAGGCAAGCAAGCATTGTGTGAAGCAGGTGTATGTGTGTTAGTGATTGGCTAGAACAATTGTCTGTTTTAGCAATACACTGTTGGCTAGAAAGTTTTAAAAATGCTCTGTAACAAAGAAATCTTTGGCTGCTACTGACAAATCATGAGCTGTTGCCATCTTTCAATCGTCTCAGCCATGTCATGAGGCTGAAGCTGCAATAAAGCTCAAGAAGAGCATCCCAGCAGTCCTGTCCCAGCTGTGCAATCTCCAACACAGTCACCCAATCTACATTTCATCTCCTCAATCCTGTCCAGCCCTGGCCTGGGCAGGAGCAGCAGTCAGGCACAGTTTTATCCTCAGCCCAGGGAAGCCCAGGAAGTTCAAAATCCATCTGATATTCCTGCTCCAAACACACACACCCCAACAGCTGGGGCTCAGCAGCCCCAGGAATTCTCACAGGCTGGGCCTAATCCTCTCATTTGGGATGTCCTGGGCATTGGCAGCTCCAGCCCAATTCACCTGCTTGGATCAAGAGGAATTTAGCACAAAATATCATGGAATAGAACCCCTTGGGTTGGAAAATACCCACAGGATCATCAAGTCCGAAGGAATTTGTCCTTTCCACCCACTTTGATCTCCAGAAATGAACAGGATTTTATTCCCCAAGCCTTTAACCAATGGATTTACAAAGAGAGTGGCTCCCCCAGTGGGATCTGACCCATGAATTTGAATCCAGACGGCTGCAAAATGACCTTAACACTGCAGAGGGGGTCCCTGCACAGCCACCAGGCCAGGTCCAGCCATGCTGCCAGCCTGCCCCAGATTTATCTGAGCACACCAAAGAGCCCCAGATTCATCTGAGCACACCAAAGAGCCCCAGATTTATCTGGAGTCACCAAAGTGCCCCAGATTTATCTGAGCACACCAAAGAGCCCCAGATTTATGTGAACTCACCAAAGAGCCCCAGATTTATCTGAACACACCAAAGAGCCCCAGATTTACCTGGACACACCAAAGAGCCCCTGAGCAGAGCTGAGAGCTGGTGATGGGCATCCCCAGGGAGCCCCAGAGCTGTTTCCATGGGGGTGATCCTGCCCAGGGAAGCAGCCAGCATCCCCAGGGCTGCTCAGGCTCGCAGGCACAGCTCCAGCACATGATAAACAACAATATTAGTGAAATAATGTCTAAACAGAGCCAAACAGGATCCTCTTGCCAGCAGGCAGGAAGGGAGGCTCGCTGCAGGAGGCACTCAGAGATTTGTATACCAGGGAAATTTAATGCTGAGGAGCTTCTTTCTGGCACCTCTCTACTCCTGGTGCAGTTTTCCCCTCAATGCCAGTCCCTGAGCAGTCTCTCCTCTGCAGCAGAGTTTTTCCTCGCCCCATGGCACTCCTGGTGGGCCAGTCAGGACTTGTGTGGGTGCAGAGTCACATCCTCAGAGCGATGTCTGCATCCCCCTCCAGACAGACCTGCAGAGCCCCCATTCTGTGGAATGCTTTATCCCATCCCTGGAAGGGCTCCAGACCACACTGGAGCAACCTGATCTAGTGGAAGGTGCTGGAAATGGGGTGGAGCTGGATGGTCTTTAAGGTCCCTGCCAACCCAAACCACCCTGTGATTCCCACCCCTCTTTTAGCCCCAAGGATTGCAGATTTAGGCACACCAGGCCCCACAAAGACAAATCCTGAATGTCTCCCCTCTCTCCTGGGCATGATGCCTTGTGGAGGCTGACCTGGAACAGAGGCTGGACAGAGCTAAAGAATAAAATAAGGAATTTTTTAAGAGGCCTCAATGGATCCACGTTGGGCAGCACAACCCAAATGGGCACAAAAAATGGATGACTGGTCACAGGGCCTTATACTTTTATAAGTTTTGGTCTATTCGTGTATTGGAGTTAATTGTTTCATTCCAGCTTTAGCCCATGCAGCCCCATTTGTCTTGTTTTTCTCTCTTCAGCCCATGTATTTGTGCTCTTGGTGCTGAGATTTGGATCATTTGTCCTTGGTGCCCAGCTGGAGCAGGAATTGTTTTGTCTCCCTGCTCTGTGCGCAGAGCTCACCATCCCCTCATACGAAGCCCAGATCCACACAATAAAGCAGCACAGAATCTGAAAAACATAAAAACTCAAACCTGAGGCACCAGGGATGCAGCAGTGCTCAGGGAGAGGTGGCTGGAGCAGGGTGAGGATCTGCAGAGAGCCACAGCTCAGTGCTCCAGTGCTCCCGTCTCATCCCCCAGCTGCTCCCCTGGAACCAGCACACACCCCAAGCCCTCCTGCCCTGCTCTGAGCCCTCTGCTTGCTGCAGCCACTGACAATGGGTGTCAAACCTTGCAGGAGCAGCTGTCAGCAGCTGTACTTGTGGAAGCTGGGAGCCCTGAGCCAGCTCTTTAATACAGCTCTGCCCAAGTGTCTGCCAGGAAAAACGAGGTTTTAAGGGGTCTTTGAGGGAATTTGGACCCAGATAATTCAGCTCAACGCAGGGGAAGCTGGTAAGCCCAGGGGAAAAGCATCACCTGCAGCACAAAGGAAGGCAGCAGAGCTTTCCTCAGCTGAAGGCCAGTGTGAATCCCAGGCATTCCCCAGGGCTGGTAATTTTCCAGGATGCTGGAATGTCACAGCCCAGCTGTGAACTCCTCCAGGACAAACCTGCGGTGACGAAGTTGACTGTGCCAAGGAAGGGGAGAACCTGCAGCCCCAAAAGCATGTGAAAGATGAAGATTCTGAGGAGGCAGGGGAGCACAGGAACGAGGCCTGCATGTACCAGCTCTGAGCACAGCCTGTTACACCCAGCTGATGTGGAACAGAAGCTGCTGCACTATTTTTAAAATCCGGAAAAGCAGACCTGGATTGAGCAATGGAAAAAGGGGGGAAAGAAATTGTTCTCATGAGCTGAGGCTGAGCCTCTGGGCGCTCTGACCTCCCACCCTTCTGCAGGAGCTGCTGGGCTCACCCTTGTTGGAACCCAGGACATTCCTCTGGCTGTCCTGGAGGGCTCCAGCCCCTGCCAGGGGGCTCAGAGACCTTGGCACAGAGCCCAGGACCCCCCTGTGCCTTTGATTTTGACCCATGGAAAAAAATTACCAACCTTATACGAGGAATTACAAGGCACGAAAGTTTAAGTAGAATGATAGTTAGTTTGTCACAGGGTGAAAAGTAGAATTTTGGGGTTTTTAGAATGGGGGTTCAGAAGCCAAGATGGAAGAATCTGGATATGTTCTGTCCTTCCTCTTTCTTCTTCTTGCCCTCCATCTTCTGGGTGATGCTGGCACTTTTGGATTGGTTTAAGGTAGGAACTCACTGTCTAACATAGGTGATAGGTATTGGGAAATTATTGTAGATAAAGTACAGGTAGTTTTAGTATAAAATGTTGACACCACCCCAAGGGCAGGCAGTGTCCCTCTGTCTGACCTGCTGGACAGACCTCAGCAGGCCAGAGAAAGAATTTTACAGATAAGAAAAAAATAAACAACCTTGAAAAGCACAGCTGAAGAGTCCTGACTCCTTCCTCGACTGCCGGGCTGGGAAAAGAGATTTTCTAACACCTCGGGGTCATCCTGATCAGCAGAGATTCCGGGAACCCTGACCCATCTCACCCGGGCAGGGCTTCAGAAAGCTTCTCCCTGTTCCAGGATTTCACCTCAGGGATGCCTGGTGGAAATGGTGCTCCAAAACAAGGGCTGCTGCTTTGCTCTGAGGAGAGGATTCAGCTCCTCAGCCCAGGATTTCAGCAGATTCAGCTGCATCTCTCCCCCCTCGCCTTCCCCAGAGCTCACATTTGGGCAGCTCCAGCTGAAGGCAGCCAGGAGCTCAGGGAATTGTTGCTGGGAAACTGTTCAGGAGGCCTGGCTGGAGCAGCACCTTCAGTACAGGGCAGGAATGGTGTGAAAATGCGTGTTTTATGATTGGCTTTTCACAATTATTCAAATGAATATTATATGTGTTATGTTAGAAAGTGATTAAATTTCATAAGTAGTGTGTTAAATATAGTTTTAGGATTTAATATAAGGTTAAAATAGAAACTATGCTGTGTAAGAGTTTTTTTTTAAAGAAAGGACTCTCACTGAGATGGCAGCCACAGGACCCCTGAATCTTTCAGAGAAAGAGAATTTATTGCTCCATTATCAGGAGAAATGAACTTCTTCCTGCCTCGCTCAGATATGAAGACACCATCAGGATTCAGAGGAAGAAGCAGGGATGGAGAGTGGTTTATAGAAAGCTGTTTGTGCCTCCCCCAGGGAACCATCTCCCCTCCTCTCTGCCCATTTCTGGGGAGGAATCAGGAGGAGAGCTGCTCATCCCAGCCCATGATCTGCTTTTCCTGCAGGTGAAGGATGCTCCTGGCTCTCCTCACTGCTCCTCCCAGCCCAGGCTCGGCACCTGTGGGACACAGATCTCAGCTGGGGCCCCCAGTGCTGCCGTGGAGCTGGAATAAAATGGGATAATAGCAACTGGAGGGTGAATTAAACATATGAATCACTTCCTCTCCTGGCTTTTCCTGCTCCTGTTGTTTCTCTTTATCCCCTTGGTGGGAGCTCAGTGAGAACATCCATTTCCCGTCCCCCTCTCTCTGCAGTGAACACCAAGGGGGGTGATTTTTGTCTCATCCTTTCCAGCTGGCATCCAGGGAGCTCTGCCAGTGCTCCCAAGGCCATTTCTCCATCACAGGGCAAAGCAGAACCCCCAGCCTGCCATCCAACCCTCACCTGCCTGTCCTGATGCAGCCTGGGGCTCTCTCCACCTCCTGTGCTCCCTGTGCAGCCTGAAGGATGGGAGCACAAGCACCCCCAGACCTCTCAGCCCTCCCTGGATGAGGCTGGGCACAGCTGCCACCAGCCTTCAAGGCTACCAGACATCCCACTCCTTTTGGAAAATAACCCAAAAGAGCATTTCCCCCCCCAAAAAATGCCATTTCCCCCCACCAGCTCAGCCCCAGCTGGCACCAGGGCATTGGTGGCACAGCAAGGACAGCTCCAGAGCCCTGAGGTGGCTCCTTTGCAGAGGACACTGAGCTCTCCTGCCATCTCCCCCACCCTGTGTCTTGGTTTGGAAAGTCAGGAGTCTGCTAAGGAAGGCAGGAGCCTCCCCTGAAATGGAGAATGTAAAATCCCCCTCGCTCCAAATCGCTATAAATTTTAAATTCAGGGGCTCTCAGGCAAAAAATATGGGAGCAGGAAATAACAGTTCTTTAATAGGGAAGGAAAAAAAATATAAAATAAACAATGCAGTACACTAGAGCAACACTGCCAGAGTCAGAACCCAACCTGACACCCTGTGGGTCAGGGTGTTGGTGGCAGTCCCATTGGAAATGTGGCTGCAGCCCTCCTGCAGTGTCAGGTGTGGTTCTGTTGGAGCAAGGGGGATCTGTAGAGAAGGATGGATTCTTCCTCTGAAGATCCAGTGGCAGAAGAGACAGCTGCTGTTCCTCTGGGGAATCCCGTGGAGAAAGCCGTGCTGGAGTCTCAAAACCTCTGGATTATATCCAGGTAGGAATGTTTGAAACCTCAGATTGTATTCAAGAAGGAATATTTGAAACCTCAGATTGTATCCAGGTAGGAATGCTTAGCTCTTCCCTCTGGTCTCACATCTCACAATGGGATGTTACAGTTCTTATCAGCCATGCAGTGACATTCAATAGTCTGTTATCAGCAATGTCCCCTCCCAGGGAGGAGTGGGTGTGGTCACCCAAAGAGAGAGATAAGGCAAACTGCCCCCTTGACAAAGATAATCTGCCCTGCAGACGGTAATGGAAAACATCTTGCATTGCAATCTGGAACACCCTGGCAGCAATCCCCCAGCCCAGCCTGCAATCAGCACCAGCAGAGAGCTCAGGCAGCCCTGGGGGGCTCTGATCCCCCCAACCCTGGTGGCACAAGGCAGCAGCAAGGTCCCCTCCCCTTCATCTCAGCTGCAGCATGGAGAGCTCCAGCTTCCAGCCAATTCCTGCCTGTGGGGAGCTGCTGCCAGACAAACCAGCCAAGAGGGACAGACAGACAGCAGCGAGGGTGACAGGACAGCTGAAAGGCAGGTGGATGCAGCCACCACCAGCCAGAGTGGCCATGAAAAGCCTCTGCCCACAGCCTGGGGAGCAGCAGAGCAGGGAGGGCTTTGGCACCACTCTGGGGCTCCTGGGCTGCCCCTCCTCACTTTGCTGCCAAGGGGGAGGATGCAGAGCAAAGCAGAGCTTGCAGAAGCCCCAAGCCAGGCTCTGGTGGGACCAGGAGGCTGCAGAGCCCTTTTGGGTCATCAGGGAGCCACGGGCTCTGCAAAGGTGCAGGGGCCAGGAGAGACAGAGCCCTCCTCATCTGAGCACCTGGGGCTGCTCAGGGACATTTGGTGCAGGTCTGGGGGTGCTCAGTGCCCCCCTAGGAGGGCACTGAGGGTTTGGGGTGGCAAATGAAGCTGCAGGTACCTGTGCCAGCAGGCAGAGAACAGGGACAAGGCTCCAGATCAACCTCCATGCACTGATGGTGCTGAGGGGAGAGATGCAGCTCAGGTCAAACACCTCAGTGCACCAAGGCTTTCAACCCTGGGAGCACTCCAGAGCCCAGCTCTGAATTCCCATGCTGAATAATCCCCTTTTCTTTGCTGTCTGAGACAGCTGAGCATTGAAGCACTGCAATTTCCTCGTGGGGAAAACTGTTTTGTCAGCTGAAGGAAGAGTAAATTGGTGCAGTCGGAATTTTCATCCACCCCCCCTCAACGTGAGCTCCTCCTGTCCCCCACACGAGGCAGCCTGAAAGCTTCCAGCACCTCAGGTGCCAAACACAACAGTTCCTGCCAGGATCCATAAATAGAGGTAGAGAAAAAATCCCAAATTTTCAGCTGCAAAGAGGGGGTCACACCACAGTGGCAGAAGATGCTGTCACAGCAGACATCACCTGCAGCTCTAAGAAAGGTCAAAGTGACAGCAGAATAGTTCCATTACAGCAACAAAAGCAGATTTAATCACAAAAGGATGATTTTATGAGTCCCTGGGAGATGCCACAAGACATACACCGATGCTTCTGTGCTGCAAGCACTTCCCAAGCTGCAGGGAGCTTGCAACAAAAATTCCAATAAAGAATTCCAGCTCCATGGGAGACAGGGGGGGACAGACCAGGATGTCAGGCCAAGGGGTGTCTGCAGAGATCCCAGGCACAGCGAGACTGAGAGGAGCAGGGATTCAGGAGTGAGCAGCACTGGGATGAGAGGTGGGAGCTCAGAGTGCTCCACTGCCACAAAAACCAACAGAAACAGCCTTGAATCCATCCCAAAGCACAATGAATTTAGAACAACAGACAGATCATCTCCTTGGTGTTTGGTTGTGGGGTTTTTTTTCCTTCACACACAAAGGCAATTAACCTGTGGGATTCATCAGCACACAGCTAATTGAGAGCAAGGGCTCGAGGGAGCTGCACACAGAGCAAGCAAAGAGCTCACACAGCAAAGAGCACCCACGCTGCCTGGGCATGGCATAAAATGTCCCCCAGGGTGGGGTTCTGTCCTGGTTTGGAAAGCCAGATGTCTGCTAAGGGAGGCAGGAGCCTCCCTTGAAATGGGAAATGTAAACCCCCCCCCTCTGAATTATTGTAATTTTGAAATTAAGGGGCTCTCAGGCAAAGATATGGGAGTAGGAATAACAGTTCTTTACCAGGAAAATTAAAAATACAAATGCAAGAGTTACTTTCCTGAGGAGCTCCATGAGCTGCCTGTCCCACCCCAGACCCTGAGCACTGCCAGGGATGAGGATGAGGATGAGCAAACCTGCCCAGATATTTCTGCAGGGAAGTTCACTCTGCTCAAATCCACTGCAACTGCTGCCAGAGAGGAGAATTGCTCAGAGGGGAAAAGGGAGGGGGTAGTGACCCACTGCCTTCCATCCTGTGCTCCAGAAAGGCACAAACCTCCCCAGTTTGCCTAATTACATCCTATGTTATCACCAGAGGCTTTAAACCCACCCAATGAGGACAAGCTGCTTCCACTTGCAGCATCACTGGGACAGTCCCCAGCCCCGTGTGGGGCAATGCCATCACCTCTCGTGGTCCTCCAGCTCTCAGAACCTGCAAACCTGGTGGCAGAGCACAGACAAGGTCATTTGATTTCATAGCCCTCTGTAGTCTTCTCTTTCCAGACTTTTTCACCCCCTGAGCTCAGAACTAGTTTGGTTTTTAAGCCCCCACAGCTCTCTGCAGCAAGCATCACACAGCTCCGTGAGTCTGGATCCAGCTGAAGCCCCTTAGACTCCGCATAAAATCCCAAATCCACTCATTCCCACACCCCCTCTCTGAGTCACTGGTGATTTCACAGAGAAACAGCTCCAGGTACTCCCCAGAGCTCCTCTTCCCTCGCCGCAGAAAGGGAAGCTGATGGCAGCAGGAATCTCCAGCACCAGGGCTCAGGGAGGAATGGAGCTGGCAAGGAGACCAGACCAGAACACACCAGGTTTTACCCCAAACCTCCTGTGCCTGCCAGAAAAGAGATAGGATGGTGCCTGGGGCACTCCTGATCCCCTTCCAAGAGCACAGCAGCAATGGTGACAGTCATCTCCCAGCTGGGCCAAGTGCTCCAGGCCATTCCTCAAGTCCCCTGGAGCAGAGCTGTCCCCAGGGAGACGGAAAGCAGGATGAGAACAGGAGCCAGCAGTGACAAGGCCTGGGAGGGGATGCTTTACAGCTCGAGCCAGGCAATGAGAAAATCATTCATCTCCACCAACTCACTGGGCACCCAGGAGGGTTTTATTTTATTACTTTGGAGATGGCTGAGGGTGATTTATTGATCAGAGATGCTGCTGAACAATTAAAGGGAAAGCTGCAGCTGGATGCTCACAGGATATCTGGTGGGAGGGTGCCAGTGATGCTTTGAGAAGGCTGAGCTAGAACAGAAACTAGATGGAGATAAAGAATAAAGCAGGGATTTATTAAAGGCCTCAATGGATCCACCTGGGGCAGCACAAGAGCCCAGCCAGGGCTGCACCCAAGATGAACCAAAATGGTCACAAAATGGACAACTGGACACGGGGTCTGACACTTTTATAAGTTCTGCTCCATTTGCATATTGGAGTTAATTGTCCAATTCCAGCTTTAGCCCATGCAGTCCCATCCTTCTTGTTTTTCTCTCTCCAGCCCACGGTGTTTGTGCTCTTGGCGCTGAGATTTGGATCATTTGTCCTTGGTCCCCAGCTGGAGCAGGAATTGTTTTGTCTCCCTGCTCTGTGCACAGAGCTCGCCATCCCCTCATATGAAGCCCAGACCCACACACTAAAGCAGCACAGAGTCTGAAAAATATAAAAGCTCAAACCTGAGGCATCAAGAGGAGCACCCTGGAGTGCAGGGCCAGAGGCCTTCAGAGCAGGGAAGAATCCAGGGGGAACATCCCAAACGGCTGTGGGGTGCTCAGGCACAGCAGGAGCAGAGGGGACAGCTCAGGACACGAGCATTCACCCACACACATTCATCCTCCTGACCTAAACCTCCCTCTGGTCCATCACAAGTGCATAGCTGCAGACTTCTGTTTTAAAAAGGAGAAGAAGGTTCTAAACAGATAGCAAATCCATGCTCTGGTGCCAGCAGAGCAGATTCTCTGCTTCATTCTACTTCATTCTCCCAACCTGAACTCAGCCCCCAGCCCAGGAAAAAGGAAAAACAACACCAAGACTTGATAACTCGCTGCATAAATCCCACAGTTTTGGAAAACTCCACCATAAGGATCCCTCCAAGGGGAAAAGTTCCCCCAGTGCACGGCCAGGAGCAGCTCAGAGGTGGCTTGGGGCCAGGCTGAGGATTCCTTCACCCCAGGTGTGTGCCCAGGCTCAGCAGAGCAAGGAAAGCCTCGAGGAGATGCTGAGTTCAGCTGCTGTGAGACAACGAGGAGGCAAAAACAAAAATGTGCAATGAGGCAAAAACTCTCCAGGAGGGGCTGGGGTGAGGAAGCATCCCCTGGGCACCCCAGCAGTGCCTGCCTCTCAGAATCCCTGCTGGGCAGAGCGACCCTGAGATAGGTACAAGCCTCTTTTCCAGCCCAGCAGTCAAAGGAGGAGTCAGAACTCTTCTGTTCTCCTTCTCAAGGTTCTTTATTATTTCTTATCTATAAAATTCTTTCTCTGACCCGCCGAGGTCTGTCTGACAGGTTAGGTTGAGGCACACTAGTGTTGTCTTTTTATACCAAAAACTACATGTACATTATTTACCATAACTTCCCAATACCTATCACCTGTGTTAGACAGTGAGCTTCTACTCTAAACCAATCTAAAAGTGCCACCATCACTCAGAAGATGGAGGCCAAGAAGAAGAAGGAGAAAGGACAGAACACACCCAGATCCCTCCATCTTGCCTCCTGAACCCCCATTCTAAAAACCCCAAAAATCTTTTTTTTCACCCCATGATAAATTCACTATCATTCTACTTAAACTCTTTTGACTTGTAAATCTTCATCTAAAGGTTGGTAATTGTTTTTTCCAAGGGCTAAATCAAAGGCACAGGGGTCTTGGGCTCTGAGCCCCTCCAGGGCAGCCAGAGGAATTTCCTGGGTTCCAGCGCCTGCCCGGCTCTGCAGCCTCCTCCGGAGCAGCTCGCCGTGGGCAGGAGCCCCATCTGCCGGCTTGGCCACGGAGGATGCACATTCCAGCTCCTCGGGGAAACCTCCAAGGCACACAGCTTCCAGCCAAACAGGCAGCAGGGATAACTTCTGGATTCTTACAAGGACATTTCTGCTGCAGGGAACAGTGTGGAAGATCATCGATTTTTGTTTCTCAGGTATGTTGCTGCATAAAATAGCTCTTCTTTTCATTTTTTCCCTGCTATAGTATGGGGTTTGTGCTTAAATGATGGTGATGCTAGCTCATTATCATATATTCTGCTTATCATATCAAACTCATATAATAACTCATTATAATATATTCTGCTTATCATATCATATATAACTCATATCATAACACATCATAACTCATTATCATACATTCTGCAGTCTTGCAGAGTATGCAGCAAAGTTTGCTCCAAGTCCACATCCAGCCCTGATTTCGCTCTGCATTCCAGCAGAAAAACAGCTTCACCAGGCCACTAAAACCTTTACCAGGCAACCCCCCAAAAAAATTTACAATCTGCAAGATGAACCCAAAAAATCTGCAAAAATCACCTGCTGCCAAGCAGCCAGAGCAAAGCTGGGGACTGCTTTGCTCCTCACACACAGGAGCACAGAGATGCACGACTCCCCAGCAGGATGCTGGCACAGACATATTTTATGAAAAATCCTTTTGCTAGGATTTTTTCTCCTGAGAAGCCTCAGAGGAAAAGAAAAGCAATAATTATCTGCTGCTGTGGAATGCAACAGGTGCATCTTTGATTGGTCCATGTTGGTTGTTTTTAATTAATGGCCAATCACAGTCCGGCTGTCTCGGACTCTCTGGTCAGTCACAAGATTTTATTATCATTCCTTTCCTTTCCTTGCAAGCCTTCTGATGAAATCCTGTCTTCTATTCTTTTAGTATAGCTTTAATATATAATTTTCATTTAGTACAATATCATAAAATAATAAATCAGCCTTCTGAAACATGGAGTCAAGATTCTCACCTCTCCCCTCATCCTGGGACCCCTGTGAACGCCACCACAGGGTGCAGCAGTAATTCTGTGCCCCTCACCCCCAGCAGGGTGGAATTCAGCCCCCAGAGCCCGAGGAACAAGCCCCTTGCTGGCAGCAGCAGAG
Organism: Geospiza fortis; assembly: GCF_000277835.1. Taxonomy (NCBI): domain Eukaryota; kingdom Metazoa; phylum Chordata; class Aves; order Passeriformes; family Thraupidae; genus Geospiza; species Geospiza fortis. Next base: position 994,819 of record NW_005054493.1, on the reverse strand, counting down.
AAGGTGGGCTGGGAAAACCAAGAGGCTGCTGCCAGGGGAGCAGAAACGCTAAATATTTACACAGCCTGCCATCAGCCCTCAGGCAAGGGGGTGGCAACTCTACAATTTGAGAATTTAAAAGTGCAGCCAGCATAACAATTTTTGCATCACCTAAAAGTGCAGGAAAATTACTTAAATGTACCCAAAGCGGGGAGTTAAAAGTCAGCCAGGACAAAGGGAACCAAGTGCTTAAGCAGTGCAAAGAAAAATCCCAGCTCCTGGGGGTTTGATGGGGTTGAGTGGTCAGGAGGTACCAGTGCCTGCAAAACACAAAGGCACTGCTCACCCACCAGCACAACAGAGGCAGGACTGGGGTGGGAAATCACCCAGTACTGTCAGCAGCACCAAAGGGGCTCCCAAGGAGGAAATGCCCCCTTCCCTGGGTGCTGCAGGAGAGCAACAGGGGAGATGTGTCTTGGTTTGGAAAGCCAGGTGTCTGCTAAGGAAGGCAGGAGCCTCCCCTGAAATGGGAAATGTAAACCCCTCCCTCTGAATTATTATGATTTGAAATTAAAAAGTTCTCAGGCAAAGATATGGGAGTAGGAATGACAGTTATGTACAAGGAAAATTAAAAATACAAATGCAATAGTACAAACCAGCACTGCCAGAGTCAGACCATGCCCTGCCCCCCTGTGTGTCAGGGTGGGGGCACAGCCCCATCCCATGGGGGCTCAGCCCGCCTGCAGTGCCAGCTGTGCTGCTGCTGGAGCAGGGATCCTGCACAAGGGGGGAGTTTTCCTCTGCAGCTCCAGGGCTGCTGCAGATGGGCCTGGGCTCCCTCTGGCAATGCAGGGCAGCAGAAAGCTGCTCCTCTGGCAATGCAGTGGGCAAAGGCTGCTGTGCTGCTCCAGGCTCAGATTGGATCCAGGTAGGAATGCTTGGCTCCTCCCCTGGGCGGAGCATCTCCCCATGGGATGATGGAATTGGATCAGCCGTGCAGGGACACTCACTGGCCCATGAACAGAAGATAATTAATAATTAATGGCCCATGAACAGAAGAGATCTCCTGGAGGGAGGATTGGTTATGGGAGAGATAAAGAAAACTGCCCAATGAACAGCAGAAAACTACCCCAGCTCTGACAGATGGCAATAAAATACACACCCCACCCACATCTTACAACCCAGGACAAAATGCTGCTCCAGTCAGATCCACACCCCCTGCCTTGGTGCACCAGGCAAGGCCAAAGGGGAGCCTTAGAGGAACAGAACAGCCCAACCTCCCTCAAAGAGCCAAACTAGGAACTAAAAGCACTGAGCTGAGCTTAAATGCAGCCTTTGGTCCAGGGTGTGGGTGGCATGCCCAGGTGAGAGCAGTTGGGACCCAGCTCTGCAGGTGAAGAGAGGTGAGAGCCATGTCCCACCCCCCAGGTGCCACCGTGACACTCCCAGGTGAGCCAGGCCACAGTGCAGCAAGTGTCACCTTGGGAGAGTGGTGGGGGACAGGACGAGGACCCTGCCAGGAGCAGCACAAAGGCACCCACCATGCTGTCCATGTCCACCCTGTTAGTGAGCCTTGCACCTCCAGGAGGAATCCTGGGAACTCAGTTTGGGAAGGACCTTGAGATTCCTGAGCATATCCAAGGGGGCAACGAGGCTGGAGAGGGGCTGGGAACACAAACCCTGTGAGGAACCCCTGAGGGAGCTGGGGCTGCTCACTGAGGGAGCTGGGGGTGCTCAGCCTGGAGAAAAGGAGACTCAGGGCTGCCCCCATCACTCTCTGCAGCTCCTGAAAGGTGCCTGTGCTCACCTGGGGCTGGGCTCTTTCTCCAGCAGCACTGACACAACCAGAGCACACAGCCTCAAGCTGCACCAAGGGAAATACAGGTTGGAGATTGGGAAAAAGGTTTAACAGAAAGGGTGATAAAGTTCTGGAATGTTCTGCCCAGGGAGGTGGTGGAGTCCCCATCCCTGGGTGTGTTTAACAAAGCCTGGATGTGGCACTGGGTGCCAGGGTTTAGTTGAGGTGTTGGGGCTGGGTTGGACTCGATGATCTTGGAGGTCTCCTCCAACCTAGTTTTTTTGGGTTTTTTGGTTTTTTGGGTTTTTTGTTTTGTTTTGTTTTGTTTTTTTTTATATTGCCATTGCCTCCTGTAGGAAGGCAGAGAAGCCATTGCAAAGCAGCATCTTCCCCATCCCAGTGTCTTCCCCTCTCCCAGCCAGCACACCTGCCCCAGCAAGGCTGGGGGTTGCTGGTGTTTGTGCTGTACCTGGCCTTGCCTTCATCTCTGAGCCCCTTTCACATCAGGCCACCCCACAAGATGCTGACACCCTGCACTGCTGGCCCCAGGGAATTATCCCTGCCAAGGCTCTGGGGCAGATCCAGGCAGCACCAGCTCTGGAACAACCCCACACTGTGCCACGCTGGCATCCCTGTGCCAAGTGCCACAGGCTGGGGGAGTCCTGTGCTGTCCTTACAAGGGCACAAAGAAAGCCAAAGTCACAACCATTTCCCCACCCTTTTTTTTTTTCTTTTCTTTTTTTTTTTTTTCCTTCGAGGGTTCCAGGTGCCAAACATCTCCTCACACAGCCAAGAGAGCAGCTCCCTGGAAAAACCTGGGAATCCCCACGGGATGGAATGCAGTCACACAGCACTGACTGCACTTCAGGGGTGGGGTGGCACCTTTGGGTCTGTCCCACCTCCTCTGAGGCTGGGGCTGCAGGGGACAGAGTGACAGGGAGCAGGCTGCATCCCCCGGGAACAGGCGGCACATTGCAGCAGCCGGATTTTCCCCGCCAAGCTACTGCCAGCTTCCACGAGAGGGCTTTGCTGCACCAGGAAAGGAGATGAGAGGAGCTCCTGCTTGCATCTAGGTCCTGCTTTCCCCTCACAGCTCAGCCAGGGCTGAGCAGGCACCAGCAGGGCACAGTCACCAAGGATTACACCCAAAGGTGACGTTTGTGTGACGGTATTTTGTCACTGAAGCCTCTTTTTCCATGGTGAGCTGCATCCCAGTGTGGCCACACTGAGCCCAGCTTTCCATGGGGACTCTGGCACTAAAGCTGTCCCCAAAGCAGGGACACAGCTTTCAACACCCCCTTGCACAAGAAGCTGGCCAGTACTTTTAGAGAGGTGTCACTGTAGGACACGAAATAACATGATGTGCACACACTGCTGTTCTCGAGGTGGAAAAGGGAAGTTTAATTTCTGACTCTAACACTTCTAGATTTCCAAAAGTGGCAGTGGATTGGAAGGTGACAGTGCCCCCTCTCCAATGACACTGGACAAACCAACACTCTATTAAATTTCTCCCCCATAAAAAGAATGCAAAACAATAAGTTATTTATAGAAAGTCTGTGAGAAAGTTCATTATAAGAATGTAAACTTCAGAAGGCTTAGAAGAATTTAAAAAATCAGGGTGACAAAGCCTCTCTTTCCATGGTGAGCTGCATCCCAGGGTGGCCACAGTTGAGCCCAGCTTTCCCAGTGGGCTCTGGCACTAAACCTGTCCCCAGAGCAGGGACACAGCCCTGACTTGCACAAGAGGCTGGCCATGCATTTGGAGAGGCCCCGGGCTGTCCCCAGAGTCCCTCCCAGCAGAGCTTTGGAGCACATCTGCTGATGGATGGGCAGTGCCCTTGTTCCCACGGAGATAAGCACCATTGGCTACCACCGTGGGAACTCGCAGGGCAGAGGAGGAGCAGGAGAGAGGAGGATGATGAGTCTCCTGCCCCCGGCAGGACCAAAAGAATTCCCACTGATTTCCGTGCTCACTCACCAGTGTCGTGAGTCACGGTGCAGGGACGTGTGGGGACAGGCCAGAGGCCACCAGCTCTGGGAAATGGCAGCATTGCACCTGGCCTGGCCAGCCCTGGGCGTGAACTGCCAGACACCAACCCTGATCTGAACAGATGCACCTGGGGCTGGGCAGCGCTGCCGTGGATGAAGAACTCCCACGTCCCTGAACCTCAAACCAACCCCCAGAACGGTGAGGTCTGGGCTAGGACAGCCACTCAATCCCACGGGGGCTGAGTTCCACGAGGGCAAAGGCTGCCTGGTCCCTTGGCAGGCTCTCTCCAGGCTGGCTGGAGGGCTGGGAGCACATAGCATCTCCCTCCCAAGGTCACTCCAGTTTTTCCACTCGTGATTTAACACGAAGCGACGCGTGGCCGGGCGGGAGCTGCAGGGGATGCTCCGGCTGCTTCTGCCAAACAACTGCTTCCCCCAGGGCTGTGCTGGGAAAAGAGCAGAGTGAGGCACCCAGCCAAGCTCCCCCTGCCCCAGAGCTTCTCCACACCCCGAGGAGACACGGCCTGAGTTGGGCATTAGGAGGAGACACGGGCAGCTCCACACCGGGAGCTCCAGGGAGTGCCACGGGCACAGAACTGGGATTGCTGGGATCCACTGGAGCTGAGAGGGAAGGAGCTGTGGGAAGGGACACTGAGGCACTGGGGTGACCTGGGAGGGGACTGACCTTGCCAGCATGGCAGGGCTGGGATCAGAGCCCAGCTCTGTGCTCAGCTTGCCAGGCAGCACAGCCACCATCCCTTCCCGGGGGACAGGACACAAGGTGGCTGCTTCCTCCTGCCTCTTGGCACCCTGATTGTTTCAGCAGCCTTCCCTCCTGCCCGGGTGTGAGCCCCCCTTGCAGGAGAGACAGGGGTAGGACAGCCAGGATGGATGGAGACCAGAGATCTCTGCAGCCAGGTCATGGAACTTGTGGTTTATTGCAGAGGGCCTGGGTGCAGGGCCCTGCTGGGAGCTGCCAGGCACAGCTCAGAGCAGGCCCCAGAGAGGAGAGAGGGGGAGAGAGGATGAGAGAGAGAGAGCAAAAGGGTAAGAGAGTAAGAGGGTAAGAGAGCGAGGGTCCCATTACGA
>NW_005054493.1:983170-989793 GCF_000277835.1 Geospiza fortis | reverse complement strand
TTGTTTTCCAGTTGTTCAGTAACTGAGGGATCTCAAAGCTTGCTTTCATTTCAATCTCACTTATAGTTTCTACGTTCTCAAAATCTTTTGCCAGGCAATCATATTTATGAGGCTTTCCTGTTTCATCTTCCCCAACACCCCCCGAGAAGCGTCTCCTGGTGCTGTCCCAGCCCCGTGGCACTGCTGTGACCCAGCCCTGTGGCTGCTCCCTCCCCAGCTGGCCCCTGACCAGGGACATCACGTCACACCCTCCCGAGCTGCAGCAAACGCTCCTCTGCTGGTTCCAGGAAGGGAATTTCAGTGAGCCCGGAGCCGGGAGCGCTGCCAGGACCAAAGGGAGACAAGGTCAAGCACGAGGCATGTGTCACCCTGGCCACCACCCTGCACATTGGCCCTTGAACACAAAACAGTTCCTCCTGGGAAAGCACAACAAGGACAAGGCCGGGAGAAATTCAAACTGCTGTCCTCTGAGGACAGAGCCACGTTCCGAGAAGGGATGGGAGAACAACACCATGAATATCCAGGGAGGTTTATCACAGAATCACAGAATCCCAGAATGATGAGGTTGGAAGAGACCTCCAAGATCATCAAGTCCAACCTGTGCCCTAACACCTCAACCAGACTGTAGCACCAAGTGCCATGTCCAGTCTTTTTTTAAACACATCCAGAGATGGTGATTCTACCACCTCCCTGGGAAGAGCATTCCAGTACTTTATTATTCTTTTGGTGAAAAATTCCTTCATAATATCCAACCTATACCTTCCCTGACGTAGCTTGAGGCTGTGTCCTCTGGTTCTGTCAGTGCTGCTGGTGGAAGAGACCAACCCCACCTGTCTACAGCCTCCCTTCAGGAAGGTGTAGAGAGCAATAGGTCACCTCTGAGCCTCCTCTTCTCCAGCTCCCTCCACCCAGGGTTCACATCCTGCTGACATTTGCTTTGCCAAGCCACAGGGCAGGGACACAGCCATGAAGGAAGTGGCACAGGCTGGGGGATGGGGGCTGCCATGGCCCTCGTGGCACAGGGTAAATCCCTGCTTGAAAACACCACACAGGGTTCTGCAGCTCTCCCTGGGCACACCACAGAGGAGGGAATTATGGAATAATTTGGGCTGGAAGGGACTTTAAAAGATCCAATCCTGCCATGTGCAGGGACACCTTCTTCTATCCCAGGTTTATCCAAGCCCCATCCAACCTGGCCTTGGGCACTTCCAGGGATAGAGCATCCATTAATCTGGGAAACCTGTTCCAAAGGACAGGAAGAAAAGTCCCGGTTCCCTCCCCTGTCCGTCCTTCCGTCCCTCCTGCCTTCCCACGGGAGCTGTGCCTTCCTCCGGACGTGGCTCCTCCCAGCCTCCCCACCATGGCCAGGGCTCTGGGGTCAAACACTCCCAGCAGAGCACACACGGCTGCAAACCAGCAGTGGCCAGCTCTGCCCTCCCCACACCCTTCTCCTGAGGGTTTTCCATCCCCTCAGCCCTGCAATGAGGGCAAGTTTGGGGTTTCTCTCTCACCCCACAGAGGTGAGGGTGTCCCTCACATGTTGCCCATTCCCACAGTTCTGTAGATGCTGTAAAACTGCCCTGGGCTAGTTTAGGGCAAAAAAAAAAATAAACCACATCAATTCCTCCTGCCTTAAAAAACCATCAGTCCCATTGCCATGGAGATAGAGCACTGCACTGCTCCCACAGCCTCCTTTGAGGAGGCAGGGCAGGGACACTTGGTGCACTCAGCACCTTGCCTTGGGGACAAATCTGTGTCCTGCCCTGGCTGCTGGCTTGGCATTTCCACCAACACACACTGCTTGGGAGCAGCTGGCATGGAGAACCACGTGTGCTGGCAAAGCCAACCTGCCTGCACTGCTCCATGCCCGAGCTGGCAGGAATAAATCTGAGAAACTGAGTGGGACACACTGAAACAGCCACTGCCTCCCTTGGTTTCCTAATGGTGCTCCAGCCTGGCCCCAGCTGGGATGGTGGGACAGCAGTGGGGGGGATCTGCTGCTGTGCCACACTGCCAGCATCCCCTGTGCTCCTGTGCCACACTGCCAGCATCCTCTGCTGTGTGCCACAGTGCCAGCATCCCCTGTGCTGCTGTGCCACACTGCCAGCATCCCCTGTGCTGCTGTGCCACACTGCCAGCATCCCCTGTGCTGCTGTGCCACACTGCTAGCATCCTCTGTGCTCCTGTGCCACACTGCCAGCATCCCCTGTGCTGCTGTGCCACACTGCTAGCATCCTCTGCTCTTCCAGGAGGGCAGCAGACACCCACAGGACTGCACACAGACCAAGCATCGGAGCTCCCACCTCTCCATCCCACTCCGGCCATGCTCCCTGCTTCCTGCCCTCTCTCCCCTTTCCTGCCTCTCCCATCCCACCCTCCAGATTTCCGAGGGAGCCGCGTCCTTCCTGCCCTTCCCAGCGGGGCCGGCGTGTCCCATCCGACCTGGGGCAGCCTCTGCTGCTCCGTTCCCCTCCCTGCTCCCCATTCCCCGGGCAGCCTCTGCTGCTCCGTTCCCCTCCCCGTTCCCCGTTCCCCGCCCGACCCGCACCCGCTGCCAGGGTGGAGCCGGGGCTTGCCAAAGCAAACAGCACACGAGGACGACGAGGAGGAGGAGCAGGCAAAGGGCAGAGTCCACCAGCGGACCCTGCTCTGTGCTGGGTGTGAAAAACGCCAGTCGCTTGGTTTTTAAAATTTTGAAAGTTTAATAGTAATAAAATGGTTATGAAAATAGCAATGTAATTACAGTAATAATAATTTGGACAATTTGAATTAGGACAATATGAGGCAATAGAAGCAAAGAGTTATGGACAGTTCCGGGTGTCTCTTTCTAGGCAAAATAAGCCCGAAAAAGGACCCACATTAACAGAGGATTAACCCTTAAAAGCAACAGCCTGTTGCATATTCATACACCTCATCCATGATGCATAAATTCCATTCAAACACAGGATTCTGTCTGGGCAGTGTCAGCTTCTTCCTCTGAATCCTCTTCAGGGCTGAGCCAGGTGGGAAGAAGTTCGTTCCTTCTGATAATGGACCAATAAATTCTCTTTCTCTGAAAGATTCAGGTGTCCTGTGGCTGCTATCTCAGTGCGAGTACCTCATTCTTTTCTTTAAAAAAAACTCATACATAGTTTCTATTTTAACTACAAAAGTTACCTTTTAACTACAAAACTACATTTACCATGTTATTAAGATGTTAATACAGCACTACTAATCAAGACATACAGTAAATATCTGAGCAGAGCCATATAATATTCACTTTCACACTGGGGAGGTTCCTTCCCCTCGCTTGGCTCCGAGCAGCCGGAGCTTGGCAGCCAGAGGCAATCCTTGGCTCAGCAGAGCCCAGGATGCTGAGCAGCACCTCGGGGGCTGAGCACCTCTGGGAAATGAATTTGAATTATTTATTTACCTTTGAATTATCTATTTACCTTTTTTTTTAAATTACCTTAATAAAATTTTACAAAATTCAAAAAATCTACACCTTGGCTCAGCAGAGCCCGGGATGCTGAGCAGCACCTCAGGGAGCAACTGTGGGAAATTAATTTGTATTATCTATTTATCTTTAAATTATCTTTTTATCTTTCAATAATCTATTTACCTTTAAAAAAATTAATTTAAAAAACTTTACAAAAAATCAAAAAATCTACACCTTGGCTCAGCAGAGCCCGGGATGCTGAGCAGCACCTCGGGGGGCTGAGCACCTCTGGGAAATGAATTCCTGTTATCTATTTACCTTTAAATTATCTACTTACCTTTTAAAAAAATTACCTTAAAAAACTTTACAAAATTCAAAAAAATTACAAAATACATGATTAAATGATTCTTAATCCAACAAGCACCCTTTGTGCCATCCCTGCGTGGGTCTGGGGTGAGGTGCAGGAGGCCAAGGGAAAGCCGATCCCCGGCTGGAGTTGGGGAAATTCTCCTGCAAGCAATTTAAAGCCAGGCCTTTTCCTCCCGCCCTGCTCGCTGCCAGGAAAAGCAGCAGGAAAATATTTCCCTGGGAATTGTTTTTGTTCCTTCCTCTGTGTCTGTAGGCCTTGGACATGCCTCAACCTGTCCTGAGGCTCGGATTAATCCCAGGGACGACAGCTGAGGTCAGAGCTGTCAGCAGAGGCGAAGAGGAGGAGGAGGAGACCTTCCCCCTAGGAAAACACATTCGTTCCTGTGAAAAATGCGTGTTTTATGATTGGCTTTTCGCAAATATTCAAATGAATTTTACGTGTGTTGTGTTAGAAAGTGATGCTGTATTAATTCTCTTAAGTAGTGTGTTAAATGTAGTTTTAGATTATAATATAATATTAAAATAGAAACTATGCTATGTAAGATTTTTTTTTTAAAGAAAGGACTTGCACCAAGATAGCAGCCACAGGACACCTGAATCTTTCAGAGAAAGAGAACTTATTGCTCCATTATCAGGAGAAATGAACTTCTTCCTGCCTCGCTCAGTCCTGGAGACACCATCAGGATTCAGAGGAAGAAGCTGACACTGCCCAGACAGAATGCTGTGTTTGAATGGAATTTATGCATCATGGATGAGGTGTATGAATATGCAACAGGCTGTTGTTTTTAAGGGGGTTAATCCTCTGTTAACGTGGGTCCTTTTTCGGGCTTATTTTGCCCAGAAAGAGGTACCCAGACATCCATAACTCTTTGTTTCTATTGCCTCATATTGTCCTAATCCAAATTGTCCAAATTATTATTACTCTAATTATATTGCTATTTTCATAACCATTTTATTACTATTAAACTTACAAAATTTTAAAAACCAAGTGATTGGCGTTTTTCACAGTTCCCAAGCAGAGCAGCGAGCATGAAAAAAGTCAGCCGTGAGCAGGAGGTCACCCTGCCCCACAGCAGCACACCAGAGCATCCCACAGGATGGGGACACCTCACTGCTGCAGAGCCTAAAGCCTGGCTTAAGTCTAAGTCTGGCCTGAGCCGGGGTAGCTGCAGGCAGCAAATGCATCTGCAGCCAGGCAGGTCACAGCACGTCACTTTTGGGGCATGCAGGTGCCCAAAAACAGGTCAGTGACAATGGGTACCTCTGCTTTTCTGCCATCTGGGAAAGGTCTGGCTGGCCTCCTTGGCTGGGGCTGCAGGAGAGGGGAAAAGGATGAGGAGTCTCCCCTCTGGCTGCACTGGAGAAGAGAGTGCAGAGCCAGCCCAGGTGCCTGCAGGCAGCTCTCAGCACCCCACTGCCCAAGAGGAGAGAGGGAAAGTGGATAAATTGGGATAGAGGGAGAGGGCATCCACCTCAGAGCCGGCCCTTTGGTGTGTGCAAAGTGCTCAAAGCGGAGGTGCAGCCCCCAGGGATGCTCCAATCCCTCTGGGCAGGGAGAGACCCCAGGAGATGCAGCCCCCAGGGATGCTCCAGCACCACCTCAGAGCAACTGGGAGAGCTCAGCTCCAGCAGATGATGCTCCTGGGCCCTGCCCAGGCAGTTTCCCTCCCTCTCCTCCCCTTTTTCCCTTTGCCTCGCGTGAGTGCTTGGGAAATAAGCGATGACTCTTTGCCTGCAGCTCCAAGCCCTTCCCTCCCCCTCTCCCCAGGCTCCATCACCAATAAATCACCCCGCTGGGAGAGAGGGCCAGGGGAAACCAGAGGCACAAAACCTCGAACAGAGCCTTTTTTTGGGTTGTTTTTTGGTTTTTTTTGGTTTTTTTCCCCTGCTCTCCCAAGCAGCTCTGCATTTCATTAGGCAGCCGGGCCAGCCCTCGCCCAGCTGGGGAGAAGGAGGGAGGGGAGGGGGCCCCTCAGGGTTTGCGTGTCGGGAGCAGAAATCACAACCATAAGGCCGAGAGGAGGGAGTTGTTCGTGTTTGTCGCTCATCCCGGCCCTGACCCTGCCTCCAGGACCCCGTGCTGGCCTGGAATAACTCTCCTCTGTTGGGTTTCCTCCTTGCCAAGGCAGCTCTGGGCACCTTCCAGCCAGCTTCTCCCCACTCCAGCCACCCCCTCACCCTGCCAAGCCCTCTCTCTGAGGCTCCAGCCTCTCAAAGGATCCTCCTTGGAAGAAGCCCTGGAGTTTTCCATGAGCCTTAGCCCTGCCAGCAACTCCACCGCCTTCCCCCTCCCCCTGGGCTGGACCACCCTGCCCAGGACAACACGGAGCCTCTCCCTGCTCCCCTGCAAGAGCCCCCCGACCCGCTGGGGACCAGGGAGGGGGGTTATAGTGAGGTTATAGTGAGGTTATAGTGGGTCCCCCCTCCCACCCTAAATACATATTGGCAGAGCATCACTGGCAAGCACAGTACATTGGAGACAGATGCAAGCCCCGCAGCAGCACGGGAGGTGCAGGCGTGCCTCTCCTCAGCCTTTGGAGCTATCAGCCAAGCACTGTGCCACGGTACATCACCACCCCTCCTTCCTCCCTAAAATACCCTGTCCTGGGGCTCAGCCTTCGGCAAAGCTTCCTGACAGAGCTGCTCTGGTGTCCTCGGGCTGCTCAGAGAGACCCGAGGAGGTGCAGCCCCCAGGGATGCTCGGGTACCCCCAGGAGGTGCAGCCCCCAGGGATGCTCCAGGGCAGGGAGAGACCCCAAGAGGTGCAGTCCCTGGGGATGATCCAGTTCCTCTGGGCAGGGAGAGGCCCCAGGAGGTGCAGCCCCCAGGGATGCTC
>NW_005054493.1:979656-982907 GCF_000277835.1 Geospiza fortis | reverse complement strand
AGGAGGGAGAGCAGCCGGAGTGAAAAGCGGAGCTCCTGTGAGCCCCTGGCTGCCCAGCGGCTCCCAGCCCCGAGGGTTCCCCCAAACCCCGAGAGTTCCCCCAGCCCCAATGGTTTCCCCAAACTCTGAGTTTCCCCCAGCCCCGAGGGTCTCCCCCAGCCCCTGCTGGCACCTGGCCCAGCCAGACACCTTTAAAGCCGGGATGATTCACACCTCTGACACTCCCTTCTTGCTGAGAGCCGGTTTGAAGTCGTTCCCTCTCCCCAGAAGGTGTCCCCGAGGAGAGCCGCAGCCAGGGATTGCTCCTGGATGATTACAGCAGGAGAAAAGGGAAAGGCTGCTGCTGCCTGCCCTCCTTCCCGAGCATCACCCAGGCAGCCCAGCTGCCACCTCCCTCTGCCAGCATCCATCCCACCCTCCGGCGGTGCTGAAGGATTTTCCCAGCACTTCTCCTCTCCCACGGGAGCTGACCCGAGCTGGGGGAAGGGCAGCAGCCGGGGCCAGCGCTTCCAGCAGCTCGTTACTATTCTAGGAAGGGCAGGATCCTGCCATCTTCCCATTAAGTCATCTCCTCCTCGACCCGGTGAGGCAGTTTCCATAGGAGTCAACCTCTGTCCCAAGTGATGGAAGTTTTTATTTTTATCTGGCTTATTTACTCACTTCTCTTCCCTCCTTCATCATTGGCCTGGGCAGTGAGTTTGGGTCATCAGCCTCAGCTTGAGCTCATTCCCTGTGCCTGCTCAGCTGTCCCCTCTGTCAGCCTCATCTCTGTAGCTCTGTGGGCAGAAGGGAAAGTCCAGGGGTAGAAGCAGCACAACAGAATAGATGAATAAAAGAAAACAGACCAGTTTAGGTAAAAGTGATTATAGGAATTAAAATAAAATAAAATAGAGCAGAAAACCTGATTCAAAAAGTAACACAGTGCCATTATTAGGGGTCTTTTCAATTTGAGGCTGGTTTTGTCCAGACCCCTCAGCAGAGCTCACCAGCATCTATCACATCTCTGGTTTTTTAAATTTGTTCTGCCCCCCTCAGCCACAGCAGGCAGAGGAAAACCCCACACAGTAAAAAGCCAGCCAGGGGATCAAACGAGGCGTGTGTCAGCACAGCAGATGGAGCTGGGCCGGGTCCTTTGGGGACACAGCTCCGTGGCCCTGAGCTGGGAAGGGAGAACTCACTCACCTCAGGCAGCTCCACGGGAGCTGCGTGGGCACCTGTGGGCAGTCTCTGCCCTGCTGGCAAGAGGCCAGCAGCAATTAAGGTGTTGCACAACTCTCCTCTGGAAGACAGAGTAGATAGGAGCTCTGCTGGGTGCTCTGTGCCAGAGGGAGGTTGGGTCTTGTCTGCGCAGGGACAGCAGGGCCACACAAACCAGCAGGACCAGGTGATCTTCCAGGGGTTGGATGCCTAGAAAACTTGGAAGTGTCAAGATCAGGAGTGCCCCCATCCCATTACTGGGATTTGGAAGCTGGGCAGAATCATTCACTTCCATGGAGATGCTGCTGGTGGACAAGGAGCAGGGCTGAAACCTTGGGAAGGAAACTGTGCTGGAGCAGGAGGCTGTTTCCATCCTGCAGCCCAGCTTCTGACCCTAAGAGCAGGAGAACTGGGGGGATAGCACTGTGCAGCCATCCTCCTTCTCCTCTCACTGGAGAGATGCTCCTCACCTCCCTTGAGACAGGAGTGAGAGTGTGGGGTTCTCCTGGAGAGCACCTGAGGGAGGGAAGTAGGGACAGCACCTTCCCATCACCTCCCAAAGGTCAGAGAGTGAAAGAAATGTCTCATCACACCCCATTTCCTTGTGTCATCTACCTGACTGAAATTGTGTCACCATTAGGTGCAATTACCTAGAAAATTAAGATGGTAGGACTTTTGCTTTTACCCAAGAATAAGGAGCTATTACATTGTACACCGAGTAGCAGAGCTGCCTCAAAGCCTCCCCAGACCAGGCGGTTTCTCCTCATCTCTCCCATCCCTCTGCTTGGGGATGACCCAGCCCAACACCTCCTGTTTCTCACAGGTCCAAGGTGTTAAAAACCCCACCTTGGTCACTTCTCATGCTCCCAAGGTTCAGCCAGATATCCCAGGCTGCATTTCACAGCACACAAACATCTTCGACTTGCCAGAGACGCAATCCCCAGTTGAAAAGTTCATTAATTAGGAGTAGAGAAGCCTCTAGTGAATCTTCCAGCAAGAAGCAAGGAAAAAAAGAAATTCCCCCACAATTCAGTCTAATTACAACGCCTTGGGGCGCTCCACTCTCTGTGAAGCCGAGGCCAAACTTTTCTCCCCACCCCTAACAGCAGGAACTTTAACCCAGTTATAGTTTTACTGATAATGAAAGAAAGGGAAAAAAAAAAAACACCACCTCCTGATATTTATCGTTTGAATTATTCTGCAAGTAACAGCAAAGAAGAGGCACAGAAACACTTCTTGCAGAGCAGTAGCTGTGTTCTGCTGGGTGAAATCCACTCACACAGCCCCAATCCGGATCTGTGAGCAGGCAACGCTGGAGGCCAGTGCCCGGCCCAGCTGTGCCACGGGCTGGTCAGACTGCACCCAGCTGCTCCTCTGGGATTTAGCAACCGCTTTCCACCCACAGACAGTGACTCTGCACATTAGGCACTTTCAGAGCAAGACCTCAAATGCCACGGCAGCCCCGGCCCCGGGAAGAGGCTGTAGCCAGAAGAGCAGTGGGAGCTCCTGGAAGATCTCGGGAAGGACTCCAGGCACCCTGACATAAGTTCCCTTTCTTCCCCAGCTCCCAGAAGAGCCGGACTCCAAGCCACCCCAAGCCTCTGGCGAGGCAGGGTGGATCCAGCCACAGACATGCAGAACCACACCCCGGCTGCTGCCTGCCCTCCTCCCCCTCGAGCCACTGGGGCACAAACAGGAACTAGGCTCATACAGTTGAAAATATTTAATACGTGTTGTACACGTAGAAATTACATTTTATACAAAACATGATACATCACTTAAGGAGAACACTGTACAAAATTCCCTACGGGAGCCCCAAGCCTTTATACAACAAAGACCGGGAGTTACCAAGCCTAACAAACAGGCTCAAGGACTTTCCGTCAGAGCGTCTGTAAACTTCGTTCCTCTCAATAAAACACTTTTAAAAAGCACCATGTAATAGTTCTGACCTAAACCTTTCCAAAATAGACACTTTATTTAATAAACTTAATACTTTCCAAGCTTAAAATATCACCCGCCGGGGGCGCCCCCGGGGTCGGCGGCGGCCGAGGAGC
>NW_005054493.1:969919-978489 GCF_000277835.1 Geospiza fortis | reverse complement strand
ACCGCGGCACCCCCGGCTCTCTGCACCCCACGCGGGAACGGGGGAGAATTCTGGCCTTGGAAAGCGATGGAAACGTTCCTTAGGGTAAAGAAAAACAAACAACAAACCGAACAAAACACATCAAACCCAGCGCAGCCTCCGTTTGGTCAGGTTAGGAATGTTTCCCGCAATTTCAGCCCCTTGCCTGGGATCTTATCATGCTGGAGAAGGAGCTGGTGGTGGTAGTGATGGCTGGAGGGCGAAGTGCGGACTTCAGGGAAAATCTGCCCTGATGTGGAGCAGAAAGCCCTGCTTGCCCAGCTGCCAGGTGGAATTCTGCTCCAGGGGTCTGGCAGTGAAGCTCACAGAATGCCCAGGGCAGAGAGAAGATGCACAACAGGGTTGGGAAGGGATACGGGGAGGACAAACAGGGCATCTCCAAGCGTGATGGGGACCACAGCAAACTGGAGCACCTTGGCTGGGAGCTGGAACATCACCGGGCTGTAGCTGTGAAAGCTGGTGGCAGGATCAGCAGGGTGGCTGGGGACACAGGGGATGACACTGTCAGCCCCAGACACAGCTCCAGGCACCAGGAAAGCCTCCAAGGAAGGCTGGAAGGTGTTTCAGAGCTTGGCGTGCAGACCCTCCTCCTTCCACCCAGGACTAACCACCATCTGCAAGCAGAAAAGAAGTGAAAGGGCCTAAAATTAAGGAAGTTCACCGTACTGCCCCAGAGTATCGGTTTCCACTCCCAGCTGACACATAACTTGCTCCCATCCCTTTTTTCCCAAGGGATGAATCCACAGGCTCCCCCAAAGGAAAGCCACCGGCTGTCATGATGTTTTGTTGGCAGGACCTGTCACCATGTCCTGGCTTTCTGGAGGGACAAAAGGGTGGTTGGTTACAGAGGTAACAAAAAAAAAGGTGAAGATGAGGCATGGTTGACATAGCAAGAGGCTTCTACAAAAAAAGAAATAATAAACAAAAAGCAACAAACCCACGCTCAGGACAAATGTATGCTTTCCTCCTGGTCAAACACAGATGCAAAACCTCAAATGCCACTCTCTGGGTGTCAGACAGAGCAGCATGTCAGCCTGGCTGTTGACATCTCAAAACGCCCAGCCCTCCTCCTCCACCATCTGAAATGACCAGACCAGAGCACACTCAGCCACAGGGCCAAAACAGCCAGGCCCAGCCAAAAAGTCCCGCAGGCAGAAGGTCCCAGCTCAGCGCAGAGCAGGGAGAGCCTGTCCTGGTCACAGGCAGCAGGGCTGTCCCCTCCACGCCCGGCGTGGGAGGACAGAGGGACGCGGGCTCCGGTGGGAACCGAGGCTCTCCCGACCTGCCAAACCTGCTCCCCGCACCTGGGGCCAGCAACACCCTGTCCTGAGCCCTGGGGTCAGCCCAACCAGCCGGGGCAGGTCTGAGCTGGCACGCCTGGGACTGCAGCCACGGCTCCTCACCCACATCTGCCCACCAGCAGTGTCCCCTTGGTGGCACAGCGACTGCTGTTTGCCAGATTTTGGCACTTGCATCCTCAGCTGAGGGTCACAAAGTCAGATTTATACACCTCAGCCGGGCATATCCCAGCTCAGGGACAAAAAGCAGCAGTGCAGAGTCAGCCCAGCAGCTGGGAAAAGCCCAGGGCAGGAGGAGGAGGCAGAGCGTGGGAGCTCTGTGGGGTGAAGATGCCTGGATCCCATCTGACCTGTTCTGCTGCTCACCAGCTCACCCTGATGGCATGAGGCACCTCTTCTCCCCGGTCCCTGCCTTTTGGCTGCTACCCTGCCTGGGAACAGGCGGCCCAGGAGCCTCTGCCCGCTCTGGGATCAGCAGGATGGGGATGGGGACGGGGACTGAGCGAGCCCTCATCCCTGTCAGAGCTCACACAGAGCACCAGCAGGGAGGAGCAGAACGTGGGGCAGCAGGGCTGGTACCCAGCAGCACGAGTTTCACCCACCAGCACCATGCCTGGTGTCAGGCACATCCATCAGTGTGAAAAATGCGTGTATTTTATGATTGGCTTTTGGCAAATATTCAAATGAATTTCACGTGTGTTGTGTTAGAAAGTGATGCTGTATTAATTTTTCTTAAGTAGTGTGGTAAATATAGTTTTAGGTTATAAAAATTGTTAAAATAGAAACTATGCTATGCAGGATACTTTTTTTAAAGAAAGGACTCGCAGTGAGATAGCAGCCACAGGACACCTGAATCTTTCAGAGAAAGAGAATTTATTGCTCCATTATCAGAAGAAATTAACTTCTTCCCACCTTGAAGGCACTGTCAGGATTCAGAGGAAGAAGCTGAGGATGACCAGACAGAATGCTGTGTTTGAATGGAATTTATGCATCATGGATGAGGTGTATGATTATGCAACAGGCTGTTGTTTTTAAGGGTTAATCCTCTGTTAATGTGGGTCCTTTTTTGGGCTTATTTTGCTCAGAAAAAGGTACCTGGACATCCGTAACTCTTTGTATTTGTTGTCTCATATTGTCCTAATCTAAATTGTCCAAATTATTATTACTCTAATTGTATTACTATTTTTATAACCATTTTATTACTATTAAACTTTTAAAAATTTAAAAACAAGTGATTGGTGTTTTTCCCAATCAGCATGGCACTCCTGGGGCACCAAAGCCCTGCCTCGACACCTGCCTGCTCTCCGTGCCCTTTGCACACATGGGGTGATGGTTTTCCCATTTCCACCACAACATCTCATCTCAGAATCACAGCCCAGGACATTTGCCAAACCAAAGGTGCGTGCACACTACATGAATATCATTATCTACAGTGGGCTGTGTTGTGACCGTGTTCACAGGGGTTCTTGGATGAGGGAAGAGACAAGGATCTGACTCCATGTTTCAGAAGGCTGATTTATTATTTTATGATATATATTACATTAAAACTATCCTAAAAGAATAGAAGAAAAGGTTTCATCAGAGGGCTAGCTAAGAATAGAATAGGAAGGAATGATAACAAAGGTTTGTGGCTCGGCTCTCTGTCCAAACCAGCTCGCTGCGATTGGCCATTAATTACAAACATCTAACATGAGACCAATCACAGATGCACCTGTTGCATTCCACAGCAGTAGATAATCAATGTTTACATTTTGTTCCTGAGGCCTCTCAGCTTCTCAGGAGGAAAAATGCTAAGGAAAGGATTTTCCATAAAAGATGTCTCTGACACTGTTTCACTGACACATTTCATTCTCACCCCTGGGAATGACCCAAAGACTAAACTGGCTTTCTGTTGTGTGTCAAAGCGATCTTTTTCATTTGCTTTCCAGCGGGATCTACCTTGAATGGCCAATCCTCGGGGGGATGCAGGGAAGAGGCAGCGGGGGGCTGCAGGAGCAGCAGCAGCCGGTTGAAGGCAGGCAGTATTTTATTTTGGTGGCAGCCCTGCCGCTCCCTCCCAGGCTGATGTCATGCTTTAGTAACTTTGAGGCAGAGTCACATGGCAGCTTCTGAGGTCAGCGCCTGGGGTGGCTTTGTCTGCCTGCCTTGTGCCTGCCCCGAGGCTCCTGCCCCGCTCAGCGCGGCCATCGCCATCTCTCCATCCCCGCCGTGCCACATCTGGGCACAGCTGGACGCGCCCCTGCCCTCCCCCGCCGGGGACATCGCCCCCAGCCCCGCGGGTCAGGGGGGGACACGGCGCAAGGAGGCGGAGGGGAAGGGTGTGACCGCCGCTCTAATCTCCTCATGTGATCCATCCAGCGCGCTTGGAAGGGCTTTGACGAACAATTAACAATCCTCGGGCTCAGCTGCTGCTTCCCGAAATAGCTCTGGCAGCAGCAGCGGGAGGAGGAGGAGCAGGAGGAAGGGGAGGAACGCGGCCGGGCTGCCTGGCTGGCTGGCAGACAAAGGTGCGGCCGGCACGGTGGCCAGGAGGCAGCCCCGGTGGGCCACCTGGGAAGGAAAACAATGCGACAGAAAAGCAGCTCGAGGAGGAGGCAGGGAGGAAGCAGCTTGTGGTGCCACTAATAATCGCGCAGGGCTGCGCACACCCCACCGGCTTTTCTTTTTTTTTTTTTTTTTTTTTGGAGGCGTTTCAGTTCAGAGCGGGGGAGGTCGGCGCCGGGATGCTCCTCGCTGCGATCCGCGCGGTCGCATCCATCCCGCTCGGGGAGCCCCGGCTCCGGCAGCACCGCGGCTCTGCCGCCCCCCGAGCCTGCCTGAGCCCCGGCCTGGCCCCGCCATCTGGCTCCCAGCACGGAATGAGGATGTGGTTAGCGAGATCCTGTTCCCCTCTGAGCCCGCCGCCAGCTCCTCGCTGTCACCAAATGTGCGGGCCAAGTCCCCAGATGCAGTCAAGAGGTGGAAAACCCTCCAGCATGGTTGGAGGGTTTTCCTTCTTCCCTCTTCCTTTGACCACCTTGTCCTTCTCATGGTTTGTGGGGAGCCTGGAGCCCGCAGAGATCATCCATGGATACAAGGATTATGAGCACATTTTTAGGGTTTAAAGGCTGCCTGGGAAAAGTTCCTTCTAATTTCACCCATAACAAGGACCCTGGCAGTCCAGCACCTTGCTGCTTCTGCAATTGAACCATCTCTTTTTGGATCCTTGTAAGATCTCAGCATCCCTGGCATCCCACAGCAGGGATTCATCCTGCAGAAAGCCATGCTGCCTTTCCTCAACTTCATTCCCCCATTTCCCCTCCTAGCTGGAGGATTTTTCAAGAGCTGGAAAACCCCCCAGCTAGGATGGACGGTGAAATTCGGGTCTCCTCGCAGCACACGCTGAAGGCATCCATTACCAGCTGTCCCATGCATCAATGCCTCTCTCTTCTATTCTGTGAAAAACGTCAATCACTTGGTTTTAAAATTTTAAAAGTTTAATAGTAATAAAATGGTTATGAAAATAGCAATATAATTAGAGTAATAACAATTTGGACAATTAGGATTTAGGACAATATGAGACAACAAAAATAAAGAGTTACGGACGTCCGGGTACCTCTTTCTGGGCAAAATAAGCCCAAAAAAGGACCCACGTTAACAGAGGATTAACCCTTAAAAGCAACAGCCTGTTGCATATTCATACACCTCATCCATGATGCATAAATTCCATTCAAACACAGGATTCTGTCTGGGCAGTGTCAGCTTCTTCCTCTGAATCCTGATGGTGTCTCCAGGGCTGAGCGAGGCAGGAAGAAGTTCATTTTTCCTGATAATGGAGCAATAAATTCTCTTTCTCTGAAAGATTCAGGTGTCCTGTGGCTGCTATCTCAGAGTCCTCTCTTTAAAAAAATATCTTACATAGCACAGTTTCTATATTAACATTTTGTTATAACCTAAAACTATATTTACCGCATTTTTTTAAGAAAATTAATACAGCATAACATTCTGACATAACACATATAATATTTATTTTAATATTTGTGAAAAGCCAATAATGAAATACACATTTTTCACATGTTCAGACCAGGATTCATGAGTTAGACCCTTCCTGAGAGGAGGGTGGGAACAAATCCATCAAAAGCCCCTCACCACCAGCGGTGCTGAGGCAAAAACCTTCACACCAACAGCTGCCTGGAGCAAAAACAGAACTTCAGGACAGCCAAAGCCCCTGGGAGATCCAGCACGTCCCCAGTGATTGCTAACGTAAACCAAACAGGACAGGGAGGAACATTTCCAAATGGGAATCTATGCACAGCTTGAGTTCATTTCTGGATGGGAATAAACATCTGAATTGCAAGGCACCCATGTGGAGCTCAGGAGGAAGAGGAGGAGAGTTGCCTGGGGTTGGGGTTTTTTTCCCAGAAAAAATCAATGATTCACGTGGATGCCACCTGGACCTGCCACAATCGGATATTGGTAACTAATCCCCCAGGGTTCCCAACTGCTCTGCTTTATCCTTGCTTGGAGATAAGGTCACAAGAGCTGGGAACCATCCCAAAACACAGCCCAGAGAGCCAAACCCTCATCGCTGATGAATGAGAGCCGAAACAAGCGAAACAAACACAAACAAATCAATACAGATGTAACCCAAAGGAGAGGAAGCAGCTCCCTGGGCTTCTGAGAGCACTGAGACACCCACCCCAAAACCACAGCGAGGTGTGAGCTGCAGCACAGCCATGTACTAGAAAGCAAAGGGGTTTTCCAGGGTTAAAACCCCCTTCCCCTGGCAGAGATCACAGTGCTGCTATCCCTGGCAAGCAGAACTCTCTCCTGCACTTTTTTTTTTTTAATTTTCACCAGTGATTTGGGATTCCCCCTTCTCCCCCTGCACAAATGGTTTAAAATTTCCCTTCCCTCCCTCTGAGCCACTGGCTTGGGATTTCCCTCTGCTCCCCTGGAGAACAGTGACCTGTCCCTCTGCCCATCAGATATCCTGCTGCTCCTCCAGCAGCCTCTCCAAACACAAAGAGGGTGGGGGGAAATATCCCACTCCCAGCGATCAGCTTCTTCAGGCAGCTGTTTCCCTTGGAAAAAATGTGACCCCCTCATCTTTCAGTGGGTTATGGTACTGGTTTGGGTTTCCTGGGGAAAAAATGCATTTATTTGTCTGGGGTTTCCTATCAGACAACCCTTCTATTGTAGTCCACCTTCCTGTATGTTTTTTGCCCTCTCTGACACGCCTGCAATGGGTTCTGTGCCACTTTCCAAAGGCTGCCGTGTGTCCAAGGGCATAGAGAAGCAGGCCAGCCCTGGGATGAAACATGGGGAAAACTCCATGTTTTTCACTGGAGTGATTTCCTCCTCCCCAGCAAACTCGGAGCTCAAGCAGGCAGCAACCTCGGTGAGTGAGGCTGAACATCCCCAATTAATCACGGGAACTCTGCAGCCACAGCCCGGCAATCCTCAGGGTGCTTTGTCTGCCCAAAGGAGGCTCTGCCTAATTATCTTTCCCCCCTCTCCCTGCATCTCAATGTCACCTTGCTCGTAGCCACGGGGCAAACGACAGCCGCATTCCCATGTGCAGATGTGTCCTCGGTGCCACGATGGGGAGGTGGCACAGGGATGCTCCCGAGCTATAGAGCTGCCTGCTCTGCTTCCCACTCCCTTCCAGGCCTCCCAGGGTGATCAGGGACATTGGGATCTGCCAGAAATCACACCACAGAGCAGCAGCAAGGGCAGAGCAGATCCTCTGCAAGGGCAGGATGTGTCCTTGGTGCCACTGCTTCCCGCAGGATGGGGAGGTGGCACAGGGATGCTCCCGAGCTATGGAGCTGCCTGCTCTGCTTCCCACTCCCTTCCAGGCCTCCCAAGGGGACAAGGGACCTTGGTATCTGCAAGAAATCACACCACAGAGCAGCAGCAAGGGCAGAGCAGATCCTCTGCAAGGGCAGGATGTGTCCTTGGTGCCACTGCTTCCCGCAGGATGGGGAGGGGGCACAGGGATGCTCCCGAGCTATGGAGCTGCCTGCTCTGCTTCCCACTCCCTTCCAGGCCTCCCAAGGGGACAAGGGACCTTGGTATCTGCAAGAAATCACACCACAGAGCAGCAGCAAGGGCAGAGCAGATCCTCTGCAAGGGCAGGATGTGTCCTCAGTGCCTTGGGCGGGATGGGGAGGTGGCACAGGGATACTGCCAAGCCATGGAACTGCCTGCTCTCCTTCCTGCTCTGTTCCAGGCCTCCCAGGGGGACCAGGGACCTTGGAACCTGCCAGAAAATCACACCACAGAGTAGCAGCCACCACTGAGAGCAGGAAGGGCAGAGCAGATGCTCTGCAAGGGCAGAGCAGATCCTCTCTGTGTCAAATCCCTCCTCCCACCAAGGAAAAATGCGAAATGAAACATCTGTGCCTGGCAGCAGGGGTGGGCTGCCTCAGCTCCAGCTGATCTCTGCCCTTTCCCTGTTCCTTTGACCACCTTGTCCTTCTCATGGTTTGTGGGGAGCCTGGAGCCCGCAGAGATCATCCATGGATACAAGGATTATGAGCACATTTTTAGGGTTTAAAGGCTGCCTGGGAAAAGTTCCTTCTAATTTCACCCATAACAAGGACCCTGGCAGTCCAGCACCTTGCTGCTTCTGCAATTGAACCATCTCTTTTTGGATCCTTGTAAGATCTCAGCATCCCTGGCATCCCACAGCAGGCAATCCCAGGGATTCATCCTGCAGAAAGCCATGCTGCCTTTCCTCAACTGCATTCCCCCATTTCATTCACCAGAACACTGAATATTTGACTCCACACCAGTGTTTTGTATCGTCATCCCTGCCCTAATCCTCTTAAAACCACCACTGACAATTTTCAACTATCACTAAAAACGAAAACGAGGAGGAAAACCACCAAAGCATCTGAAAACCTTTATGGCTTCTCCCTTTAGCTGTAAAACCTTTCCAGGGGTGGGGAGGGGAAAGTCCCCTCTGCTTTTATAAATCTAAATTCCAACCAATCCAGCTTTTTCCCTGAGAAGAAAAGGCATTTCTTCCACACCAAATTCACATTCTTTGCACCAAGGTAGGATGGGATCACACCTTCCCCCCACCACCGTGCATGTACACACATGCCACAGAGATTTTCCTGATAAAAGTTCCAGGGAGCCCAGCTCTTCCCTGCAGACAGCTGGGATTCTGATGAGCTGGCACTTTTCACGGTGCAGAAATGTTTCATCAGATCTTTCCTGACCAGTTCTGCAGCTGTGTGTGCT
>NW_005054493.1:965866-969864 GCF_000277835.1 Geospiza fortis | reverse complement strand
CAGAATTCCCTGCTGCCTCCAAGCCCCAAATCAGAGCTTCCCTCGTGGAATAGTAAAAAACAGCCTGGTTCTAAAAAATACAAACCACAGCGTGGTTGGAGTGGCTTTCAGGTGAAAATCTAAATTATTTGCTACATCATGAAAATTAATTTCTGGCATCAAAGATCAAGCTGTGTCTTTTATCCCTTGAAAGTTTACAGCTTCTCTAAATTTGGTAAAAATCCTTCTTTTCAGCCTTCAACAGCTCTGTGAAGCTTTACACTTTTTTGCAAATGGACTCAACGATCTTAGGTATTTTCCAACCTAAGTGATTCTGTAAAAGAGAAATAATGTTCAAATAAGTGAATAAAGTGTTCAAATAATTTATTGAAGAATTTCTGAAAGAAAAATTCTAGGTAATTACTCCTAGTAATTCTAAGAGGCTACAGGACATTTTCCCTTTTCCATTCCCAGTGCAGCGAAGGTTTCGGGCACAGGTGGAAGTCACAGGAGGATGATGAGGTTTTGGGGAAGCACAAGGTCTTTGTGGGACAGGGACAGACAAACTGGACCAGCAACTCCTTGGAACTCTGTTTGTTCCTGGAGGGAGCCTCCCATGCTAAGCACACCTTTGGCAGGGACGCTCCAAATGCTGCCAGCGTGGGAAAGTCATCCCAAATTCAGCAAGGAAAGGCCAGCAAATGCCAGCCCTAAAGCTTCCACCTGTTGCACCACTCCTGGCGTGGGGCTGGCCAGAGCAGGAGGTGGATTTCTCAGCCCAAGAGCTGCAGAAACCGGTTCAACGTGTGCCACAGCCTTCCCAGCCCAGGCTGAGCGTGAGGAAAGCTCTGCTGGGATTGCCAAAGCTGCCTCTGCTGTTCCCATGCTGAGGAGGCACCTCTGCAAACGGGGTTTGTGGCCACTGCCACCTTTGGGAAGTGCAGGGCAGGATCTGCTCTTTGCTTAAAATATGGGCCATTCACAGAATTCAGAATGACCAGGTTGGAAGAGACCTTCAAGATCATCGAGTCCAACTGTGAAAAATGCGTATTTTATGACTGGCATTTTTCACAAATATTAAAATGAATATGATATGTGTTATGTTAGAAAGTTATGCTGTATTAATTTTCTTAGGTAGTGTGTTAAATATAGTTTTAGGGCTCACACTGAGATAGCAGCCACGGGACACCTAATCTTTCAGAGAAAGAGAATTTATTGCTCCATTATCAGGAGAAATGAACTTCTTCCTGCCTCACTCAGTCCTGAAGACACCATCAGGATTCAGAGGAAGAAGCTGACACTGACCAGACAGAATCCTGTGTTTGAATGGAATTTATGCATCATGGATGAGGTGTATGAATATGCAACAGGCTGTTGCTTTTAAGGGTTAATCCTCTGTTAACGTGGGTCCTTTTTCGGGCTTATTTTGCCCAGAAAGAGGTACCTGGGCTATCTGTAACTCTTTGTTTTTATTGTCTTATATTGTCCTAATCCAAATTGTCCAAACTGTTATTACTCTAATTATATTGCTATTTTATAGCCATTTTATTACTATTAAACTGTTTACTATTAAAACTATTACTATTATAAAGTGATGGGTGTTTTTCACACAACCCAGCCCCAGCACCTCAGCTAAACCCTGGCACCCAGTGCCACATCCAGGCTTTGTTAAACACACCCAGGGATGGGGACTCCACCACCTCCCTGGGCAGCCATTCCAGAACTTTATCACTCTTTCTGTAAAAAACTTCTGGCCAAGCCTCTGCAAAATCAACCCAGTTAAGGTGGGGGTAAGGCAGGGACATCCCTCTGCTGTGTGTATATGGATGGGGACATGTCCCAGAGCTCTGCAGGCATCATCCCCCTCCTGCCAGCTGCTGCAAGCCCAGGAGCTGTGCTCAGCTCCTAAAGAGCCCAGAGATTTCAGAGAGGTGGGAATGAGAGATCCTTACTCAGGGATGGACAACATCCAAGGGCTGTTCTCACTGCTCACAAGGCAGGAGGAATGAAGCAGAGTCTATGCTCAGCTCCTAAAGAGCCCAGAGATTTCAGAGAGGTGGGAATGAGGGATTCTCAAACACCCAGGGATGGACAACACCCAAACCACACAGGGCTGTTCTCACCTCACACAAGGCAGGAGGAAGGAAACAGTGCCTGTGCTCAGCTCCTAAAGAACCCAGAGATTTCAGAGAGGTGGGAATGAGGGATCCTCACTCAGGGATGGACACCCAAGGGCTGTTCTCACCTCACACAAGGCAGGAGGAAGGAAACAGTGCCTGTGCTCAGCTCCTAAAGAGCCCAGAGATTTGAGAGAGGTGGGAATGAGGGATCCAGGGATCCTCACCCAGGGATGGACAACATCCCAGCCACACAGGGCTGTTCTCACCCCACACAGGGCAGGAGGAAGGAAGCAGGGCCTGTGCCTCTGCAGGGCAGGAAGGGCAGCAGGAGCCGAGCAGACTGCCTGTGCCTCCCTCCTGCTTCCTCCCTCACTGCCTGGGAACACAGCCTGGCTGAGCCACTCCTGCAGGACACAACCCCACAGCGCCAAGGTTTTTGTGTTTTGCTCCATGGAACTGGGGGAAGGAGGCTGGCTGGTTTATGTGAGGTTTTAAACACTGCAAATCCTGTGAGAGGGAAGGAGTTTAGTCTCCTGGGTTTGGAATAAAGGACAAAATTTCTTCCCAATGGAGTCTGACACGAACAACACTGCTGCTAACTGCAGGTGTGTGAGGAGATGGTGCTTGAACACCTTCCTCCCTGCACTGAGCAGGCTGCTTTTAGCTCTCTAAAATAAAAAAAAATATTATCTTTAATCCACAAAACCCAAGGAATGGGACCTTCCTTGGCACCACCTTCTGCACAGTGCTGCTGGTGGCACAGTGGTGCTAAGGACCATGGTGGGAAGGCACTACCTGGGAAGATGTCACCACCTCTGTCCTTATAGGGCTGCTGAGAGCAGAGTGTTGGGGTCAGGGATCCTGCATCCCTATTCTCCCTGAGGAGAGCACATTGGGAGTGTTGTGTGCAGCTCTGGGCTCTGAGGAATGGGTGCCAAGGAGATGGAGGCAGACTCTGCTCAGGGGTGCAACCACCAGCACATGGGAGGGAAAGGATGGGAAATGTGCAGCAAGTTCCAGCTGAATAGAAGGAAGAAGTTTTTCTCTGGAACAGGTTGCCCAGAGAGGTCATGGAGTGTCCCCAACTGGAGATGTGCCAGCCCCATGTGGGCACAGCCCTGTGCCACGTGTTCTGGAGTGAGAGGGGAGGTGGCACCGCCGTGCTCCCTTCCAACCTCAGTGTGAAAAACGCCAATCACTTGTTTTTAAATTGTTAAAAGTTTAATTGTAATAAAATGGTTATGAAAATAGCAATATAATTAGAGTAGTAACAATGTGGACAATTTGGATTAGGACAATATGAGACAATAAAAACAAAGAGTTATGGATGTCCGGGTGCCTCTTTCTGGGCAAAATAAGCCCAAAAAAGGACCCACGTTAACAGAGGATTAACCCTTAAAAGCAACAGCCTGTTGCATATTCATACACCTCATCCATGATACATAAATTCCATTCAAACACAGCATTCTGTCTGGGCAGTGTCAGCTTCTTCCTCTGAATCCTGACGGCCTCTCTAGGGCTGAGTGAGGCAGGAAGTTAGTTTCTTCTGATAATGGAGCAATAAATTCTCTTTCTCTGAAAGATTCAGGTGTCCTGTGGCTGCTATCTCGCTGTGAGTCCTTTCTTTAGAAAAAAAGTATCCTACATAGCATAGTTTCTATTTTAACCTTCTGTTACAACATAAAACTATATTTAACACACTACTTAAGAAAATGAATACAGCTTCACTTTCTAACGCAACACATATTAATTTTAATATTTGCGAAAAGCCAATCATAAAATACGCATATTTCACAAGAGGAACACTGGGGCTTGGCGGGAGCTTTTCGGGCAGAGCCGGGACAAGGCCACGATCCCTCAGCACTCCCAGCCCACAGAGCCCGCCGCCGCCATGTTGGG
>NW_005054493.1:955264-965586 GCF_000277835.1 Geospiza fortis | reverse complement strand
TCGGGGAGCAGGGCTGGGGCCGGGCCGCGGCCGGGCCTCCCCGGGCTCTGTGAGGGTCCCCAGGCCTTGGGCACAGCGGGCAAAGCGGGGCTGGGGCTCGCGGCTGGAAGGCGGGGGGACAAAGGGAAAGGTGGAGAGGAGCAGGGAGCAGCTGTGGGACAAACAATGGCCGTGAGAGGAAACCTGCAGAGAACGCAGGGAAATACCAGCTAAAGGTGGCCAAAGGAAAATTGTCATTAATAGGGTGGAAGGAGCTCTGTTGGAGAGGGTCCAGTGGAGGCCACAGAGATGATCTGGGGTCTGGAGCATCTCTGGTGGGGAGAGACTGGAGGAGCTGGGCCTGTTTAGTCCAGAGAAGACAGAGGAGATGTCATCAGTCCATATAAATACCTCTAAGGGTGTCAGGAGGATGGTGCCAGACCCTTTGCAGCAACAGGCCATAAACTAAAACACAAAAAGTTCCACCTCAAGGTGAGGAAGAACTTTACAGTGCGGGTGGCAGAGCGCTGGAAAAGGCTTCCTAGGGAGGTCATGGAGTTTGCTGGAGACACTGCAAACCTGTGTGGAGGTGTCCCTGTGTCCCCTGCTCCAGGTGACAGTGCCTTGACAGGGGCTTTGGCCTGGCTGATCCACAGAGGTCCCTTCCAAGCCCAGCAATTCTGTGATTCTGTGAAAACAGCTCCATCACTAACCACTGCCCTCGGGCCACCTTCAGCTTGTGCTGGGGGCTGGTCTTCTGCCCCTTGTCACAGCAGAACAGCCCTGAGGGGCAGCACAGGGGCTCCTGGTGGGGTGTTTGAGAACAAAAGGGTGGGAAGGGAAACTGATGCAGCCAGGGAAAGTGAATCCCATTACCACGTTGAACTAAGAGGAAAGTGTAGGAGCTGCCATGGGTGGGGAGCAAACGTCTGTCCTGTCAAACTTTCCAGAGATGTTCCTGCAGCGTGCGGGGAAGGGCAGGGAGGGGAAAGGGGACGTGCTGCCGCTCCCACAGTTAATTATTACCTGGCAGGTCGGAGGGGCTGCTGCTGGTGGAGCCACCAGAACTGCTCCTGGTTTGCTTTCTGGGTGTCTGTAGCTCCTCCCATCAGAGGACACCCAGCCCTGCTTTACGTTCTTGCTGCTGGGGACTTCCACAAGTGTGGAAAAACAAAAACAAAACCAACAACCAAACAAAACCAAAACTTGTGCTGGCAAGTAGAGGAGGGAATGAAGTTTCCCAGATGCTCAGTGCAGGCTGCTGGCTTTAGGGCACTCAGAGTGGCAGAGCAGTAGGAGGGACATACATCAGAGTGCTGAGAAACTGCAGCTTAGAGAGCAACTGGAGAACTTCAGGCCCTGGTGGGACTTAGAGAGCTGCAGTCCTGGCAGGACAGAACAGTTCATCTGCCCTGGGCCTCCCCTGCTTTCCTTCACTGGGGTGAAACCTCTGACTGCTGTGTGCAAGCTCATGGTGGACACCAGCACAGTCTGATCTCGTGTCCCTTCCCATTCCAGCTCCCTGTGAACCTGGGGGAGCAGTTCACAGCTCGGGAGCACAGAGTTTGTAAATGCAGATAGCCACACTGAGAGTCTGTGACCCAAATTTACAAACCTGCTTGCCCCAAAGCAGAGCTGTCAGCAGTGCCTTCCCCTGCTGTGAATGCACCCGTCTCCAAAAGAGCTTAGAGCAGCAGAAAAAACTTGTG
Source organism: Geospiza fortis (assembly GCF_000277835.1). Classification (NCBI taxonomy): domain Eukaryota; kingdom Metazoa; phylum Chordata; class Aves; order Passeriformes; family Thraupidae; genus Geospiza; species Geospiza fortis. Next base: position 963,898 of record NW_005054493.1, on the reverse strand, counting down.
CTTCCTAAGCCACCATAGTAGGCCTGTGTGTTTTTTTAAATGCTGAATTAAAATAAACAGTTCTGCACTCCACAATCTGCCTGGCTGTGGTGTGGGGACAGTTCCTGTAACTCTGTGTGTATCTGTAAGATACCTCAGGGTATCTTACATGGGTAGTTCAGAGCCTTGAGAGGAAAATCTTTGAGAAGAATGCAAAGTGTGGATTGCCAAAGAGCTGCCTCGTTCAGACCCTCTGCCCTGGCTTGCCTGGGTGACACTCAGCATCTTCCCCTGGAGAAATAGGTCCCTTCATGAATAACCTCATGCTGCAGTGAGATGCAGGGCAGATCCTTATTTTACAAAATGAACACAAAGTTGTTGGAAGGAGAGATGTTTGGGAGGAAGCTGTGGCATCCCTGCTCAGCTGGACACGGGGCTGTCCCAGTGTCACTGCTGCAGGGCAGCTGGGGGTAATTCTGGGCTTCTCTTGGCTCTCCTGGCTGCAGGGAGGTGCAGAAAGCTGTGAACACTGCCCAGGGGCTCTTCCAGAGGTGGACAGAGCTCTTGCAAGATCCCTCCATCGCCACAAGAGAAGAAATCGACTGGACCACTAATGAGCTCAGGAACAACCTGCGGAGCATCGAGTGGGACCTGGAAGACCTGGATGAAACCATTAATATCCTTTTTGTTGCAGTTCTCAGGTTGTACTAAATAGCCAAGTCCCAGTGCTTGTCTCTTTGCAAAAATCAGGACTGCTTGGGATTGAATTTTGCATTCACATCGACTTTTCTCAAATTGCAAATGAGAAATTAAGTCAAGGATTTTCCTTTTGCCTTTTTGCAAAGTATATTCTAAGGGGCTGTGTTCTAGAAAGCCTATTGTGTTGTGTGCATCTGGATTTCTGCAGGGTCAGTTCATTCTCTAGGCTGCCTTCCAGAAATACTCCTTTTCCCTTGTGTTCCTCTGAGTGCTCCTGAAAACTCTGCACAGCACCCCAGAACCAAAAAAACCCATGGAAAAGAGAAACCTTGTGTGTGTGCTTGAGCTGCACAGCGCATTACTGCCGTGTCTCCTGTTCCATCTTTGCTACTCACATTTTGGGAGCAGGCACACCACAGTGGCCCCTTGGCACCCTTTGTGTGTCCGTGTGTGTGCCCAGCCCTGCTTCTGGGGGCTCCTTGACTTGGTGCCCAGGCATCGTGGAGGCAAACCCACGGAAATTCAACCTCGATGCCACGGAGCTGGGGATCCGCAAAGCCTTCATCACCAGCACACGCCAGGTGGTCAGGGTAAGGAGCCTGCCTTGGGCTCAGGGCCTGGGGGGAGTTGGGGCTAAAAAAGGAAATCTGTGGTGGAATGGAGAGCAGAGAATAAAGCTGCTGCTTGCTGAGTCTCAGGCTTCCTCCTCTTCCCCGTGCGTTCCCTCCTGGAGCTGCCCAGAAGGGTTTGGGGGTGCAGGTGCCCCGTGGAATTCCCTCCTTTTGTGCTGCTGACCCTTGAAGGCTTCACAGTGCTCTGGGAGCCTGTGGTAGCAGGAGGAAGAGTGAAGACCCAGCTGCAATGTGCAAACTCTGCAACTTCAGAGCTGAGGGAAATCTCGACAGTCCTGACCATTTGTAGCACTGGTTTTCAGCAACAGGGAGACTGGCAGGTGTTTAAAGCCTGCTGTTATTGACATGGTGACTTCAACTTCCTACCCCTGCAAAATAGTCCAAACAACCACTGGATTTATTTTTAACTTGAGGAAGATTTTTTTTTTAGTTTAGGCTTACACTTGAGAAGCCAAAAGGGGATTTTAACAACTTGGTGGTAACAAATAGAGAAGAAACATCTTTCCAAAGCCTGGTAACAAGCTGCTAGTTGGAAGTTTTCTGTTTATTAATAGCTACACTGAGTTTCTGCTGTCCCTCATGACTCTGATGTTCCTGCTCCACAGAACGCACTGGTGTGGCTGGCAGCAAGCCTGTTACCCTACCTGCAGTCCTGTGCTCTGGATGCAGTTCCTAAGGCTTGCTGCCTGGGAACTGATCCCTAAACCACACTGGCCCCAGGTAGCAAGCACATGTGTTACTGCCTTGCCCTCAGTGTAGTCCACTCCCTAATGGGCAGGATCAGGCAAGCCTGCTCTCTGGTCCTCTTCTCCTGGCTGAAAAATGCTGGCTAATGGCTTTTGCAGCAGTGTCTCCCACTGGGAAATGAAATTTATAAGTGGCTCTGTGCAGCTGGCTTCCAGTTTCCACGGGGGAAATTTGTGATGTGCTACAGCCAGTGAGAATTAACCAAGTGGGATGTGGTGGTGCTCTTTAGTGATGTGTTGCACATCTCTGAACAGTAAAACACATCTGAACCCTCTGCTGGTGGATCAGCCTCTGCCAGATGATGTTGGCTACTTGCTAATTTATGCAAACCAGGTTATGTTACATTGTGCTGGGGAGCCTTCTGTGGTTAGTGACCTCCTGCAGGAACTCCAGCAAATATTAATTGGTAGGAGAGAACACTGACCCAGTCAGAGAGGATGGCCACAGGACAGCAAATCTACCTTCTACTATGGAATATAAAACCAGATGCAGTTGGGAATAAAGCACAGGAGGTTACAGGCTTCAAGGCACTGACAAACACTTCCTTACATTCTGTCAGCAGGAACATTCATTTATTTTACAGATCAACATGGTTCTGGTTGTAGTGGAGAAAAATGAGTAGTAAACGAGGAATATTTTCAAAATATCCCAATGCTGTTGATTCCAGTATTAGTATAATAATGAAACTTTCTACAGTATGTTTCTAGACTCTTCAAAAGTGTGGGTTTTCAAAGAAAATCTCTCTTCCCTCTTTCCCCCATGTAGAAGCCTTGCCTGGGTATAAACAGCCCTGTAGCACCCTGAATTTGCCTGTCACCTCAAATCCAACGCTCACATGCTCCTTTTTTTTGTTGAATGAACAGGACATGAAGGATCAGATGTCAAACTCTTCCATGCAAGCGCTGGCTGAAAGGAAAAACAGGCAGGTGAGCATGAGAATGGGCAATTTATTTCTGCTACAATGTCTGTCCTGTGTGGAGTCCCTCCCCTTACAAGCCCTGGGTGTGGGCAGGGGCTCCCACGCTGCAGCCAGGCTGGGTTTGAGCTGTGTCCATTTGGCTGCCCTGGGAGAGCTGGTTCTCACAGGCTGCCAGCCTCTGCCAAGCCTCTCTCAGAGCTGTAAGTCAGCACTCACCATCTGGCTCTGTCTTCAGAGCTGCTTGTTTACAACTGTCAGCATTGCACCATCCCATGGAAAGGGAAATCTCCCTCCTCCTCCTCCTCCCTGGGGGAAAGCAGCTCAGAATCCATGTCAATGAATGTAATCCTGCACTCTGCTGGATTTAGGAGCCAAGATGGTGCAATATCCTTTCATGCAGCTGCTTCTGGTAATAGCCCTGTAAGAAGATGGAAGGAGCTCCAGGAGTCTGGTGTTGTCTGCATTTGTAATCTAAGGAATAGAAATAGATGCAGCTTGTGCTGCTTCCTGGCTGATGGAGAGGCTGTAAGGAGATACTGGAGCTGACTTCCAAACCCACTCCAGTAAAAGCTGATGTGTGCCTCATACAGTTAATTGTCTGTACTGCATCAGCCTTACCACACGTGGCAAAAACAACAAACTGAGAAGCACAGAACTCATTCCTGAGCTTGTCACTGGGTTAATTAATGTGCTTGGCAAACACTCCCAGCAACAAAGTCCCTGACACCCTTACTTAAACAAGTCTGTAGCTTTCCCTCTGATTTCCTGCTTTCCTTTGCATGAGGTTCCTGATAGCTGCAGGAGACCATATGGCCCAGCTCATGCAGTGACATCTGGTCAGGAAGGCTGACTTCCCCTTGCTGCCTTCCTCTCCCTTCCCAGCCCCTCACCTTCACTCCAGACTGCAAGGCTTCTTGCTGGGCTTTGTGTCTGAGGGGCTGGCTAGCAGTGACCTGACCCTCACAGCCCAGGCTGGCAAACAGGCTCTTTCTGTTGAAGCTGCAGGCAAAGCTAGTGCACTAAATAAAATATTAAATAAAAAGGAGCTGCCCTTCCCACAGACTGGAGTGACCAGGAGCTTGCTCAGTGTCTTGGGGGCAGAAAAAACCAGATGTCCTGCTGGCTTCCTGCATGGTCAGTCTGTCAGCTTTCCTCACCCCTCCTTGAACCTTGTCAGTCAGATGAACCATAGACACTGTCTGGTTTTCAGCCTGACAGAGCACCCTGGTCATTCTGTTTCTGTTCTTCACAAATACTCATCCTGCCCACAACCAGGAGCTGCAGGATGGTCTCATTACGAGTCAGCCTGGAGGGCAGAGTCCCTAACCCTTCCCTAGTGCTGCAGGGTCCTCACATGCAGCTTGTGTTCATTCTCCAGCATCTGTAGCTTGGGTTATTCCCCTTTCAGGGACCAGACATATTTGGCTGGAAAGCCCCATCTCTGCAGGCTTTGCAGAGCTTATCTCTTGCAGGTGGCAAGAGTAACTTTGTATGCTGGCAGCTCCAGAGCCTGCTGGAGAGATAGGCAGCCTGGATCATAGAACATAAGCATACAGCACTGCTCTGGTTATAGATTGCATTATTTTACTGTCAGCTCAACTGGTTAAGTACTTTATCCAGACCCTCTTAAGCCCCTGTCATTAGCAGCAGAGTGCTCAGATGGAGCTGTACATGTGTTAACACAATATACCCAGACACTTGCCAGCTCACATGTCCTAGCACACGGTGCTGCCTCCTGAGCAGGCCTCTGCCAGCCCTTTGTGCTGTGCAGGCCTCCTGCACACACTGTCAGTCAGCCACACTCCAGCTCTGCTGCTGCTGGAGAGGCATCTCTGCAATCCCAGGCTGCAGAGACTTCCCAGGCTGGCATTTTGGCTCTGTGTTGGTTTAGTTCCTGACAGCACTTTGGCTGAGTAGCAGCAGAGCAGGAGGAAGGGGATGCTGTGTGCCTGTGTACACGAGTGCTGCCTTGTCTGCCTTCCCAGCTCACCCTGTAGATGGGCTGTGAGCAGACACAAGAGTGTTGCTAAGAGCTCTCTGCATCTGTTCAGGCACTCCTGGGAGAGAGTGGGAGTCAGAGTTGGAGCTCTGGACCTGACAAATACAGCCGTCTGGACCGGGAGCTGCAATTAGCCAATTCACATTTCATCGAGGAGCAGCAAGCTCAACAACAGGTAAGGCAGCTGGCATCACACACTAAATAGCTTTGCTTGCCAAATGGGTGCCAGGGGGGCTGGTCTGGCTCCAGGAGCCTGACAGTTCTCCTCTTTGCTTGTGGCATGTGTCTGTGCCTGCATTTCCTGTGCAGCACAGCTTTGGGTGATCTGGGCACAAGGTTTTTAACCCTGGAGCCGTGGGGCTTCTGCTGGGTTTAGGAGGCAGTTGGCACAATCTGGAAGATGTAGCACACTAGGATGTAATAGTGCAGAGATTGCTGAAATCCTTGGAAGAGTAGAAACACTGCAAAAAGAAAAAGGGCCCGTTTGTCTTATGCAACTTCCCCTGGTTAAAAAATGTTTGGTGGTGTTTGTGTGCATCCCCCATCAGAACAGGCTGGGAGCAGGAGCACGCGCCTGCTTCCTTTTCCTGCCTTTGTCACTGTGAGATTAGTGAGAAAGGCTGTGTGAGGCCTTGGGAGAACCCCTGGTGAGGCACTTCCCAGCTGCACTTCCCACCTGACAGGGGAGTGTGCCTGGAGAACTGCAGGGCCTTGACACAGGCAGTGACTCGGAGGTGGCAAACTCTGCTGAAGCTCCTGAGCCCTGCTGCCTCCTTGGCTTCCAGACACGTTTTACCTACTGACTGCAGGGGGATAAACAGCTTCAGAAATAGGTAACTAGGGTAAGGCTAATCCTTAGCGTGACTGTGCCCTGAAAATGACTTGAAACAGCAGCAGACTTATTCCTTTGGCACATTCAGAGCCAGGCTGGCTATTTTTAGCTGTAGAAGCTGCAACAGCTTTCTGCTTGCATTAACCCTGTGTTAGCTGTGGCACATTCCAGGTGGTGTTTCCCAGGCACAGCATCAGGGTGCCTCCCTGGCCTGCTCACCTTGCCAAGGTTTTGATGAGCAGCCCTTGGAGCTTTCCAAAGTCACTTTAGCTGTGCATACAGCATGGATGAGCTGAGGCTGGATTTGCAGGGATGTCTGGAGGCTGCAGCCTGCTGTGCCATGGGGATGCCATGCCATGGAGACTTTCCCCTGGTTGTCTCCTCTCCAGCATTTCTTAGGAATGCAGCCCTCATTCCTGGTGGCTTAGGTCTGAGCCCAGGCCTCACAGCTGATGTTGGCCGAGCAGCAAGTGCCAGTCCACTGGATGGGCTGGCTCCAAGGCAGCTGCAGGCAGCAGATCTGTAATTGCCCATTTCTCTTCTCTCTGGCCCCAGCTGATTGTGGAGCAGCAGGATGAGCAGTTGGAGCTGGTCTCTGGCAGCATCGGCGTGCTGAAGAACATGTCCCAGCGCATTGGCGGGGAGCTGGAAGAGCAGGCAGTGTAAGTGTGAGACATGGTGGCAAAAACCTGGCACAGGGCTGGCTGCAGCATGGCTGGATGTCCTCACACACCTATCCCTGCCTCTGCTAGAGCCTGGAATTCACTGGTCCCTCAGGCAGCCTGTGGAAGGCATTTTGTACTGCAATCCCCAAGGATCGAACTGCAACCTCCTTCCTTTAGAAGGCTGCATCTAGGGCAGGCTTAACTGCCACGTTACCTTTCCTCCTCTCCTTTTCACATGCTCCCCCTCAGGCAGCCAGCAGATAAGGGAGGGAGGTGCTGTGCAATGCAGATGCTGCCCACTTCTCCACTCTGCAGGGTTTTGTGCTGCCCCTGGACAGCTGCTGGGGCCAGGAGCTCTCAGCTGTGCCCTGAAACAGCACAGAGCTGCTCTTCATCACTGAAGTTAAAAATAACCCTCACCCACGCAAAGGGTTAAAGGGCAGCTCACCAAGTCATTTTGCATCCATCCATTTACATATAAATTAGATTTCTTGCCCAGTTCTTGTCCTTTGCAAACAAGTTCCCAGTTGTGCAGGCTGACAGCTATGTTTCCAGAAAAGCTTGAAGGGTTCATGCCTAAAACCCCTCCTTGTTTGGCTGGTAGGAGTCTGGAGGGCCATGTCCCTTGTGAAGTGATTTCATCTTGGATGGAGAGGAGGAACTTCCAACCTCTCTCCCGTGTGAAGTTGTGCAGCATGAGAATCCTCTGCTCTCACAGAGGAGATTGGGGTGGTGTGTCTGTTTCTAGATCATCACACAAGCCATCAATGCTTGCAAGGTTAGCTCATAACTACCACAGTGAGGTTTTCCCCACTGAATGAAGGTTTAACAAGTGCCCTGGCACTCCAAATGAAGGAGTCTGTCCTTTTAAATGCATTAAGCTTTAAAGTCCCACTGGCTGGAGACAATTGGATTAGTACCTTGACTCTGGATGTGCGCTGGCATTGACAAAGCACAGATTCAGGAAGGCTTTCAGATTCATTACAGTCACTGTGTGGAGGAAGTAAAAGGGTAACTTCCATGCAGAGCTTGAAAAGCACCTTAAAAACGACTGCAGATCTCATTGCCACTTGATACATGACTGAAACAAGATTTCAGTTTAAACTGCAAGCCCTGAACAAGAAAAGGGATTTAAAGTCCAAGCTGACACGTAGATGCTAATCACAGATTATAAATGAGACTTTCCTTTTGTAAGGAGGAAGCCCCTCCCATAGTCCTCACCTTGCAGATGTGTGTAGAGTTCAGCCACAAACACCCAGGGGAGGCTCAGTCTGGCAGGAATCCCGAGTTACCTCCCACCAAAGCAGAGCTGCAGCTTTTTCCCCCTCCCTCGGGTGCTTCCAGGAGAGGAAGCCACATTCATTTTGTCTGCCAAGGTGTGATACTCTGCTCCCATCAGTGATTGGATCCATGTGTGTGAGCGTGGTGCAGACTCCCCAGGGGATGTGCCACGTGCTGAGCAGTGCCCTGTTCCTGTGTCCCCAGGATGCTGGATGACTTCTCCCACGAGCTGGACAGCACTCAGTCGCGCCTTGATAACGTCATGAAGAAGCTGGCCAAAGTGTCTCACATGACGAGTGGTAGGTCCTGGGAAGTGGGATCCAGTCCTTGAAAGGGACAGACAAACCCTTGGATCTTCAGGCTGGGACACTGTGCTCCCACCCAGCCAGCCAGCCAAGGGGAGGGAGCAGCTCTCAGTTCTGCAAAGAAGGGGAAGGTTTCCAAGCCCGGCAGCTGCTCCTGCCCAGACACTGCTCTGCTGCCTGTCCCCTCCCTTTGTTTTATTTACAGATGCCTTTCTATTTATGTTGCTACTGCTGGGAAAATCCCCCTCTAGCTGCTGGGAGGGAAAGCTCTGCAGCCTCCTGCTCTGTTGCACTTCCCTGGGCTGCCTGTGGAACAAAAGCTGTCAAGGTGCCATTAAACACCGGCCACCAGCACCAGAATGCCTGCAGCAGTCCCCTTCCCAAATCCCACCTGCCCTGGGGCTGCTGGTGCCTGCAGGCTGCTGTGGGTCACATCTCTCTCAGCTGGTAGAGGAAAAAGCTGAATTCTGTGCAGAACCCACAGAAAAGTCCTTATAAGGCTGTGCCTGAAGCCAGAGCAAACAGGAAGCCCGGCCTGGCTGCCGGGAAGTCCCGGCTGTGGCTGCCCCCGGGGCC
>NW_005054493.1:949102-955254 GCF_000277835.1 Geospiza fortis | reverse complement strand
ATTCCTGCTCTGCAGGATTAGGCTGTCCGAGGGATTTATGAGGTGGTGGGAATACAGCCCCAGAGAGACCACTTGGAGTGCTGACAGTGCACTTTGGGTCAGCAGCAGCACAAACACGGGTGAACCCTGTGTCTCTGCCCTTTCCTCTGGGAAAACCCATGGGTCTCTGCAGAGTGTTTCTGAGTGTTGTGAAAGAGCTGGAATTTCTGCTGGAATCACCTATTCCAGGGCAAGCAGGAGGGCTCTTTCTGGGGCAGCTGCTGTGCCTAGGAGTTGAGGGGGTGCCAGCAGCCCTGTCCCCACTGCTGCACTATCATCTCACGGGGCAGACAGCAGCTCTCAGAGGTGATGAGCCAGTGAGGTGCAAAGATGTCCAGGGAAACCTGATTCCTGGCCCTGTCCTAAGGGAAGCCACCACAATCTCTTCCTGGCAGAGCTCCTCAGGGCAGCTTTCACCGGATCCCTTCTTGTTCCTCTGGCAAACAGATTGCTCCATGAATGAACAGCAAACACAGCAGCTCTTTGCTTGTTCCTCCCAATTGCTTTTGAGCCAGCTTTTCAAAGCTGTCTGAACTTGGTTGGGAAGAAGCCTCAGAATTCCCACAGCTGTTCCTAAACCCCAGTGTATCCTGGAGGAGAAAGGCTGTGGTGCTGTATACTGCAGTGAGGCATTCCCCTGCAGGAACTCTTGTTTTGCTTTTTGTAGCTTAAGCTTGAATTTGGTTCCTAGCAGAACCAAATTTTCCTTCTCCACTAAAGCAGGAAGACTGATTCTTCCTTTTCTTTCCAGATCGACGGCAGTGGTGTGCAATTGTTGTCCTCTTCGTCATCTTGCTAGTGGTGCTCATCCTGTTCTTCGTCCTGTGATGACAAAAACTGAACTTCCTGGGACGCCCCCTGCCCGCCCCCTCGCCCCGGCAGCGCGGGGAAATGAAACTCTGCCCATTTCCGTCCGCCCACAGAGATCCCCGGCAGGAACACCCGCAGCCAGCTCTCAGCATCCTCCTCCAAGGACTGTGGCATCTCCCCTGGCCCCGGGGAGAGGGGGTGGAGCGCTGGGGCTGCCTCCGCGCCTGCTGCGGTGCCCCCTGGGCCTGGGCTCCGGCTCTGCATCCCTGGAGCTGCAGGGGGCCCTGACCCACCCGCTGCAGGTAGGAGCCGGTGGACACAGAGCAGCGAGCCCTGGGGAGGATGGGACGGGGGAGGAGTGACTGAATTCACTGAGCATTACAAACTGCGCTGCCAGTGCCAGCCTCAAGCATTACTGGGAAGGGTGAAACCCCCCCAAGCCACAGCAAGGGAGGGGAGCCCTGGCCCTGCTCCCCGTGCCCATCCCTGCCTCGTGTGGGCGGGCTCTGTAGCACCAATTCACTGCCGAGAGAGCTCGGTGAGTCCTGGCAGAGCTTCCCTGCCCGCTCCCTGGGCAGAGGGCAGAGCTGTAGGGTCTCATGTCCTGCCATCGGCCACCCAGGCCCCGTCAGACACCCCAGAGCCTCCAACGTGGGGTGCTGCACACCGAGCACTGGCAATCAGCTGTGAGCCACAGAGGGAGAGTCTTGAAGCTTTTAAACTTGCCTCCCTCCTTATACAGGCCTCTAAAGCTCATTGACTGATGCTTTCTTTGCCCTTGTATAACTGAGTCACTGCTTCTGTTTAACAGCTGCTTCCCTTTGGCAAGTGATTTGCCAAGTCTAAAATAACTTATTTTTTTTAAGGAAAAAAAAAAACTTTAAAGATTTTTTTGATGACCATTAGAGCCACGTTCTCTCTGCGGGTGCACAACACACATGATCAGAGGAACAGGGCTCAGTGATGTATTTTAAGTGTACATGAACTTGTAAATAGGATGTCTTAATTTTTCCCAACCGCTATTTTTTGGACACCTCTGTTGTAAGCAACCAAAAGGCAGGAGATTCAAAGCTAGATCATGTTTCCATATTCCTCCCCAGTCCTTTTGTTACCTCCCAGTTGTTTGTCACTCCAGTTGTCTCAGCAAGGTCGGATTCCCTACAGGGAATGTGGAGTAGCCAGGTGGGCAATACCAAAAATGTGAAGAAAGCTCACCTGGGCAGTATCAGTGCAGAGGAACAGGCAGAGGGACCGTGCTGCAAGCACCAATTGTGGGATGGGGGAAAGCAAAAACGGTTTCTTACTCCAGTCTGCTCCCATATTTTAAGTTGCAAACATGAAAAGACTCAGCACAGCCTGGCTTATGGCTCCCAGATGGGGCTGGGGGAGGAAGTTAATTGGCACTGACGCAAAGACTTCTGCTGAAATTGCAAATCACCCCCAAAATCATCCACCCCCCGCCTTAGAATCTTGCCACCGGACGGCTTTACCTCCGGAACTGAACACTCCTCCCCCTCCCGGCTTGGCGGCTCCTTCCGAGGGCTGCGGGCCCCCCTGTCCCTCCGGCAGGCGCTGGATGCACAGCCGGCGGCTCGGGGGCTTCCGCAGCCGGGCGGGGCCGCACGGAGCCTCCTGCGCGCCCTCCCGGCTGCTCGTCAGTAACGCACACGCGGTGCCTCGGCGCCCACCCGCACTCACGAGTCGAGTGGCTCCTTATCCTTGCAGAGCATCCCTGCCGGGCATAGGTGCTGTCTGCTTTCCCAGGCTGGCTGTAGCAGCGTCTGTGCCACTCACTCGGTGGGGCTGTAGCTCTCCAGGAGCAGGTTGCCAGGAGCACGGGTCTGGGCAGGGAGCAGGGCTCGCTGCTGGCTGCTGTTTGCACACCTCTGATCCCCGTGTTCCTTCCAGCGTGTTTGTGCATCCTTCGGGAATGACTCCCGTGTAGGAGCGCTCCTTTGGTAGTCCAGGGGGTGGCCCCGCTGCTGGCATCACCACAAGCCACCCGAGTGTCTCTGGTCCCTTTCCCTGTGTACATTTGCTTTTCTGTCGCTGGTGGTGCCCTTCCCTTGAACACTAAATAAAGGTGCAGCAGCGTGGATCTCCACTCTTCCTTACCTGACTCTTGCTCACTCCTGGGACAAACTCGGGGTTTCCTGGCACCAGGGAGTGGGAAAAGCTCCCCCCCCAGCATTTGCCAGGCATCACCATCCTGGGTTTTGAGGCATAAGCAGCATCTGCAGTTTCTGGGGTCACCTCAGCATTGTGGGCAGCTGTGCCCAGATGTGGGGTTGCTGCAGACAGCTGTGCCCAGATGTGGGGCACCACCGTGCAGAGGGCAGCCATTGCTGCTGGAGACACTCCAGGATGTGTTTTCCTTCCAGGGCTGGAGAAAAGAACCCCTCAAAATCCCCAAGGAGCCCTGCAGGTGGCTGAGCCTCCTCACCTGCCTGCCCAGGGCCCCCCAGCACCACAGCATGGTCAGGAGGTGGCTGGTGGAGCAGCAGGGCCATGGAAAAAAACAAGTAGCAAAGGCCACAAGCACCACCCCAGCCCCTCCATGCCACAAGCCAAGGGCACTGCTTTGTTATTGCAGAGATGTATTTTTGAGTTTCAGTTTGCAATAATTTAAAAGAACCTCACCAGCCCTCCAGCACAAGGTGGCAGTGCTGGCAGGAAGCCCTCTGTCTCCTGGGGTCACAGAGATGGGGTGTCCCCATGCTGGTCACCCCAGTGCCCAACAGGACAGACCCACCCAGCTCTGCTGGGGCCAGGCTGTCCCCTGTCCCCCACACCTGGGCAGCTCCTGGAGACTCTGGGATGTCCTTGCTCCCACACTCTCTCCCAGGGGGACTGCAGTGGAGCCGGGCATGTCCTGGCACTGCGAGGCAGCTTGGTCCATGCCATTCTGCAGCATCCTGGGACATCAGCGGGACATCAGGATCCTCCTCTTGTCACTGGGACATGCTCCTCCTCTGGCCGGGCTCGGCAGGAGCGGTGGCGGGGCTAGCGCGGCGCGGGGCGGTGCCGCAGCACTCGCAGGGACAGGCTGTCAGCGCTCAGCAGCAGCTCCTGGAGCTGGGCCAGCCCCAGCCCCGAGACGGCCGCGCCGTTCACCTGCAGGATCTCGTCCCCCACGGCCAGGAGCCCCGCGTAGAGCTTGGCCGTGCCAGCATCCGCCATCTCCTGCACGTAGACACCTGTGGAGGGAACAGGGATGGGTGAGAGTCCAGGGGCTGCACAGAAACAAACCTGTGATAAACAGCCTTTGGTGAGGGCTGTGTGCCCCAAGCCAAGCACTGACGAACACATAGGATTGTGTGATGGCAGTGTCCCCCTCCTGCATCACCTCTGCAGCAATGGAGCAACCCCCTGCACCCGTGCCCAGCTCACCCCTGGGGTGGGATGAGAGCCAGCAGGGAGGGATCAGAGTGCCAAGCTTTGGGATATCCCACAGTACCTGTGTCGGGCCGGCCGTGCCCGGAGGTGACGGAGAAGCCGAAGGCGCCGTGGGGCGGTCGCTGCAGCTCCAGCTGGCTGGTGCCATCGGGGAACACCTGCACCACGCGCCCCACCGCGCGCAGCTGCCCGGGCGCCCCGATGTCCTCCACGCTCAGCGAGCGCTGCGGCCCCGAGCCCCCCTTCCTGTGGGGAGAGGGGACAAGGGAAGCTGCTGCAGCCCCTGGTGGCACTGAGCCACCACAGCATCCCAGAACAGCGTCCTGGGCACTGCAGGGATGTGCCAGGCCCCGTCCTACCTGTCAGCCGTGGTCTGGGGCAGGAGGTAGGCACTGGCACGAGGTGTCTTCCCCAGCTGGGGATGCAGGCTCTGGATAGAGGCAGCTTTTTGGGGCTGGCAGAAGGGTGACACCTGGGGAGAAACAGCTGGCTGAGATGGGGACAAACATGGTGCAGCACCGCAGTGCTTCACCCAGTGTGAAGGGACAGACAGCATGTGCCGAGAGAGTGGAGGAGGAGGAGTGGAGGAACTGGGACATCCCACCCCCTGGAGCACTCCCCAGCTCACTGCTGAGGGGGGCTGAGCATATCTGCTCTTCCACTACCACCCCTCTCTCCCTCCTTCCCCCTTCCACTTCTCACTTGGCTCTGGGCTTTTTAAACACAGCAAGTTTGGGGTGGCTCATCCCCCCATGCCCCCTCCAGGACCACCTGAGCCACAAATCCACACTCAGGCACACTTCATCCCAGCCCAGCATCCTTTCCCTTGTGTCTCCCCATGGCACCCCCGCATGTCCACGCTCACCAGCTGCAGGGACTGCAGGGACGGTGACTTCTTGACGCCGGGGCTGCCCTGCGGGGAGCCGCCGGGGGCCGGCAGCTGCTCCATGCTGTAGCAGCGGAAGCGGCCCAGGCGCTGCTTGGTGCTCTGGCTCAGGCTGCACAGGAGCTTCTTCAACCCCGACGCCGAAGCGCTGCTGCCCTTGCGGCTCACTGGCCGGCCCGGCTCCCTGCGGGCAGGAGGAGAGGTGGGGCCGGTCACACACCGAGCGAGCGTCTGCAGGACCTGCAGCTGCCTCCGGGCTGGGGCTGCATCCTGCACCCGCCCTGGCAGCCTCGAGAGCTGCAGCACGCTGAGATCGGGGTGCACAGTAAGATTGGGGTGCACAGTAAGATCGGGGTGCACACTGAGATCGGGGGCAGCCTCCTCCCCGCAGCAGTGCCCCAGCACACACAAGTTTGTCACTACTCAAAGTGACCCGAAGGGCTCCCTCCCTGTTTTCTCCATTATTTCAGGGGTTTAGCACATCTCAGAAGTCCCCTGCTCTGCCCCAAGGGATCACATCCTGCCAACGGGCTCGGAGGAACTCTCCTGCCAGGCTGAGACACACAGTGCCAGGCACAGGGCTGGCGGGACCACACCCGGAAAGCCCCAAGGCAGCAGATTTTCCTCACCCAACACCAGTGAAACACCTCTGTCCCATCTGCTCTAACATCCCTGGCAGAACCAGATGTGGGGAAACGCAGCTCCCCCAAACGCACAGCAACACACGGGCACATTGTAATCCCCACACTGTGGTTTCTGGGAGGTTTTTGGAGCCAGGGAGCTCAACCCAGCAGTGCCCAGGAGGGATGCTCAGGGCTGCCTGGTTTGGATGCTCAAGGCTGCCCAGTTTGGGAGCCAGGGTTGCCCGGTTTGGGATGCCATGGCTGCCTGGTGTGGGATGCCCAGGGCTGCCCGGTGTAGGATGCCAGGGCTGCCTGGTGTGGGATGCTCAGGGCTGCCCGGTGTAGGATGCCAGGGCTGCCCGTGCTCACTCACCCATGTGCCGCGCTGCCGGACGGGT
>NW_005054493.1:948820-948986 GCF_000277835.1 Geospiza fortis | reverse complement strand
GCGTGTTTCACTGGGGACACCCCCAGCACCCCATGCGTGCGTCTCTTACCTCTGCCCGCCCCCGGGGCGTCCTGCCCGTGGGTGTTGTTGCAGTTGTTGGTGGACAAGGCACGGAGGGGGCTCCCCGGGAGCCAGCGGGGGCTGCAGGCACCGCGCCGCTCGGCCG
>NW_005054493.1:947014-947759 GCF_000277835.1 Geospiza fortis | reverse complement strand
GCCCCCCCTGCCATGGGGACAGACAGACGGACGCCCTGCAGGCGAGCTGCTCGGCAACCCTGGGAAAGCAGGGCGGGAGGGGGAAAACCCAGTGCGAAAGGAGGAAAGTGCAAAACCCAGCGCAAAGAGGAAAGTCTGCCCGGTGCTCCCGGGCCGTGCACAGCCCTGCTCTCCTCCAGCCTGAAGCTGAAATCCGGAGGGGCTGCGGCACCTTCCTGCTGCCGGGGCTCGACCTCCATCGGCCCTTCCCTGCCCGAGGTGTGTGGTTAATCATTCCGGGAACACCACATCGCACATGACCTGGCGAGATGCCGCTGTGGTCCAGCCTCCAGCAGCGAAGACTTTTCCCTCCTACCAGTCTTCCCTCTCGCCCAGGAAAACATTCCCCATCAGCTGGGAAACGCCATCCTCCCACCATTGATATTTCCCACAAGTAACTCCCAAACACCGCGCTGTGAAGAGGTCGGGCACGGGCACATCCCGGGTATGAGGCAGCGGGTCAGACCCCGGCTCCGCACGCGTGCCTGCACACATGTGCCGGCTCCAAGCCCCGTGTGGATGTGCCCCAAACCCGGCTGCAGGGCTGGGAACACCATGGGCCACTGACCTGGGCTGCGGGACGGCGCTGGGGAGCAGGAGGATGTCGTGGCTGGCGCGCAGCGGGTTCGTGCGGGCCTTCATGCGGGCGCGCTGCAGCAGCTGCTTGGCCTGCTCGTGCCGCGGGCTCAGCTCCAGCTCCTGCCCG
>NW_005054493.1:945127-946746 GCF_000277835.1 Geospiza fortis | reverse complement strand
TGGGGCAGGCTCAGCACCCACCCAGCTCGGGCACAGGCTCAGCACCCACCCAGCTCGGGCACAGGCTCGGCCGAGGCAGTGCTTTGTGCTTTGGGCACCCCGGAGGTGGACAGGGAAAGGGGGGAAGGCATCACTTCCCATCCCTGCCAGGAGGCAGGGAGGTTTGGGGCGGCCCCCTGACCCGATTGTCTAGCTGCCTTCCCTTCCCTCGCAGGGGTCTTTCCCCAGCCCCCTCTGAGTGCAGGGTGAGGGACCTGACAGCTCTCCCTGCTGCACCACTGCCTTCCTGGCTGGCCACGGCCCTAATCCTCCTGATTAAAATAATCAGCTCAGGCAGCCTCCCCGGGAAGCCTGGCCTTAACCTCTTCAGTGCAGCACGGTGGGCACATGCTGCCCCTCCACAGGAGGCCCAGGCCTCCCCCAGGCTTTGGCTGCCCTGCCCACAGGAGGTGCTGCATCCCTGGCTCTGCCTTGCACTCCCATCACTGATTCAGCTGCCAGAGCAGAGGCAGTGACCACAACACTGGGGGGTCTTTCCCCACTCACTGTTCTGCCCTTTGCAGCCTCCAGCCTCTCACCTGCCTATGCCACCTCCTTATTTTTAGTCCGTACCTGTAAGGTTTTCCATTAGCCCAACAAGATTAAACACTCCTGCTGCCTCGATCCTCTTAAGCACCTGGAGCAAATTTCTGTCCCATCCTCTTCCCCAGTTCCCTTCCTGCCCTGGCGTCCTGGCAGGGATGTCCTGAGCTGAGACACCAGGGGACACCCAGCTCCTGTCCCTTGTCCCACTGAAACATCGCTGGGACCCAGCCATGCTCCCTCACCAGCTGCCCCACAGCCCTTGCCTGGAGCTGCTTCAAAAGGTGCATTTAAAATACAAGACTGGGGAGTGGGAAAGAGGGAAATGTCCATTTCTGCCAGGCTGGGACTGACCTACCTGCAGCCCTCAGCATCCTGCAGTGAAACCCCCGAGTCCCAGTCCCCATCGCTCGCTGGCATCTCTGAAATGCAGGAAGGACAAGGCATTAGCCTGGCTGGATGGCAGCCCCCATCCCCTTGATAGCACCCCCCATATAATCCCATCCCAACACCCTCCACAGGGCTCTCCCAGATATTTGCCTCTGGGAGATCCCAAAGGAGTGAAAGGTGGGGCAACAGCATCTGGCTGTAGGTGTGGGACTGTGGGGATGGGGACATGGGGTCATTGGGGCAGATGCCATCAAAGGACTAATTTATTTTCTTTTCTGGTGGCAGCTTGCAAAGGGACAGTGATGCCCACAGACCTGGTGCCTCCCTGAAATTTTCTTGCTCCTGCTTTCAGCAGTGAAATTCCTCACCAGGACACCAGAGGGGACTGACAGCTATCACCCATGAGCACCTCCTACATGCTGGTGCAGGGGATGGGGCAGCCCTGGGGTGTGAAGCAGCAGGGAGCTGCACCTGCAGCATGGGAGACTGGCCCTGAGGACTCCTGTCATCCCAAAGGTTTTCCCTCCTGTCATCCCAAAGGTTTTCCCTCCCTCCCACCTTCCCAAAACACCCACCGGGAGGGGCGAGGCCCAGCACCTCGTGCAGCAGCCGCCGGTTCCTCTCCACGCGCTCAGCCAGCGAGAGCC
>NW_005054493.1:944084-944570 GCF_000277835.1 Geospiza fortis | reverse complement strand
GCCTCAGCGGGAGGGCTCCCCTCCATGGCTCCTGCGGGGGCGAAACCCAGGGAATGAGCCCTGCCCTGCCCTCGCCCGCCCACAAAGGGCATCACCGCACCTGCCCTGCGGGGTACATGCACGCAATGCCACCGGCGTGTGCCTGGAGGGGAAGGGGACAGCGAGGTGACACAGCACCAGGCCACCCATCCACACAGAGCACTGACACCATGCCAGCGTCACTGGGGAGCAGGACGAATGGGGCAGCAATGAGGGAGCAGGAGGAATGGGGCAGCAATGAGGGATGGGTGGTTCCCCATAACGGGCGGCCAGGGGCTGGGCAGCAGCGCCAGTGCCCACCCACAGTGTTCCAGGTGCCCTGGGGCACCCGGCAACAAAGCCTGGAGGGAACTGACACTTCCTGAGCTAAACCGGGCCCCCAAACCCCCGCGGAACACAAATCCCTGCCGGCGACAAGTCGCCGAAGGTGCCAGCAGCCAGAGCCAG
>NW_005054493.1:942170-943076 GCF_000277835.1 Geospiza fortis | reverse complement strand
AGCCCCTCCCCCCCCACCCCCCCATCCTGCCCCTCCTCAAACCCTGAGCACCAACATCCCCATCCTGCCCCCCCCTTCTGAGGCCTTGCACACCAACACCCCCATCCTGAGGCCCTGCACACCAACACCCCCATCCTGAGGCCCTGCACGCCCACATCCCCATCCTGTCCCATCCTGAGACCCTGCACACCCACACCCCCATCCTGCCTCCTCCCCAGGTCCCCCCACGCAGGACGGGGGTCCCGGGTGGGCAGTGCTCACCTGGAGGTGCCAGGGCTGCCGTCCCTGGGGGCGCCGGGGCTCTGAGGGGGCCCAGGGCGTCCCGGCTCCGCTCCGGCTGCCGCTTTAAGCTGTGGCTTTTGATATTCGTGATTGGTTTCATAATCCCGATCAAAAGGAAATCACCAGGATTATGAAATTGTTTTAATCCTCCTGGCTCTGGCTGCACCAGCCCCTGCCAGCACGAGCAGCAAGAAATCACTTTTATCTTCTTAAAATGTCCCCGGCCACCCTGGTGGCCATGGGGCCCTCATCACAGCCAAACCTGAGCCCAGGGGCTTCCTTCCTTCCCCACGGCGGCTGACACAGGGCTGACTCCATGGGGGACAGAACGAGCAGCCTCACTTGGCTGCTGGCAGGCAGGAAGGGCCAGCTGAGAGTCTGTGTGGGAGAGCCCAGGGCAGAGGAACCACCCTCACCCTATCCCCAGCATTGTGTCCAACCTCCCCTGTGACACCAGGACCCATCCTTACCTGCAGGCCATTCCAGAAAGGGATCCTGGCTCCTTTGCCTGGACTCTGGAGGTGACACACGCCTGGGAGACGTCCCCATGGAGCTGGGGTGAGGTGCCAAAGGGCAGCAGGAGGGCTCCTGCCACCAGCCAGGCTCCTGCCACCAGCCAGGAAT
>NW_005054493.1:932648-942111 GCF_000277835.1 Geospiza fortis | reverse complement strand
AGTGATTTCAAGGCTTTGAGCTCTCTTCTGGAGGGAGATTGATTGCAAGAGGCAACGGAGAGATTTAAAGAGCAAAATAAAAGCACAGACCCCAAACAACCCAGGGCTGGGCTGCTCAGCCTCTGGTCACACACTGTGCTGGCAGGACACCACCTTGCACTGGGGATCAGCTGGAGAGAGGCGACCAAAGGCTCCCAAAAGGACCACGAGCCTTTGGCCAGCACAGCCCAGTCTGCGCAGGAGGTTTCCTCCAGCACCAGCCCCTGGCATGTTGGGTGTGAGCTGGGCTGGTGCTGGGGGAAAGCTGGGCTGCTTCCTGTGAGCCCCTCGGACCCCTCCTCAGACAGCTCCCTCCTCCAAGCACCTCCACCTCCTCCCAGGACATGGATGTCCTCCACCTGCAGCGACATCCCACAGCTCCCAAGAGAGCAGGAGCAGCAGGAGCCAATGCTCCCTGGGTGGATGCAGCACAGGGGTGGCACTTGGGAAGACACACACACAGACCAGGGACAAAAGAGCCATCAGATCATTGGAAAACAAAGAGCTTGTAATAATGAAAAAAGGACAGATTTCGTAACCAATCACTTTTTCCTTTGAAAAAACACAATCACAGTAACTTTGCTGTATACAACCACCTAGAAACTATGAAACAGTATCACATTGTGCAGTATTTTTTTTTAAACCTACTTATCAAGAAGGGAATTCCACACTTCAAAAATTATATCCATTTGGGGAGGAAGGAGGAGGAGACAGCTAATAGCGCAGTCACAGATACATCATGAGTCCAAGCAAGCGGCAATTCTTTGTCCTCACCTTTTCCACTGAGCCAAACCAGAAGAGTGGAGAAGGGGATAGCAAAAGAGAAAGGAGGGGGGAAGAAAGAAAGCACCCACAGAGGACTAATCACACTCCATAATTACTTTTGACATCTACAGGGCTTCATAGAAAGATCATTTAGACCAACACAGCGGGGAGGGGGAGAGGAAGGCGGCAGCGGGGCCCGGGGGGAACCTTGGCATTTCCACTCCGGGCCCCTCCCGAGCGCCCATCCTTGGCCACGAGGACCTACCGGATGGAGCGGTCACGGCAAGTTCTACCAGGATGCCCAATTCCTCCTCTGGAGTGAAGAGTTTGCAATTTGGTTTACAGAGTTTGAGGGACTGCCAGGCCGCAGGGCACCGTGCCAGGCAGGGGCGGTGCCCGGGCCAGGGCAGCCTTGGCGCCCACCGGAGCAGGGCTGGGGTGTCAGCATCGGGGAGCTTCCCGTGCTCTGTCCCTTCCCTCTCCTTCTCCAGGCTGTGGCAGCAGGGATCAGAGCCCCCAGGGATGGTGACACACCAGTTTAGCCCACGGTGAGAGCAGGGGACGCTCGCCCCAAGGTGCAGAGTTTGGGATGGGGGTCACGAAAAGGAGGCAAGGTCTGATGAGGTGACAGCCACTGAGCCCAGCCGTGACTGCTGCAGAGGTACCCTAGGGATTTCCCACTCTTCCCCCAGGAGCCCCAGCCCCTCTTTTCCAAGGAGACAAAACAATCCGGTTGCCTTCTGGAATATAAACGTAAATTAAAGAAAAATAATAATGTTTAAGGCAGAAGATCACCTTCCCCCTGCGAGTGCAAGGCAGAAGGGCGGAGGAGAGGACGGAGGACACGGAGCTGGGATGCAGCATGTGAGCAAAGTGGCTTTTGTGTCCCCAGCTTGCCAAGCCACGTCCCAGCCGCAGGACACTTCGCAGCACGTGGCCCGACGCTGGGGACACAGCCCCTGAAGCGCAGTGAGCAGAGCAGGGCAGGGCAGCATCCCTGCAGGACAAGGCCAAACCCCCGGGCTGTTCAAAACGCAGCAAAGGCTTCACGCTGTCCCCACTGCTCGCTGGAAGTGAAACCCCCAGGGATTGTTATCTCCTGCAGCAGGAACTGCTTTCCCTCCCTGTCTGCCACACTGGCCGGGCAGCTGAGCACCACTACAGAGGCAGAACGAGCAGCACAAGGGTTTTTAGGGAAGTAGGAGCAGCAGGATCCAGCTCTGCTGAGATGCCCGCCAGAGATCTCTCCCATTCCAAGATGTTCGTGCTGAAGGCTGCTGCCAGACCCCTTTCATTGGAATCAAACAGCAAAGACACTGAGAATGAGGAGGGCCAGGAGCAAGGTTGGGAAAGGTGTAGGATGAACACCAGCTGACTTTGGGAATGCACCTAGATGAGAGAGGTAGGAGCTTACTGGATATACAAAGGCTGCAGCCAGGAGTGCTGCAAATGCATTTCTTTTAAAATGTGGTGGGACAGCACAGTTCTCATTGGAGAGCCCCCACTCCTGCTTGCTGAGTCCAAAGATCCCAATCCCGTCCTGCTGTCCTGTCAGAAGCACACCCATGGCACATGGCATTGTCCTGCCCAAGCACAGGGACCTGGTGTTTCTGGTGACACCATCCCAAAGCCACATGGGGAACCCCAGGCAGCAAATAAACTCTGGACGCTGCAACACCTCACCCCCTGCAACGCCAAAATCCCCAGAGGAGCAGCAGGACGGAAAGCTGGAGGGAATCAGCATGGAGAAGTTCAAAGGGAATCTCCATAAGTCACAAATGCCACAGGGTGGCATCTCCTCTCCTTAGACTGCACCATCCTGACAGGCTTCACCAGACCAAAGCAGCTCCACAGCATCCTCAGAGCTGTACAATCCAACCTCCACTGAATCACGAGGCACAGCCCAACACCTGAAATCCACAAAAACCTTCCTCAACTTCCAGCTCCCATCCAGCTGCATCCCAACAACTAAAGCAGTGGATAAACCCCTCACCCCCAGCTCCTTTTGATGCTGCTCTGTCCTTCTGGACTGCCACCCTGCTGCTCTCCCCGCAGGAGTGTTCTCAAGCACCCCTGAGCAAAGCCCAGCTCAGGAAATGCAGCCACCCTGGGAATGTCCCCACTGCCCTGGCTCCTGCTGCTCCCAAGGAGGGACAGGGCTATTTTCTCTCACCATCTGTTCTGCTTCATTAGGTCTCCCTTTATTGGCCAGATGTTCCTGTATGCGTGGAGCCATCCCAGCTTTAGTGCTCGCTCTCAGGAGGAATCTGCACGCCTGATTTCTCAGAAATCTCTGGGAGGGAGGGAACAGGCAGATGCAGGCCTGGGAGCTAGGAGCCTTTAAAAGCCACACTTCTGGGAATTCAGGCTGCTTTCCCCCGAGACAGCATCTTCACTGCCAAAAGGGACCATGTTTTATTTTAGGACATCATGTTTGCTCCTCATAGCATGCCACCTCCCCACCTTTTTTTTTCTCCTTACTTCTCCTGCCAGCAAAGACAGAAAAAGAGAAGAGAAAGAGCAGAGCAAGGAGCAGAGCAGATGGACACACTGAATTCTTGCTTCCCATAAGGATTTGGGTAAACTACAGAATAAGAATTTAATCACTTGCAACCCGACTCGCCCCATCACGTTGGGAAGCAGAGGGTGGGACGGTGCACAGCAGGATGGACAGATGGACACAGGCCACTCAGCCTTGCCCTGCCCTCCCCAGCCCAGCTGAGGAAGGCAGGGTGCTCCCAGGGGACTGGCACCACTTCCAAATCACAGAACCATGGAATGGTTTGGGTTGGAAGTGGCCTTAAGGACCATATAGTTCCAACCCCCTGCCAAGGGCAGGGACACCCTCCACCAGACCAAACTGCTCAACAATGTCTCTCTGTATTTTTAATTTCCTTCTGAAAGAAAGATAATTACCAGCAAAGCTCAGATTCTTTGTATTAAAAACCCCACTTTGCTTAAGTAACACCCAGTGGTGTTACTTGATTTGAATGAATCCAAATAATTTTGGATTGGCTCCGTCCCAGTGCAGCTGCCCTCCCCTCAGCTCCCCAGGCAGGGATGGCTCCATTCCCCACTGCTGCAAATACCCACACATGGTTTGGACATGGCACCAGTGCTAATTAGGAACCTGAAATATTTTAAGGGGCTGAAATATTTTAAGGGGCTTTATATCCCAGGCTCCACTTCCATGGGAACGGGAATGCTCTGTTTAAAGTATGAGCTGACCTAAGGGAGGTAAAGCCAGGAATCCAGCACAGCCCCAGCTCATCCAGCTCTGCTCCCACCAGAGCAGCCCCACACGGAGGGAGATGAGAGGAGCAGCACCACAAGAGGGTTTTAATCTATTTAAAGGGTTTTAGCCTATTTCCAACTAAATGAAGAGAAGCGAGTTTTCTTCTTCATTTCCTCTGGGCAAGAGGCACACCAGGCAAGCTGAGGAAATGCAACATTCTGGTGCTGATTAAGGGAAACAACCACCAAACAGCAACTGAGGAGAGATTCCTGCCATTCCACTGCCCAAACTGGCAGCAGCCAGGTGAGGATCCTCCTGCAGGAGTTTCACCCTTCCCTTGCACACCCAGGGAGAACAAGGGAAGGGAAGGACCACAGGACTCTGAGGGCTCCATGGCTCCCTCCCAGGAGGAGGGGAGACCAACGAGACCATCGAGTTCACAGCTCTTTTCCAACATGATTTGCTCAGCTGTCCATTACCCAAATCTGCTCAAGTATCCCACTTCCCAGACTGGGAGAATGAGATGAGCCAAGGGGCAGATGACCAGGACAGTGCCCAACAGAGGCTTTTTGCTAAACCAGAAGCCACAGAAGAGCTGTTTCCACCTCACCTTCCCCATCAGGCGGGCACACCACAGTTCCTTCCATGCTCCTTGAAACACACCACCACTCCTAAGCCCCAGCCTGATGAACCCCCTCTGTCCCATGAGAACTGTCACCTCCTTGCCTTGTCCCACCTTGCTGGGCTGCTGGAGAACTCCTGAAAAGCTCCCTGCTCGGACTGAGATGCCCTCATGACACACCTAAGGCTTGGAAAAGTACTTTTGGATCTGGAGAATGAAGTTCCAAAGCCTCTGCTCGCTCAGTGTTTTGTGCTGTTGGTGGGAACCAACTCTCCTTTCCTTAGGATCATCTGCACTACTTTCACACGTGGAGAAGTTGGCTTTGAACTGGCATGAGAGACATGCCCAGAAGCAGTAGCAGCAACTAAAAAAATATCAGGAAGAGAAACTTTGGTTTAAAATAAAATTGAAAAGAAACAAAAGAGAGAGAAGGTACGCACAGGTGCAAGTTGTCTCACTGAAGGGGTATTTGCAGGGGGCATCACCCCACAACCCTGGAGATGGAAATCTACATTCCCCACTTTGTTTTACCATTACAACCTTCATTGCACAGGACTCAAAATCACTCTCATATGGTTGTTAAGTTTCATAAATAATGTGAAAACTATATGCAACAGATACATCATATTTCCAAAAAATTATAAGAAAAGTTACATCAAATTAAAAAGTAGCTTCATGAATGAAGATACTGCTCTAAGTGCACTTTCCCTGCAAGTGCAGCCAGTGCCTCAGCGCTGGATATGAAGGAAAAAAACCAAACAACTGAAAAATAAAACCAACAACAAAAAAAATCAGATTTAAAAAGTCCGGTTTCAACCAGTCAAAACCGGGCCAAGCAGAAACTGAGTGTGCTCTTGGCACTGTCCCATGAGGGAGTCCCTATGATGCTTCGTTATCCAGATAAGGTTTGTATGTCCTTGTTGAGACTGTAAACAATCCTTCTTTCCTGAACTGTCCTCTTTATTGGCAAAACAAAGTAAAATATTTTATTTTTGTTTTTGTTTGTTTGTTTAAAATAGAACATTAAAATTAACCCAGAAGAAAAGAAACAAAACACAGTGAGCTTGTTGGAGTCCATAGGATCTGGTCTGGAAGAGCTCAGAAAACGTGTTCAGTGTTTTCTCCTGTTTTCAGCTGGATCTGTACCAGAGCTCGGGTTACTTGGGGAAGAGGGGAACAGAACGAGAAAACAAAGGATGTGGAATAAGAGAACGTGGCCATCTCATGTGTTCACTTCGTTTGCTAGGTCCTCTATCAATACCTTTGTGTCAGAAGCCTTGGACCTGGAAAAGAACAAAACACAAAACACTCACTGGGGAGAAGGAATTCCTGGAATGACGTGCAGGCAGCAAACCCACAGTGCACCTGGGGGAATAAAAAAAGGGAAAATATATCTTTCTTATGCAGAGGGGGAATAAACAATCTACTGTTTCACTGTTTCACGCCCTCCCACTCTCCCTGGGAATAGCAGAGCCTTGTAAAGATCTCCAGCTGTCCTTCAGCATCCTCCTCCTGTGGCACTGCCCACTCTGCCCATGGCCAGTGTCACCTGCCAGGCTGTGACATGGCTGGGGACACTGCACTGCTGGATGTGGGCACCTGCCCAGCCCTCCCCACAGAACTGCACCAAACCCTTGCAGGATCCAGAGGAGTGTTCCTGCTCCATCTCCTGCTGGGCTGCAGGAAGGAGCAGGAAGTTCTTTAGGGATATGCCTGGCACATCTCCACTCACTGCATGTCTGAGGGATACATGGGCATGGCTGGAGGGAATTCCAGCAGCCTTTGGCTCACATTCCCTTTGCATAACATTTTTCAGTCCCTAGCAGCCACCCCAAGGCTGTTGGTATTGGTCCCATCCGTGCAGGGATAAGAGCCAAGCATAGCCCTAAAGCCAGAGCACACCCTCCTCCTCTTCCCACCCTCCTCCTCCTCCCACCCCTCCCAGGCAGTGCTGCAGGGATTGCACAACACTCCTGACCCGCTGTGCCTCAGCATCCCTGAGGAGCCTGGGCTTGCTCCCTGGCCAAAGGGCAGGAGGGACACAGGACACTGGAACAACACTGCAGGGAAAGCACACAGTGGGCAGGTTCAGGGGCTGGGGAAACATTTGGGGTGCAAGGATGATGGGTGGGAAGAAAAAAAATGTAAGGGTTTGGATTTGAGAGAGGAAGGAGACTGAGATCTTACATATGAACCTTAACCAAAGAATAACTGGAATCATACAGAGACATGGAATGATTTGGGCTGGAAAGGACCTTAAAGATCATCTGGTTCCAACCCCCCTGCCAGAGGCAGGGATGTGAGTGACATCCACAGACCATATTGCTCAGGGCCAAATCCAGCCTGGCCTTGAACACTTCCAGGGATCCAGGGGCATCCACAGCTTCTCTGGGCACCCTGTGCCAGGTCCTCATCACCCTCCCAGAGAAAAATTTCTTCTTAGTATCTCATCTAACCCTGCCCTCTGTCAGTTTAAAACCATTGGTCCTTCTGTCACTATGAGGTATAAAGAGCCCCTCTCCCTCCTTCTCATAAATTTCTGCTTGAGGAGAATATCTCCTCCAGTTTGCATTTATAACCTCTGGTAGACTATTTCTGCAGGAGGGAAGCCTTGTAAAAAGGGTGAGTAAAAAGGGAACTCCCTTTCCTGATTTCAGGAAAGGGAATTTCCCTTTCCTTTCCATTTGGGGTTCTGGTAAACCCCAAATGCCTAAAGGATGGATTAACTCCCTGGCAGAGAGAGGAATGCTCATTTACTAATTGGACCTGCCCTCCCTTTGATGACTTTGAAAATCTTTGAGTGACTTTGAACCCTCTGTGCCATTCCCAGTGCAGGACACCCAGTGCAGGACTCCCAGCCCATAAACACCCAGCAGGCAGCAGCAGCAGCTGCAGGGCAGGTTTCTGTGGCAGTTCTATTACTTTCTTTAGGCTTTTTCCTTCCTTTTTATCAGTTTATCTAAATGGGAATATCCATTTAAAAAGCAGTGTAGAGTGTCCAGAATTATGATAAAAGATATAATTTTCTAGCAAGTAAAGGTCAATGAAGCTAAGTCATAAAGTTAGATGACTCAAGTAAGGTTGATTTAACTGGGTCTAGTAAATCTCTACTCAATAAAAGGTGTAGAAATCTAAGAGGAAAAGAAGAAATAATTGAATGAGAAATGTGTACTACAAATATTATCATATCTTACATCAAAATGTAGCAGTAGGAATAACATTAGTTATGGGAAAAATTACCTGACTGGCATGAATAAAGTTATCTCTAGATAATGATGAAGACTAGACAAAACCATGATTCTGACAGCTTCAGGGTGCTAAGGGAAGAGTTTGAGGCAATGGAAAAGGTTTTGTCTTTATCAGGACGGAAGCACAATTGAAATCTCCACTGAGTATTGTACACACTTGGAGTGCAGGGGGGAAGGAACAGATCTGCAAACAGCAGGAGTTATTATTTAGAGCACGGCTGAACGTACTGGGAGGCGAGGCGAGGCCGGCGCAGGGACACGCTCAGGCTGCGCTTCCACTGCTTGTTCTTGCGGCGGTTGCGGACGCCGTCCTCCTGGTCCATCATCTGGTCCAGGAGCGTCAGGTCGTCGGCGTTGAGCGGCGCCACCGAGATGTCCCTCACGGCACGGAACTCCCCGCAGTTGTTCAGGTGCTCGTTCTCCAGGCGGAAAAAGTTCCACACAAACCGCCTGCGTGGATGGATGGATGGAGAGGAAAAAATGGGAATTACCGACTGAGTTCCACTTTTGCAGGTGATTCCTGCGTTTGGCAAAGCACTGGAGAAAAATCCAGTGGGCTAACAGCAACATTTTTCCTCTGGAGAACAACAGAACCTATCCTAATATGGACAGCATGGAGGTACATTGTTCAAGCATTACAAGGCAAAGGTTGTTATAGGAGCTTCTTCGAGCCTGGTCTCATAAGCTTTTGGAGGTCTCTAACACACCCAAGATAGCTCAGCTACCCTTGGAGGCATAAAAATCAGCAGGATGGCTTCTGTTGCAGTGTTGGAAACAAAATGTTTAATAAAAGGCAAAAATAACAAACAGAGAAAAACCAAGCCAGGTGCAAGAGGTTCTTGCTCCTGGTAAACCCCCCACAAAAGCCATTAGTTTCTTTGTTCACTTATTTTTCTAGTAAATTGCCCAGGCAGGACTTTTGGCTTCTGTCCAATTGGCTATGCTTAAGTTTGAGGTGAAGTCCCCTAAGCCTACGAGGTGGCTTTTTCATCTAATCAAAGAGAGAAACTTCTGGGCTTCTTTCCTTTTTGAGGGGACAAAGGATAGTTTTGTCACTCTCTCAACAGGGGGCACAATCCTACAAAAGCCACCTCCAGCACCTACATGAGAGAGGGTCAGCATCAACTTCTTCCCAGGAAGCTTTCGGGGTGGTTTTCCAGCTACAGGAAAGGTGTTTAAAAGTTCTGGAAGTTTGCAGGATCCAAATCAATGACACAGAATACAAAGAGGTTTGAAGATTGGAAACTTGAGCATCAAGAGAAGTTTCAACTGTAAATTTCAAGAAATTTGGTAAAAACTAACCCCTCAAGATTATGTCACAGTTCAGAAGGAACTGCAAACACAGTGTGAAGGATTCAGCTCCACACTGCGGCAGAGCCCCCTACCCTTTTCCTCACTCAACACCCTGTTTGGATTAAACAAAAAACAGTATATTCCACATCCAAGGATCCAGGTGCTTCCCCCCCATGCTGATGTTATAGAACAAAAAAGTGAAAATGAAACCAAGAGAAATGAGTTGCTCAGCCCAGCAGCCTTACCGGAACACTTCAAGTG
>NW_005054493.1:899074-932605 GCF_000277835.1 Geospiza fortis | reverse complement strand
AGGGAGGTGAGGGAGATCTGGATGGTCCACGCAAAACGCAGGATGACATCTTCTACAATGGCACAATAGTAGTATGCCTGAGGAGCAACAAGAACAAAACAGCTCAGCAAACACCTTCTGCATCCAAAAGACCTCATCAGGTCTTCAGGAAGCTACAGTATCTGCTGCTCAAACTCAAACAAAACGAGGGCAATGATCTCTTGGAAATGAGAAATGATCTCTTGGAAACAAATTTCATTTGTTGATCATTTCAACGAGAAATGATCTCTTGGAAACAAATCAGCTCTACTGCTGGAAAATCCCAGGCTGTAGCATTGAAATGCTCCAGTGGGAAACTGCAACATGCTCTAAACTCAGCAAGTTTGGTTAAAGTGCTACAATCCTGTCCTAAGGTAAGAGCAGGCTGCATACGCACTTTCTGTGGGTAGACAATTCCTTCTCGGAGAAAGGTATTTTCACCAGCATTTTTGTCAAAGAGACCCCAGTCCATCTTCAGGTCCCAAATGAGGGTATAGCAAGAGCTGATGAAACAGAAGATAATCCACAGGTAGAAGAACACTTGGGTGTCACTGTGGTTTTTAGCTGGAAAAGAGAAGAACAACACACTTCTGTAGAACTGAGAGCACATTCCCTCTTAAAATAGCTACAAACTGCCTCATTTGAACAGTGGAAATCTCCTCTTCTGTCCGAGTTCTGGGAATCTGAGCCAAACCAACACCCTTAGCAGGGCCTGCTTTATATTGTTATTCGAATTCCACTTTCTCATTCACCTTTCAGCACTTGGGTTTTAAATGTACATTAATATTTGGAACAGGCTCCCAGAGAAGTAGTCACTGTCCCAAGCCTGCCTGAGTTCAGGAAATGTTTGGGGAACACCCCGAGGTACATGATGGGATTCCTGGGGATGGTCCTATGCAAGGGCCAGGAGCTGGACTCGAGGATCCTTGGGGTTCCAACTCAGGATATTCCATGGTTTTTATTTTCCTGGATTCATGGCAGAGCTGCCGTTCTGGCTCTGAACAGCAGGTGGAAGCTGAGGGCCGCGTTTCACAAAGGACACGGGCTCATACAAAGGATACAGCACTGACGCAGAGCTCAGTGAGGAGGGTTTGGTAAGAAAATATTTGAGTTTGTATTAACATCAACAACTGTGAATCAGTTGGTAATTCCCCCATTTTCTCTCCACTAAAAGCCTGAAGAGCATGAGCAGTACAGGAATTACCCCCAGCCATTTCAGAGCTTGTGGTGGCAAGGGAAAAGGCAGCGCTACATTAAAATGTACAAATCCTAAAGTAGGCTCTGTATGGAGTTTTAAATACCCATACAGAGCTCCTCTTTGGAAACAGGAGACTGTGGGCCCCACCATCTGCTCAGCTGGGGATAGTTTCTCCAACGTTGTTTCCCACTCCCCCCTGGAAAGGTTACGTTGCTCTCAATTTGGCTACAATTCCCTACATCAGCTGCCTGGGGAAAACCAAACAGAGCTGGTATTTCTGTTTGCTTTTGGAAAGCTGGCTCCAAAAATCCATGCAAATAAACCCCATTATGATGCTTTGGAAGGCTGAGACATTTTGCACCTGGCTGCTAGCAGGAATCTCTCCTTTCTGTGCAGCCTCAGCAATTGCTCATTCACCAATTCCCTCTAACAAAGCAAACAACATTTCCAGTACAAAAAAGATGTTTTCAGCCCAAGCCCAACACCACACTAAACAACAGCACCTTCTTCTATTTATGTGGCTTTAAAACAACAGAATCCCTGCAGCTGATCAGCCAGGGAGCAACAGGACACTTTTCCCTCTCCTTCCCTCTGTATTTCCAGCAATTATGATTAGATGTAAAGCGGCAATCCGATAAAATTAATGGAGGTGAAAATGAGAGTACATTCCTCCCATTACGCCTTTCAGGCTTCCTGGACATGATGTGCAGGATATAGGTCAAACCCACACGCTCCTTCCCCTCTCAAAACACCCCCCTAAGGCAAACCTCTGAACCTTCCCCTCTCAAAACACTCCCCTAAGGCAAACCTCTGAACGCCACTCCTGCAGCAAAGCCTGTTTAGCACAGGAAAAGGGCACAGCATGGCTGCAGCTCCCAGCTCTGAGCAGCTCCCCTGCTTTGGGGCAAGGCTGGAAGCCTTTCAGCACTCCCCACATGCTCAGCTTGGCCAAGACACGGGTCCAGCATCACATTCCTGGTCCCTGCAGAGCGCTGACGTCACCCAGGAGCAGCGCTCACGGATGCCCAGGTACCTCGCACGCTGCTGCTGCTGCTGCTGCCTGGAAACAGCCTCTCCCAGACTATTTTTAACGTGCAGCTGCCCACAGAAAGGGACACAGGTGAGGATTTTGGAGCTTAGCAATGAGGGCTGCACTGCCAGGTTTCATTCCTTGCCCCCCCCATAGCTCCTCCAAAGCCTCCACAACATTATTTCAGGAAGAAAAGGCAGTTGCTGACATTCGGTGACTCATGAGACACTAAGCCTGTTCTTTCCAGCCTTATTTTTAGCTCATTAGATCTCCATGTTTAGTTCCCATTACCAGACCCTAAAGGATAATTCAGAGGCAGTTCATGGGTTGTATGTGCTTTCAAAGCACCTAAAATGCTCCAAAACACCCTGTGATGCTGCAGTGCTTCCTCTCACCTTAGGCTTGGAAGTTACATCATACTGCTTTGGGTTGGGTTCGTTTTTGGGCTTTTTTTCCCCTTAAGGGCAGAATTCAAATAAACTGAGCCTTATTCCACTCCTCATGGAGCAGCCATGGAGAAGGCAGTGCAGCCAGGACCATCCTGAGCCATGCCCTGCAGGAGCAGGCAGAAGAGCAGGCAAGCATTGCTGGGCAGCTCTTTTGGAGCTCTGTGGTCATGGAGGGGCCAGTCTGCCCCCTGATTCTCATCTCCAAGCACACAAGGGGTGAGGAAAACTCTATCCTAAGTTGCCAGCTATAGAGGAAGGGGATTTCAAAGGTTCTTGCTGCTTAAACCTAAATCCCAGAATGGCTCAGGCTGGAAGGGACAGTGGGTCACCTGGTCCAACCTGTCTGCTCAACCTGTCCAGAGCATGTGGCACAGGCTCTTATGAGCAATTACAGAGAGGAGAACTGGGAAGGAAAAGGCCCAATCTAATCTCACCAATCTCAAAAGGATGTGCTTGCTTTCAGTTAAGTTATCCTGGGCTCAGTTCCCCTCTCCCTGCCTCTGTCTTTGCAGCAGCCTTTCCAGTGGCACCTGGGATCACACTGCTTGGCCCCTTGCTCCTGCTCCCTTTTTCACCAGCCACCTCTGCAATGCATTCAGCTCCTGAAAAAAAATCATTAAAACCCCAAATCACTCCCTGGTAAAATGCTCTAATCAGAACTAGCCCATTGTCTTCAGTCTTGGCCTCTAAGTCCTTCCTTTAATCACTTATCCTCCTTTTCCTCCTGCCTGCAGTTCTGTTTGATACCTTCCTTCCTTCTGTCCTCATTGGTATTCAGCTGGTGTGCAGAAATATGTTACTGCTCCAGGCAAGCAATTATAGCTGGGTCTCTGCTGGCTGGTCCTAGCAGCCCTCTCCACTGCTGCTCAGGGGGAGAGAAAATCAAGGCATTCATATTCTGCCCAGAGGCTCCATCAACTCCTGCCCTGCCGGTTTTCCACGAGCAATACAGAGCTCTGCATATTTATGATGATGTCAGGGTCTATTTAAGCTGGAACTGTTTCATCCTGTGTGTTTTTTCTTTGTTTAATGAGGTGCTAGAAAACACCAAAAACCATGAGAGAGAGGCTCTGGATGAGAGAAGCACTCTGGCAGATCTCAGCCTCTCCAGGAAGGAAAAAAGAGGAAGTTTTCAGTACCCCATGGTACCGGTGACATCCCCCCAAAGGAGGCATGAAGGACCTTCCTGCTCCATGCTCCACCACAGAGCAACCTCCTGAGCTGCTGTTATTCAAAGCAGCATGTGCAGGACAAAACAGCAGCAGCACAAATCCTCTGAAGCTGCAGGTGCAGCTCAGAGCCTGAGGATGGGCTGATTTCAGGGCTCACACTGCCATGCCTGCAGCCTGGAGGTGTGCAGTTATGTCAGAGGCTATCCGAGTCCACAGAGCTCCTCCACTTGCCACAAAGCCTGTGGGAAGCAGCTTGCCACGGGAGCTTTTGCAGCCCTCACCACAGAATTTCCATTAGCATCCTCAGTTTACCCTGTAACATGCAATTCCAGCAGATCCTCTGCACAAATACACCTCAAATTGCTCCAGAAGGTCAACTAGATAAATAATGGATGGCTTCCACCTTTGAACTGAAGCTGTGAATGGCCACAGTCCCAGAAAACGGCCAAAGGCACTTGCAGCAGCAGAATTTACTGCCTGCAAGAACTGCTGATAGGCAATATCCTGCATCCCCAGCCCAGCCCCAGGGGCCACAGAATCTCACTGGCATTCTGAGGGAGCACTGCTCTGCAGAAATCACAGCCCCCTGGAAGCACAGGCAAGAGAAAAGGCTGCTTTCCATCAAAGAGAGACAGCCAGTGCTCTCCTGAATGCTGCTAATATTGACTTTACCTCCAAAGAATTCAGCTGTTTACCCTGCTGAATTATTCTGGGGAATGTAAACACTATATAGCATTCAACACAGCAAAAATCAATGCCATGTATTATTGAAGGGCTGGATAAGAGCACAATGGCCCTTGATAAGCATTCCTGGCTTGTCACCCACCGTGGGTTGTGCTGATGGGGAGGGCTCTGATAACAGCTGGAGGTTATCAGGGAACACAGCCAGGTAAGCCCTGCTACACAGAACACCAACAACCACAGCAACTCTGCCAACTAAACAACCCCCAGTCCAGCCTGCCAAAGCCAGCCTCAATCACAGATTTAAGCAGAAGCAAAGCACAAATGTATTTAGTGTGCAAGGCAGCTCTGAGCAGGCCTAGGGATGCTGTGTGCCCATTAAGTCCATCCCAGCACACCACAGAGCAGGGTGACAGCCAGAAGTGACTTATCTACATAAGAACTGCCATCAGAGTGACATCCCCAAGCATTTGTCTAACATCTCAGTGCTCAAAGCACAGCAACACCTCTCCCCTCAGTAATTAGATCTCTTAATGAGTGGGTAGAGCTGCCTTTCTGCCCAGCCAGCACGTCCTGCTGTTTAGCACTGATCAATGGCAGAAACAGGACATGACAGGGGACTTGATGCAGTTAAAAGGCAAAAATAACCCACAGGAGCACAGGCTGTGGAGAGCTGATGGGCCCTGCCAAACACTGACTCTTCCCAAAGAACCTTCCCTTGGATTGTGCAAACCTCTGCAGTCGCCTCCAGGCACAATTTAAGCAAAGCAGCAGCAAAGAACTGTCAAGAGGAAACATTTCATATCTTCTTTTAGCCAAAAGTCTACATTTGCAGAGCAGGGAAATCCCAAAATCGTGTTTGGATTAAAAACTCTCTGCAGGTTTGCGTTGCTTTGTGTCTAATTGGAAGTCATGGCAGCAAACTCCTGGCTTGTACCTCACCAAGTGACAAGTGTGATTTAGCTGCAAACAGGAGGCAGCATATCAGCCATGGCTGAGATTGGAGCTGGGTCTTTTTTGGTGCCTCCTCTAGCTTTTGAGAAGTGCTGTTAGAGAAAGTTTAATCTCTACCTTGAGAAGGATGGGGTTTCCAATCAGAGCCAGAAGTCTCACTAATAAGAATATCTGATCAGAAATGAATAGCATGGGGATGGGGACACAATGTCATCTGCTACATCTATAGTCCTTTGACATCCAACAGCAGATCCTTTCAAAACTTACTTCTTTTAAAAGCAAAAGAGAAAAATTGTTAGATGACTGCATCTCCTACATTTCTGCACCACCACAGACTCCAGACCCGTGTGTATCTGACAGGAAGATTGCTTGTAATGCAGCCACTTGCTTTTCTTAAAATGTTCCATTAAAAAAAGAGTCAGGCTTCCCACCTTAAGTGCCTGTGAAATTAAGAATCAGTAGGTCACCCTTTTAACTTGCACCTCATTCATTAGCATTCCCATTTCCCCAGCCACCTTTAACACAAAGACATATAAAGTAACATTTGTGTTATTCTAAAAAAAAAAAAAAAAACAAAAGCTACTCAGGGAGCTATAAAAATTTTAGTAACCAGTTGTAAAAAGCAAAAAAAAAAAAAAAGTATTTAAATTATTAAAAAAGAAAGTTTCAAATAATTTAAGAAATCCAACAAAAATAACTAAAATGGAGTGTTTTCTCTACTCCAAGACTTTTAAATTAAAGCAAAAAGTTAAAATAAAGTAAAAAAATAAAGACTAAGAAAAAAAATTTAGGAGACATGGCAGCAACATACTCAATATTAAAGAAAACCTTAATACCTATAACAAATAATTACGTTATAGTAAGAGGGCAACTAACCAATCTAAAAAAAAGCTATTTTTACAAACCATCAAAATATAAACTTAGAAAACAAGTGAAGACTCATAACTTCTTGTATATACTCAACTCCCTTTTGGGTAAGAAGTCATTAAAACAACTAAAAGTAAAGATCACATTTAAAAATAAAGAAATTATTTTAAAAGTAAAAGACCAACAATGTGTAAAACATACTAAACTTAATATTAACAATTAGTAAAACCAAAATCAAAAATCAAATGTGGCTGCTCCTGATGCAGCATTCCAGGGATGCTCCTGGCTCCACCTCAAGCACCATCACTGGGATACTGGGCTGGGTGTCAGCAATCAGCTGAGCTAACAGGAAACCAGGAGAAACCAGGGTACCACAGAGCCCTGAGGAGGTCAGAGGGCAGGATGAGAAATGTTTGCCCATGGCAATGCCTCCCAATTCCTCACTAATGACACTGCTGCCTCTCTGATGGAAAGGATCAGAAAGACTGCCTAATGAACACAACTCATTACTGGAGGCCTCCTGGGCATGGGGATGACAGGGTTGCAGACAAAAATTCATCCTAGCTCCCAGCAATGTGACAGACTGTGCATGTTTTGGCTCCAAATAATCATCCTGGTGGAGCTGCCAGTGTGCTGTGCTAAGGGAAGGCGTGTGAAAACAGCAAGTATTAAGAAAGAAGCCAGTTAATCCCATTACAAAGTTTGTTTTACTTCAAGAGGTCAATCCAAGCACTCTATAAGGCTCTTGTGACACCTAAATCAAATGCTGACAGCTCTTTCAGTGCTGAGGAAGAGAGGGAGAGATGGGAGGTCTTGTACCGACACACAAGTGAGGGAACAAGGTCTCATAAATGCTGCTTGCTTAATTCTCTTGTGAATTTTTAAGTTTTGTGCTTACAAAAATTCTACATGTTCACTTATTTTGCCCTGCCCCATCCCCTAAAAATGAATTTATCAATCTCAGCTGGGGGACTATGCACTGTTGCACTGCTGTCATTTCAGTGCCAGCTCTCACATCCCCTCCCTGTCCCCTGCTGTAAGCAAGCAGGATCACAGTGCTTTATTGTGCCACCCACCAGCAGCCTCACTGCACGGGGGCTGCCACCTGCAGCTTCTAACACAGCAGTGACAAGGGCTAAGTGACACAACCAACCACCCACAGAGCTCAGGTGCAGCCAGGTACCTCCTGCAGCCCCCAGGGGCACAGCTGGATGTCACCCCAGCCTGCTGTGCATCACCAGCAGATGATGGTGACCAGAAACCTCTGCAGATGCCTCCAGGCACAATTTAAGCAAAGCAACAGTGAAGAACTGTCAAGAGGCAACATCTCGTATCTTCTTTTAGCCAAGAGTCCACATTTGTAGAGAAGTCAGAGCCGTCCTCAGGGCCCTGCAGGGGACAGAGTGTGGCAGAAGCAGTGACCTGTCCCAGCATGATGTGGTGTCACCGCTGGGAATGGCCAAAGCCATCCTGATTAACGAGGAGTGGGCAGCAGGGAGAGACCTGGGAATCTTCCACTGCATTTTCCA
Source organism: Geospiza fortis (assembly GCF_000277835.1). Lineage (NCBI taxonomy): Eukaryota > Metazoa > Chordata > Aves > Passeriformes > Thraupidae > Geospiza > Geospiza fortis. Next base: position 924,707 of record NW_005054493.1, on the reverse strand, counting down.
AAAGCTGCACAGTTCCCATTCATCTTTCTCTCTATTAATAAGGGATTGTCCAACACCTTCCATTAATTGCAGGATGGATTTTGCCTTGGCATTCCACATCTCTATTCTGTGGCCCTTTTCTCTTAGGGCTGCCTTTAAAAATCATAAATTAGACATTACTGCAGAGAAGCCTCTTTCTGAAGTGATGGGGAGAGCACAGACAGAAGTGCTGCCCTTCAGAGACAGCCCTATTTAGTTAACTTCCGTATTTTTAATTACTGCCAATTTCCTGGGCTGTTTAATGAAAAAGTGCATGGCAGTTCCATTATCTTAGACCCACCCAGAGCTCTCCAGGGCATCCCAAGCCAATGGCAACTGGTGTTCAGCAGACTCATTTGGAGTACCTGGATAAACTGTGGGAGCAGGAAGGAAGAAGAGATGCTTACTCAAGTTTCCAGGCCATGTGGATTAACTTTGGAGTAATTCAGAGGTTAATAAATAGCAGGATTCTACTTAGACCACAAGGATTTCATTGAATAAGGTGTGTGAATCAAACCGACAACGTCCATAAACCACCCTGCCTTTCAGTTAAAGGATAAAATCCCACACAGCCAATAGCAAGGTAAACAAAAAAATGGTCACACTGAAGCAGTAAATCCCACAAAACAAGAAAATTATGAGAGGTACTCAAGAAGCTCAGTTCTTCAAGCACAGAAGCCAAAGCAATATTTTGGTATTTCCAATGACACCATGTGAGCAAGCTGCATCAAGGTGAGAAAACTGTCAGCAGCAAAATCACGATGTCTCATTTTAAAATGAATAAAGTTGGAGCAAAAATCATGACTGAAGCTTCAGAAGTGACCAGCACTCCTTGAGTAGTACAACACAACTATTTCTTAGAAGAGCTGAACACCTAAATATAACAACCCTATCCTACACAGCCTGAGTCAGGTCTGAGTGAGGAGTGAAACCAAAGCTGGCTATTCCAGATATGTCAGTGTGCCTCCTTTAAGGCAAGCACAATTTTTACAAGAAGGGAGGCCCGTGGATTTCCCTCTCTGGGATCTCCTCGGTGTAAGGAGGACATGGACCTGCTGGAGTGAGTCCAGAGCAGGCCATGAAGATGCTCAGAGGGATGAAGCACCTCTTCTATGGGGACATGCTGAGAGAGCTGGGAGTGTTCAGCCTGGAGAGGTGACCAGATGGCTCTGGTGAAACCTTAGAGCCCCTTCCAATGCCTAAAGGGGCTCAAAGAGAGTTGGAGAGGGACTTTGGACAAGGGTCTGGAGTGACAGGACAAAGGGGAACGGCTACAAACTGACAGAGGGCAGGGTTAGATTAGATATGATGAAGAAATTCTTCCCTGTGAGCGTAGTGAGGCCCTGGAACAGGCTGTCCACAGAAGCTGTGGAACACATCCCTGGAAGTGTTCAAAGGTCAGGTTGGACAGGGCTTGGAGCAACCTGGGATAGTGTAAAGTATGTGGGTTGGAACTCCATGATCTTTAAAGTCCCTTCCACTCTATGATTCTACAAATGCTGTGATAATGTGGACTGAAGTGGGAGCCTCTTTAGTGGTGCACTTGTCAAGCAGAGCACATCTGCTTTTGGCAGAGTGAAAACACAGCAGAAAGCAGTTGCGTGTCAAAACAACGCCGTGCTCAGGCTGAATATTCCGCCGCAGGCTTGGGCTTAATCATCTGCTTCCCCAGCAGCACGTAGGTTCCCCTAGGGATTAAACAAGGCAATGTAATACTCTGTTGGCTGGCTCTGGGGAAAGCTACTCAGCACTGGCAGGGAACTTAATGCCAGCACTGAGCTCCTTAGTGCAAAGCAAGGGTGGGAAAGAAGGGGACAGAGCGGGCTCCCCGGTTGTCAGGTAGCTTCGAGTTACAGCCATGCCTCATTTGCCTGAGCAAACACACCCTGCAGCACTTTATTTACAGAACACGGCCTTTGCTTCCCATTCCTTTGGGAGAGATAAAAATACTGAGAATTCCTCCTCTGGGAACTCAGCAACAGTTGTCCTCGTGTTGTTGTTGTCGTCCCTGAAACAAGGGCTGTGCTTGCGAGCCGTGCTGGAGTCTGCACTCATCTACACCTGCTTGCTCCAGAATTATGTTCTGGGGTAGCTCCTCTCCCATTTGCTTCACTAATCTCAGTGATTCCTGAATATCAAGATGACAGCTTGGAGTTACCCCTGTAAAGCTGGTCTGGTCCCAGACCAACAGCATTGCAAGTTTCAGAGCAAAATCCTAACGGAATTCACTCTGCTCTCTTAGCGGTCTGACATGCAAACTGCAATTAGCAGAGAAAATTGCACCCTGCATCTGAATCCAAGGGAAGGAAAGTAAAGAAATGGCTGCTCCCAGGGAAGAAAGAATCAGAATTATGCACTGCCTGAGCAATATGAATTATTAAACAGGGATATTTGGGGGAAACAGATACTTGTCAAGAGCCCACAGTACATGGTGCTAGTGGGGGGATCCTTCACTAGAGGAGGTTTGGAGTAGGGAATACCACACAGGACTAGAACAGAAACATCATTTAATAGGGTGGCATTTGTACATTTGTTTAGTTTGAGTTATTTTCCAGCAGCAAGCCCAGGAAAATAAAGTGCTGTCAGTGCACTGTGTATGAATTAGCTGCTCTCCACACCAGCAAACCCTCCCAACCCCACAGCCCATCTTCACAGGGCTGGCAGGCACTGACTAAAACCCACAGAGCAGCTACAAACTACCCAGTGTTCAAATGAAGGGAGGAAGATGAGACTTCTCAGAGGGCTGTGATGTCCCCAGGCCTCCCAAGTGGAGAACAGGCACTGGTGTCCATTACCTGACCTCCCAAGGAAAGGGCAGGGATTGCCCTCTCCTCCTGGCAGCCAAAAGCTGTCATTCCAGAGGTGTAAGTCACAGGCTTGCAAGCACAGGCATGGAAGACTGTTAAAATAAAACTCTTGATACCACAGAAATTACTAGGTTTGTTACTGAAATTTAGAGCAGGTCTGAGGAGCAAGCATCTTCACCAATTTGACACCTGTTTTGGGCAGCACTTCCTTCAGAACACACAGCTCTCCCCAAGAGATGTTTAGGAGGTAAGAGAAGGGTGTTTGCTATCCTTGGGCAGACACAGAGAAGGTGTGGGTGAGCAGCACATCTATTTTCAACAGCAGCATCATAACAACTTGATGATAAACCATCTGATTCCAAGTGCCAAACAAACTGACGACCTATGTAAAGCACTTTGATAAAATTGGCTTCTTAACAGGTACAACACACTAGAAAGTGTGCTTATGGCAGGATGGGAACAGGCCTACAGGCCTGAGGGGACATGTGCAGGGCTTTAGGCAGCCCTGTGAAAAGCCAGCACAGTGACATTTATAAATCTCTGCTAATGTGTAATTTCCAAAGGCCACGAAGCTTCCAAAGTATTTTTTTTTTTCTGTTAGACACCAACAGCGATGTGCCACTGACAAAACTGGACAGACAAAAGCTGGGAGTCAGGAACATCTCACAGCAACTGGAACAAGGCTCATAAACACCTCATTACAGCCCACTCCCTGCCAGACTGGGAAAGGGGACACCAGTTATGTGTTGCAGCAACCAGAACCAGGGTAGCAACACGGGCACAGATGAAAAGCTTCAAGGGCAGTGGAAAGAGGTCAAACTCTTCAACAGGACCTTTTCACAGAGGGTGGTTCTCCTCTTGGTTCCAACCTGTCCTGGGCTGTAGGATAAGTGTGTATTTTATTGCCATCTGTCAGAGCTGGGGCAGTTCTCTGCTGTTCATTGGGCAGTTTTCTTTATCTCTCCCACAGCCAACCCTCCCTCCAGGAGATCTCTTCTGTTCGTGGGCCATTAATTATTAATTATCTTCTGTCCATGGGCCACTGAGTGTCCCTGCATGGCTGATCCAATTCCATCATCCCATGGGGAGATGCTCTGCCCAGGGGAGGAGCCAAGCATTCCTACCTGGATCCAATCTGAGCCTGGAGCAGCACAGCAGCCTTTGCCCACTGCATTGCCAGAGGAGCAGCTTTCTGCTGCCCTGCATTGCCAGAGGGAGCCCAGGCCCATCTGCAGCAGCCCTGGAGCTGCAGAGGAAAACTCCCCCCTTGTGCAGGATCCCTGCTCCAGCAGCAGCACAGCTGGCACTGCAGGAGGGCTGAGCCCCCATGGGATGGGGCTGTGCCACCCCCTGGCACACAGTGGGGCAGGGCATGGTCTGACTCTGGCAGTGGGATTTTTTTGTTTGTTTGTACTATTGCATTTGTATTTCAATTTTCCTGGTAAAGAACTGTTATTCCTACTCCCATATCTTTGCCTGAGAGCCTTTTAATTTCAAAATTACAAGAATTCAGAGGGAGGGGGTTTACATTTTCCATTTCAAGGGAGGCTCCTGCCTTCCTTAGCAGACACCTGTCTTTTCAAACCAAGACACAACCCCATCCCAACTGAAGGCTCTGGCAATGTGTCCCCCCTGAGGGAGGCAGAAGCATTAGTCAGGCTCCCCAGAGCAGCTCTGGCTACAGAAGATGTAAGCAGTGATTCTGGAGCCAGGCAATCTGCCTGTGCCTCATCCCAGGCTCTGGCAGCGGTGACTAACTGGACTGCAGGGCTGCAGAATGTCACTGAGCAAACAAGTTAAAACAGGAACGAGCTTCAGGGACAAGGCAGCAGGGAGGAGATGCACAGGGGATACTCCCAGAGGATGCTCCCACACCAGCTCTGGATCCAGAGCCCAACTCCCAGCCTTCAGCCAGCTTGGGCCACTGCCCCTCCCTGCCATTAAAATACACTGACAAACATCATCAGTGTGACTCTGGGCCCAGCAATGTCAAAGCAGACATTTCTTGGCCACGGGAAGGTTTCTAACAATCCTGCCACCCCTCCAAAACACCCAGCATGTTAACTAGAATCATGCCTTCAACACTTCTCCCTGCCTCACCACAGGAATATTTCAGGCTAAGTAATTGCTCACAACTGTGTGTGGTTGCTAATTTCTGGGTATGTAGAAGGGAGATATTCTCAAATGAAAGAATACAGCTTTTAGGGCTTCAGAACAATGAAAGGCAGGGCAGGGCGACTGCCTGAAGTGCAGAAACTAAAAGCTTTTTCCTTCAGAACAAGAGTAGAATCGAGTAATTGTCGTTTCCAGGGAGATGAGGAACTTCAGGGATCAGAGCTCAATCTGCAGTTAAATGGATTGGAAACAACTCCTTACCAGCTGCTGAAAAAACATGGATAGAATCACACAGGAAAATCAGAGAGAGCATTTTTTCCTGGCACTGTGCACATGCCTTCACATTTAGGAATGATGGACAGATTATTTAGATGATCCAGGTTAAATATTCATGAATGTTAAGAGAGAAGTATTTGCTGTGCTATCCCTTTTCTCATCAGTCTCCCTCCCATTCACCTTCCTTTGCAGCAGAACCTGACAGGAATTTCAGCTTTCAAAAGACAAACCTAAAAGTTCCCTCCCCCGCTCCCTAAGTGCAATTCTAAGCAGACCAGGGATGTGAAAAAGACCTAAAATAAGATCTTAAAACACTCTTTACAAGCTGGGCAGGCCCCTGCCTTTCCCCAGAGATATTTCACAGGTGCCAAAACACAAGAAGCTCGCGTTTCAATAGGATGCCAGACTCTGAGCTTCTCCCGTGTAAAAAAAAAGCAAACCCCAAGAGCTGCACAGGATTCTCCAAAACCACCAATACCTTCGTGAGTGCTGTAGAGGGCTGCAAATGTCACCACGAAGAAGGTGGTGGAATATTTTCCAGCGTTAACCAGATGAAAGGCCCGTTTGTTATCGCGGTAACGGCGCAGGCACTGGATGAATCGCAACCAAGCAGGGATGCACTGGACAACTGCTCTCACTCCGTAGGAGTAGCTGTTACAAATCTGATTATCTGCAAGAAAAACAGGAGTTGAAGCTGTTAAAGCAAAGAGTTAGTAAGTTTAAGAACTGCTGTTGTCTTCCTGTCTGCAATATCATTTTATGGCAGTGATTTCCCATCAGCAGCTGTGGTACCGAGGCACACAAACTGCAAGAAGCCAAAGTAGCTCAATATTCCATCTTGGAGGTGTTCAGGTGACATCAATAACACATCCAGACAGATCACCATCTAACTCCCTCATCCTGCCAGTATAACCAACATCTAGATTAGAAATTATTTATTTTTTAATGTGCTTAGCGCTGTTGGCAGGACTGTGAATAATCAAATTAAAGATGGAATTACAAAAGGCCTGTGACACTGCATTTTTGTGCATAAATGGGAGAGCACTTAGAAACTCTGCAGGACAGCTCTAAAAGGCTACTTTGCCAAAGATGCCCTTGACCTGTTTTTCTTGTGCATTGTAATAGGAAAAAACACATCTCAGTATGGCACTGGGTTTGGCGTTTCTCACTTTGTTTTTTAAAAAGCAAAGCCAAGGCACAGTCTGGTTTCAAAATCTGAGATGAGAAGCAACCACACCACAATGCCACTGTGTCCCCTCCTTCATGTTTGAAAACCTTTTTATTAAGGCAATGACCAGGAAACCCTCAGCTTTTCCTGGAATTTCCCAAGAATTCCATATTCTTCTGCTGTCTCAGCACATCTAAACCAAACACCCTGCTGCCTAACATTCATTTGTTTCTTATTCACACTAAGGGAGACACATTATTAGCTGATATTTATCCCAAAACACCGTGCTATCATTCCACTGCTCAGATTGGAAGAGGACAAATTGTTATGCACACAGTTGCTTTATGTATTTTAATTTTATTTTTAATAAGTAAATATTTAGCTGCTCGCAACGCTGTCTCTTAAAATGAAGGGGAAGATCAGACAGATTGGGAGAACAAAGTGAACACTGATGCTTATTGAAGCATACAGCAAATTCTCTCAGCAAGTGTCAAAACCATCAGACAATATGATTTGCCAGCAGTCACGGCTTAAAATGGAAAGTCAACAGTGAGGAGACAGGTACTGTTTTGCCACTGGGAAGGCCAAAGTCAAAATTCACATTCCAGCTCTGTGTTCCTTCTGGCTAGAAAATAAGGGAAGACAGAGCATGGACAGCCCTGGCAGAGCAGCTTAAACTCAAATCAAGTAAGAGGTGGCACCAAGGAGCTTCTGCATCCTCTCTTGCTTTGGAATGGAGCCTGTAAGAACCAGGCTACAGCACAGAAAGCTGTGATCAACCAGCTCAGGATTCTCATGATGAGCAGCAGAGAGAGGCTAAAGGCAAATACATGGTTAAATTACTATGAAATAAAACAACAATGCCAGGAAAATGGATTTCTCTTTCCAATCAGGAGTGCTGTGTCTAAATTCTTTGATGGATATAGACATCAAGCCAAATGACTGGATTAGGAAATGAACACTGATGTGAAATTCCATTTCTCTGGATGGAAGTAAGAAAGGGGAGAATCTCTTTAATGCCACATTTACAAGAAATGCCAATTATTTTGGTTGCCTGTACTATTAATAACCCTCTTTAAAACAGACAATTAGGAAGCTGCCTGCCTCAGTGTTTGTCAGGTCATTTTGACCCCATTCCCAGGGCTCATCAGCATTACCTGTATCTGCCAGAAGTCCAGCATTGTCCTCCCACTGAACCTCAAAGCTGTAGAAGCAGATCATGTATTCCAAATCCATAAGTATCACCACCAGGCTGTTGAGCTGATCAGCCAGCCAGAAATCTGCGAAGCCTACCTTGTGGAAGGGAGCAGTGAATACTCGAAACTGTCAGGAAAAACAAAGCAGGAATAATTCATGGCTGTGTCAAAGGCATCCAAATGCAGTGGCAGGACATCGCAGAACTGAACAAATATGGAAATAACAGAAATGCTTGAAGATTTATTGCTGACCTTTTGCTCCTGTTGACAAAAAAGGATAACTGTCTCCCTGCTTTCAGTACAGAGAACATTCCTGCTTTCCTCCTCCTGTATGCATCTATTTCTTTTCCCCCACCCCCAAGCCTTTTGTTTTTTACTGGCAGAACAGTCCAGTCTCCTCTAACCAAGCTCTTTCCCAGAACTCCCAGTCTCCATTTAGGAGCTCTACACAGCTCCATTTCTCTCATTGCCCCTCACTTTGATCAGCACCTTCTTTCAGGCACTTACATCGTGGCCACTGACATCTTCCACGTTTACCTTCCCCCTCACACTTAATGTCAGTTGGATTTAGACCCTCAGCACAGCCATTAGTCTGGTCATGCCTTGGTTTACTTAACTCATGAGTTGTTCTTTGGCATTAAAAGTTGTGACAGTGAGGATTGTTACTGGGTCTGCCAAAGCCTCCAGCAGGGAAAGGGTGAAAGAAAAGGCAGAGGAAATCCTATTACCTGTCAGTTGGACTCCCCCTCAATCCCAGTCCACTTTACCTCTAAGCCTGAAGAGCAGTTTTGCTCCTTCCAAAGCAGACAGTTTTCTGCTCCATTACCTTTGATTACCCCTCTCCCTACCCAGTTAGTTGTAGGTACTAATAGCCAATTTCTCACAGAGAAGGCGCCAGCACCATCCGGTCATTCTGGGATTTATGAACCTTTAAATTAATGAAAGCACAGGCTAACACTGATCTTTTATACTGCTCTCCTTATTAACCTGAAGGGTGCACAGCTGCACAAAGCCAGGAAAGGACTGACACATCCCCCTCAGCCTGTAATGCAGATTTAAGGCTCTGCTCCTAAAATTTCAAAGCCAAATAGGGGATTAAGAGTTAGTGGCATAAAGCAGATATGGATCTTGACCCAGAAAGCTCTGTGCTCATGTTGGATGGCACCTATTGCCAAGGGTTAAACAAGGCCAGCCTTTAGGGAGGGCTGTCTTCAAAGGTGCCCAGCTGCTGAACAGAGGTCAAAGACCACACCAGTCTTCCCTTATAAAAACCCTTTCCTCCCTTTTCCCAACACTCCCTGATGCTGTCTTTATCTGTTTCATCACAGACCATTGTTTTGTCCACGAACAAAGACTAGCTAAGCAAATGAAATGTGAAAACAGCTTTACAGACAGATCTCCCTAAGGAAAAAAAAAACCCCAAGAAATAATATTCTTGTTATTTAATTTAGGGGGAAATACTTCAGCCTGCCAGGTGACAGCATAAAACTTTAAAGAGAGTAGAAGTTTTCCACCTACAGGTTACAGCTGAGGAGGAGTCAACAGATAGATCCATGACATATCTGGCACTGGCATCTGAGTCAACCCTCCTGCAGAGCCTGAGCTGCCCCCTGAACCCTCCCAATGCCATGTGCCTGGCACTGTGGCTTCTGCCAGCTGCCCAGGCACAGCTGGAGCTGCAGCCCCAGTTCCAGTGGAGCTACCACAGCCAGCTCCTGGCTTCACAGCTGAGAAGTGTCTTCAGCATCCTCCAGATAAGGATAAAGTCATAAAGCACCAGAGGTGCAGCTCAGTTTCAATAACCAGTTGCAATTCTCTATCAACAATTCCACAGCCTGAGCACAGACTTCCTGGTGCTGATCCCTGCACTTTTAATTGGTGCTGAGATGCCAGATATGTGAGCTGAGCTGAGCACTTGCTAGCTTTTCACCTCTCCCAGACAGGCTCCCTGCACTGGTGTGGCCATGGAGCTCCTGCAGAGAGCGTGGGCACAGGGACATTCCCTGGGCTCAGATCCAATTCCTCCCCTGAGCTGCTCTCCCCAGCCCACACCAGGGCACTCAGGGGCCTCTCATCTGGCAGCAAAGGCACAAAGAATGCTCACCTAAGCACCCAGGCAAGAAAGAAGAGCCCATCAGGGGAATTAGACTTTACTACAGGCTAAATAACTTCTTTCACTCAGATTCTGATGTTTCACCATCCCTCGGGGATTAGCACAAGAGATCCCACCCTCAACCAGCAGTTGATGTTGGTCACAGAGGGAGGCAGGAAGACTCCTAGATCCATGAGGAAATGCTACCACACTCAAGCATGCCCCTGATTTGGTTGCAGAAAAATCTGAAGTGCCAGTAATGCTCTGCTACACCTGATATGTCAGATTTTGTTTTGACTAGAAATGAAACATATGAAGCATGTGAAGAAAAACGCTCACCAAACTTGATTTTGTGTGAGCAGAACAGTTCTAAGACTTGCACTATTTAAACCTCCTTTTACCCAGAGAGCTGCTGGCAGCTGCATGGAGCAATAAAATACACCCAGCTGGTCAAGTACACACAATAAAAGCTGCTCTTTATGTGGTCTGACCTCTTCTTTCCCCTTCCTCATAATGCACAAAAGTACCATGTCATCTCCCACCATTAAGGTGATCTTGCATTTTGATGAGGCTTTTATCCCCTAGCAGACCTTGGGGTGAACTGGCCTCTGCACACTCAAGATACTCAGTGAACCTTATGGATCCCTTCCAACTCAAGATATTCCATGGTTCAGGTTTGGTGGAGAGAGACTGTTTGCAAGGGCACTTAGTGACCAGACAAGGGGGAATGGCTTAAAACTGATAGAGTAGGTTTAGATTACATACAAGAAATTCTTCCCTGTGAGGGTAGGGAGGTCCTGACAGAGGTTGTCCAGAGAAGCTGTGGCTGCCCCATCCCTGGAGTGTCCAAGGCCAGGTTGGATGGGGCTCAGAACAACCTGAGATTGTGGAAAATGACCCTGCCTGTGGCAGAGGGGTTGGAACTCAATGATCTTTAAGGTCCCTTCCAACTCAGGCTATTCTATGATCCTACAACTCTATCTCAGACTGCAGCACAGTCTGCAGATCACTGAGACAGGGCAGGAGCTGCAAACAGCCTAACAGCTCTGTGGAGACTGAGCATCTCACCCAGGCAAGATATTAAGGTAAATTAGCAGAGATATTGCTCATGTGGTTAAAGCACATCCAGTGCTTCCCCTCACACCAGGGGACAGCAGTCAGACTAATGAGGCTTGGGACTGAAGGTACCTCTGTGAGGGATGGCTGAGTGCTGGAAGGCACAAAAGAAGAAGCTGGCATAGCAGCAAGCCATTAAATCAAATAACAGGTGAGCTCAGAGAGGTTAATTCACTGTGTGTATACCTGCACACATGTCCTCAAAGCATGATGCTGTGTCTCATCTTTGCTGTGTTCCAGATAAAGTTAATTCTTTTAATTGGCATTGAAATGATTCTATGAAAAAAAACCAGCCAGCTAAACCCTCTTCTGCCCAAAGCTCTCAGAGCAGTGCTGGCAAGAAGAATGTGTCAGGGGAACCAGCTTGATTAAAGCCAATTTAAAAAGGTGCACAGGGTGGGGAAGAGCATGTGAAACAGCCATTTGGGAAGAAACTCATGAGTCACCCAGCAAGTCTGAAAACTGCTCTTGCAGAGCTCCCACCCATAACTGGAATACTGAAGCAGCACACATACTGACATTGAATTTACCAGACCTATCTTACAGGAAAATAAAGAGCTCAGTCTCAAACAAAGAGTTTGTTTAAGAGCACCAACAGAAAAAAACCCCACCCATGAATTTTATAGGCAGTAACTTTTCCAAAGGGTGTCTCTCCATCAGTGAACCCTCTCAACGTTGGCACTATCCCAGTTTGGGCTAAGGAGCATCCATGCAGCCTTGCTTGAGAGCACTGGACCTCTAATCCATCTGCTTCACTAGGTTAAGGAATAAACAAGCAAGACATCCAAGGGTTTCCATACATGGAAAAGTTTGTAAACAGCTGTCTATAGGAAGGTTAACAAGTCAACTGGTACAGGAAGCAGAATATGCTTCTGCAAACTCATCCTCAAAAACTATCTGCAGTCAACACCTGATCAGGTGTGCTCTATAAATCACAGTGGCATAAGCACCCCTCAGCATCCCTCTTTTCCTGAGGCTTAGTGACACTTGTTTACACTTCACAGCTACTGCTCAGCCACAGCATTTAAACACACAATTACTTCTTTCAACCAGCCTTGACACTTACCAATAGTTTGAGCAGCCAAAAACGGGACTTGTAATATAAGGTTTTGGTAGGGTTGATGAGAAAAAGCAACATGAAGCCATACAAGATGAGTGGGTTCACCTGCATGGGGATGTAGGTGAATTGACGATATATACATGCCAGCAGGCTCAGGCACCACAAAACACCCAGGAAACCAGCAATCTGTAGGAAAAAAACAGACAAACAGATACCTAATGAAAACACAGCCCCAAAACCAGCAATCTGCAGGGAAAAAACCAAACAAAGAGACACCTAATGAAAACACAGCCCCAAAACCAGCAATCTGCAGGAGAAAAACCAACCAACCAAACACCTAATGAAAACACAGCCTCAAAACCTGCAATGTGTTCTCATTAGAAGAAAAGGGAGAGCAGTGCTCAATCCTGTAATCTAATCAGACTTCAGCAACTTCCTCTTCTAATTGTATTAGGAGTCCTTGCCAGGAAATGGTGCAGGATTTATCCTGCTGATCCTCAGCATGGCTCAGCCACTCTAAAATCCCTCCTGTTCACCTCAAAGAGATGTTGATGGGACAAGTTGCTGCGGGGGTTGAGCTCGAAGATGAGGACGTGGTTGACTCCAGCCTGTCTCCAGCCATAGGTGTTGATACCCAGGAGAAAGAGGAATTCTATCAGGAGAAAGCCACCTCGATAGATTCTCACCAGTGGCCACACATTTGGTCCATCTATAAAAGCCACACCTGGCAAAGACAAAAAAAAAAAAAAAAAGAGGAAGGATTTTAGGGATAACAGAGGTCGTGTCACAAAGCAAGGCTTTACCCTGGATCTCAGATGTTTGGCTGTACTCTGAGAAAACAGGGTACACGTGGACACAACTGCATGTTCCAGCAAGTGGAGGACTTTTTGCCGAGCCTGTCAGAGGATTTAGGAGCGTTCTGGGGAAAATTCCCTTTCCAGCTTCTGTAATCCAGTCATTAGCAGCATCCCTGCCTCGCACTACAGGCACAAGGGACAGCACCAGCATAAATCTGACTAGAGACACTTAAATATTCTGCTTTAATAGAGATGAAATCCCAACAGACAGATACACAAACACTTCAGCTCCCCACAAAACCAAGAGGAACCATTTACAGCATTTAAAACAATGCTAAACCCTCCTAATCACTGGTCTCAGTACAATGGTAATGCAATACATATTCATGGTCAGCATTACAACACCCAGCCCCACCCAAAGAGAAATCCCAGCACAAGGCAGCAGTGCTGGAAAGCCTGTTGCTTCCTTTGTTCAGTTTTCAGGGGTTTGGAAACAAATGTGCTTCGTTTCAAAACATGAGCAGCCTTATAGAGCAGCAGCATTCTCCAGCATAAACCTCTTTGCAAAGGACTGGTCACTAGGCATAGGTTTGATGAGAAAAGTATAAATAAAATAAAGTTATTCAATTCTCACTTTTAGTTTCATTGAGAGTTTCTCACCCATGTGCTTTCTAAGAGGGGTAAAAGAAAGAACCTGCACTTTACAGAACTGAGGCTGAGAATTTATTCCCAGAGATCTGCCAAAATTATAGTCCCAAGTTTTTCAAACTGTTTTCTCAGAGAAAGCAAATCCATAGGGAATTTCATGTGTTCAGCATCTACACTTTATACTACATAACTTACAGAGAAAAAGCTGCGCATAAAAAATTACTCCAGAACTGATGCTTTAAATGTAAAACTTTAGACTCTTGGACTCAGGCAAAACAGAGTCAACTTTTGGACAGAAATTACACACCCCCAGAAAAGCTGAAAGGAATGAGTCTTAAATCTGGAATTGCAAAGAAAGATTTTCAAATTTTTACCTGAAAGCCAAGGGAAATTACAAAATGGATAAGATTGGAAGGAACCACAATGGGTCATCTGGTCAAAACTCCAAACAGGGCAGGGTAGCCCCAAAAATACTGACTAAGAAATGAAAATATCTCTGGTGACAAATCTAATGGCAGCCTAATTCTCAAACAAGAGCAGGACCATGGCAAGGGTTTGAGATTTTGCATGAAACTCTTCAAGTTTCTGGCTAATAAAATAAATGCACATTTCTGTGAAATTCCAACCTCACTTACACACTAGCTTGGCACTTAGGGAAGCCCATACAGAAACAGTGAAGCCTCAGAATTTGTCCTCTTTAGGGTGACACCCTCCTGGGATCCACTTGGAGCTTTGCAGCCTTTAACAGACCCCAAGTGGTGATGAACTTATCTCTGTAAAATGCTGCTGCAGTTTTCAAATCAGGCAGTGCAGCACTGGGTTACTGGCAGAAGCCACGCTCTGATGCTGTTTCACAAGTTCTCCACACAGAACACTAAAATCCTATCTTAGTTGATCAAATCACACAAACAATTTGGCAAAAGCAGCTGAGAGGTTAGCAAAGTATGGGCCAATTAAAAACACCCACTCTGCACTTGGAATCCAGGTTTTTGCCCAGTATCTGCACTAATGCTCAGCTATCAGATCATGCCTGCTGATACAACACACCTATTACCCACACTGGGTTAGTAACACCTGCTCTAGAGATATAATCATTTTTATGAATTCCTTCTCACAGCTGCCTCACTTTTTCATTCTTCGCACCGAGAGGGAGAACAAACACAACTGGCTTCAATCACTTTGCATCTCACACAGAGATCAAATGTTTAAGAAACAGAAATTATGAATAAAGAACAGTTTCTACACATTAAACAGTGCCTTCATGCAGATGGGTCAACTTCATGCCTCTACCATGGGAAGACCAAATGGGAAACACTGCAAACAGCCCCTCAAACAGAGGCATTTTATCCCAAGAGGTGGCTGGATCCAATTACAGAAACATCCGATTAAAAATTCTTTTAAGTCATAAAAACACAGACATGGGCTTTCCCTAATGCAAGAGCTGGTAAGTTGATTTGTTAAGCCTTTTCCTTTGTACTGCTTAAGCAAGTTACAACACTCCAGAAATCACACACACAATTAGTAAAGCTGCTTGTGATAAAGCTCTGTGTCTGGATCTGCAGTACTACTCTAATCAGGGGCCAAACTCAGAAGGCATAAAGCACAATAAAGCCAGGGCCTGAGAGATGCACCCATTAATTGTAGCTTTTAAACAATCTTGCCAACTACTGCCAATAAGAAAAAGTCAATTAATTCCATTAGCAGGCATTGAAATTCTAGGAATTTCCACATGAGTGACTGATTTCCATCCCGAGTGGCATCTGGTCACATGGCCCTGTGTCTGGTGGACTTTTCTTTAGGGAGTCAACACCATGCAAAGCTCAAGTTCTACAAGCAACTGTCTCAAGGTGGGCATGGGTTGTGTGTTCCCAGAATGAAAATAAAAATCCCTTTTTACTCATAGATGTTGCATCCTCAGAATATCCCTCCAAAAATAAGGAGGAAACCAGAAGAAAAGGATTTTTGTGTTCGACACTGACATATACAACATGAGAAAAACCACAACCTATATCACACCAATGTGATATGGCTCTGATTTAACCCAGAACATCCAGGTCCAGGTGCTCCCTAAGTGAGGAGAATCCACCCAAACCCAGGCATTGCAGGACACCTACCTGAAAGTATGACAGTGACGTTCAGTGCAATGAACAACCCACAGAACAATCCAACCCTGAATGTAGTCCAGGCTGGTACAGGCTGTGAACAAAGCCACAGCAGAATTAAGGTGAGGTAAACAGGTTATCAGCACAGTCAGATTAGTTTGCAGAACCAACTTAAAATCACAAACACAAGCTCCTGACCCCTGATTGCACTCTTGCTTTTGAAGTGAGGTTTTTTTAAGCTGTAAATGCTGTGTAATATTCTTGCCATGTTGAAACAGAGCTTGGGAGTCTCAATGGCTCTTGAAAAATATTCCAGACCACACAAACACTAAGCATATGCTTTTATTAGTACAAATTTCCTTTTACCATTTATCTCCTCCCTCCATTACCTTGTCTGCACGCATCAGGAGCAGTAACCTATTTCCAAACCTTCCGGAACTAAAGCAGATTATCTGGCCCTGCCCCATGCATGTTCACATCAATTATTTCCACTGTTTCCTTCAGATGTTGAATCTGATTTGGCACCTTGACAAGTTGGAGGAGCAGCTTTGCTTCACAACCCCCATGTCTCACCTGAGCTGCTCCTAAGGGTGGAACACGCAGACGTTTCATTGCCTTCTGTCTGTCTCCATCTTCCAACTCGTTGGTCACCACTTCCTGAGGAGACAAAGACACACACCACTGAAGGTCACCTGGATGATGAGCACGTGGTCAAACCAAACCTAAAGGTTGGTTTCCATGTTAGAGGTGAGTTCTGGCCCAGTATTCTTTTAATACAAAGATGTGAAAAGCTCAGCATGGCAGAAGTTAAAGCTGCACTAGGCTTTGCCAAGGGAGAAGTTCCCAGCTGAAGAGAACATACCCATAATGATGTAAGCAGTGCCAGAAGTCAGTGGTGTTGCCCTGATTTTTTTAAGATTTTCTAAGCCTTCTGATGTTTACATTCTTGTAATGAACTTTTTCTCACACGTTCTGTAAATAACTTATTGTTTTGCAGTCTTTTATGGAGAAATTTAATGGACTGTTGTTTTGTCCAGTGTCATTGGAGAGGTGGCACTTTCACCCTCCAATCCACTGTCACTTTTGGAAATCTATAAATGTTGGAGTCAGAAATTAAAAAGTCTCTTTTACCCTGAAAGAGCAACATGTCTGTGTCATGCTATTTTGCATCCTACAGTGACACAGTGGCATTTCAAAATCAATTATTACCCACCTTGGTGGTAAATACAAGCTATAGAGAGGGCAAAACACTATGGGAGTTACAGTGTCATCGAACAGCTTGGGTTGGAAGGGACCTAAAGATCTTGTTCCAACCCTCTGCCATGGGTGCTTTCCACTAGAAAAGGTTTGCTCAGAGCTCCATCCAACCCGTGCTTGAACACTTCCAAAAACCAGCAGTGACCAAAACCCCCCTTTTTGGGGGGATTTTTGGCAGTTCCCAGGCCAGCCTCTTCACCTCTGTTTCGGAGATAAGCTGGTTGATCTTCTTGCAGATGTAGAAGGGAGCCACCTCCACCTCGGCCACCCTCCACTCCGCCCCTCGTGTCGTCTCCAGGTTCTTGTCATGCTTCTTCAGGATCTTGCGGAAGCCGGTGAAGTTCAGGTTCTGCAGGCAAGGGAAAGAACATGCTGGCTTTTAAACCCCAGCCACCTCTTAAACCCCAGCCATCTCTTAAACCCATGCCATCTCCCAAGAAAAAGAAATGGTTCTCTCCCCAGTGCTAGCGACAAAGGAATCGTTAATGAGAATCAAAATGAGAATCAATCGTTAATGGGAATCAAAATGATTGCATTCCTTGTCAGGAAGTTTCTGAGTTCTTATTTTATTATAAGGAATATATAATCCTAGCAAATAAAATTAAAAATGTGCCATAAAAAGGGAGCTACCTAAAGCTTTTTATTTCCTGAAAAGCCAGATCACTTCCACTTTCCTCCTTTCTGCAAGAAGTGGCCTGATGCTACCCTGAAGACAAATAACCCTTAAGGGGTTTTCCCTCCTGAAAAATCTGAGCTACTGACTTCTTTAAACTTGACACTGGTTTCAAATCAAGTCCTCCAGGTAAATTCATTATAGAAGGGAAATCTTTGTATAAAAGTTGTCAGTGTTGCAGATTAAATCCAGACAAGTGCATCCCCACAGCAGCATGTTTTTTCACAGAGTATGTTGCACAATGACTGCAAAACCAGCTTAGGCTTGCAGATGCGGGAGATGTAATTTTCCAGTCTGTAGAGACAAGCACACAACGCTTAAAACAAGAATCAACTGTTGATTTCCAAGTTATAGATGATCCCTGATTCAACACCCATGTATGGTACCTGAGACAGGCAGAGCTCATCACACAGCAGCAATTGCTGTGGCACAATGCGTTTGCAATCCTGCATTTCATTGTGCAGGAAGTGCTGCCTAAAAACCTCAATATTTCATTCAAACAACAGCAGAAACACAGAGAGACTATGGCAAGACTCACTTCTGAAAAAAGCTTAGAGAGCAGCTTGGAAAGAAAACCAGGGAAAACAGCAAAATCTAATGTCCTGGGGAGAGGCACCAACTACTCAGTGAAATTATTTCCAATGTAATTATGCTTAGAGTGATTTAATGCCAGACCCTCCCATCTAGGTGGGAAATGAGGCTGGGGAGACAGGAGCAGGAAGCCAAAGCAATAATGACCTGCCTCATTGCAGACAAGAGACTTTAATTACTTTCTATTGGAAAAGCCAGCATTCCACGCCAAGGAGAGCAGAAATTTCACATGAAAAACTGCAACAAAAGGATGCTTTTGGTCAGGGACCTTTCTGTGGCCTGAAATAACATCCCTTCATCTGCCATGGGTACAATCCCTAAATCTGGGGTGCCCTGGCTGGCTGGGATATGTTTATACCAGACACCCTAAAACTTCTCCAGGGGCATTTCATCCTCTGGCTGCAAAAATTCTGCAACCTCAAAGTGCATGATAAAAGCACTGCTGGTCACAGTGATGCTTCTGACAAGGAACACACAGTGATGGGACTGTGGAACAGAACAAATATCATTTCTGCAGTCTGATATTTTGCTATTCTTGCTGCTTTTATTTGGCAAGGGGCCTTCTCCAAGCCTGACCTCCATTTGTGCTGCATTTTGTGGAGAAAAAAGCCAAAAAACAACCCCAAACAAACAAACAAAAAATAAAACCAACCAAAAACCCTCCACAGACAACAAACAGTGCAACTTAGGCACTAATATAATGCACCATCAAGTAGAATCCAACAGGAGACTCAAATATCTTTGCTTATATATATTAGGAAATGCACTAGCAAGGTAATTTAATAAAACTGGTTCAGCCTCTATTATTCACTCAATAAATGCACTATATTATACACAGAATAAGTAGCTAAATATCATATGCTTGATTTCTCAGCATTTGTTTGTCCTAAAACACAGCATTTCAAATATATAGATTTTTTTAAGTATATACACACTCTAGAAGAATACACTGCTGCTAAGTATAAATTCATTTTATCAGAAGTTTAATCATTTAAACATGCAAGAGCTGCCCTGAAGACTGCTTATAGCTGCATTTGACAGTTGGTTTGTGTACCTCAGGAATGAATGCATTTGTTCACCCCTAAGAGACTGAGGAATTTGCTTCAGGTGGATTTTCCTTCCTCTGTAACCCAAATCAAGGCATCAGCATTTCATCAAAGCCAGTTTGATATTTATAATGCTGCTGTTGATTTCATTTTTTATCTCCTACATGAAGGGTTCAGGTACATCATCCTCCCACCAGGTTATTGTTTTTTCTTCTCTCCAAAACTGCAAGAGCTTGAATATTCCTCATCGTTATACTCTAAGCTCAAGAGTGATTAACAACAGTAGTACTCTGGGATTTAGTTTTATCTCTGTTTTTGTGTTTGTATTCCTTGTCCTCAACTTCAATACCAATTTGAGGATATTTTTCTTATTCTCTCTCTGGAGTTGTGTTGTAGAGAGCAGCTCTTCTGCCTCTGCAAAGTGTGAAAAACCAGATGGGGTTTAGATCAATGTTTAGTAGACTTACAGTGGGTCTGGACTCATGGAAGCAAAAAGCAAAATTATCAGTGTGCAACCTGCCTTTCTACACTGAGGAATAGTAGGAGAAGATTTCCCAAGGGAATGATCAATGTTAGCCCCTATTTAAATTCTTCATCAAGCCTCAGAATTGATTTTTTTTGTAATTAAAAGTATAGCTGTCTTCTGTTAAAAGAGAAAATAAATGTAAGGGAAGAAATCACAGCAGGTGATGCTGCTTCACTCCATTCCTAAGAAGATACAGATACTCCACCTTTCCCAGGAATTTGAACTAGGAACTACCACCAATAGTTGAAACACTTTATTAAGAAACTCAGAGTTTCCAGACACATGCTCAAAGATAACACCACTGTAGGAGAGGTACAAATACTCAGAATTTTGGAAGAATAAGTTCTGTCCATACAGCAGAGTGGTATTCAATTTATTCTGACTGTGACTTTTGTTTAGTAAAATTCTGCAGTAAAGATCTGTCAAAGATCTAAATACAGATGCAGCCATTTTAAGCTCCAACATTCTTATTTAACAAGCTACAGCCCCTCACAGTAAAACATTTTAAAGCATTTCAGAGCATTTAACTCCAGAAGAGGTAGCCCAGCCAAAAATATATTAACAGCTTCAGATTTTTATTTCAAGATTTTTGGAACAAGATCAGCATCTGTAACCAAGCCAAAAACCCAAGTACAACTAAAGATTGGTTTGTTTTCATACCTCAAGGCAAATGAGCCTGTATCCTGCAGAAATCAAAATATATATCTTTTTAAATTGATGTTTTAGCAAGAAATTCTGATACAGCAAGGTCACAGCCACTACCATGGTAACGCCAAGAGGAAACAGAACATTGGGATTTCAAGTTTCAGGACAAATATAAGATAAAAGAGCTTCCTCCCCAGCCTACTCTGCATAGAACAACACACTACAGAAGGAAGAGGTCCTGCCTGGACAAAGGTGCTGGGGTCAGCCAGCCCAGAAAAGGAAGAAGTCCTTCAGCAGGTCAGCTTAGCACTTCTAGCTCAGTTAAAAGCAACCAGGTGTGCATTGCTACCTGTCTTTTCTTTAGAAGTGTTTAGGCCCCCCCCAAAAAGGAAGAAATAAATGAAAAACTGAGTGAGGCAACTCTGAAGGCTGACCTAGAACAGAGACTGGACAGAGCTAAAGAATAAAGTAGGGATTTAATAAAAGGCCTCAATGGACCCACCTTGGGCAGCACAAGAGCCACAGCCAAGATGAACAAAATGGTCACAAAATGGACAACTGGACATGGGGTCTCTTACTTTTATAAGTTCTGGTCCAATTAACTCCATTGCAGTTAGTTAATTGTCCAATTATAGCTTTAGGTTATGAAGTCCCATCCTGCTTGTTTCTCTCTCTTCAGCCCACGGTGTTTGTGCTCTTGGTGCTGAGATTTGGATCATTTGTCCTTGGTGCCCAGCTGGAGCAGGAATTGTTTTTTTTCCCTGCTCTGTGCACAGAGCTCACCATCCCCTCATATGAAGCCCAGACCCACACACTAAAGCAGCACAGAATCTGAAAACCACAAAAGCTCAAACCTGAGGCACCAAAGGACACACAAAGCACGGTGACGTTTACACACAGGGCCCTGCGGAAGCGCCGCCCTCAGCAGGTACCTGATAGTTCTGCAGCAGGATGAGGCTGAGGTAGAGCTCGCTGAAGGCCAATTTCAGGTCTCGGATGTTCCTGTGCTGGACCCGCTCCTCGTGGGACAGGTGGAAGACGGGTTTGCGGCGCCGCTGCAGCGTGGAGGCCCCGCTGGCCTCCTTCTGCGCGTCCAGGGTGGATTGCAGCTCAGTGCGGAGCGTGGTGAACCTGCGCTGCGCTTCCGCAAGCTTCTCTGTGGGCAGCGAGAGGGAAACGTCACCTGTCACAGCCCAGCCAGCCCCAAAAACACCCCAAAAATCAAAACCACCCCAAACATCCAGTGACATGGCTGTGGGTGAAACGCGCCGTGCTGCGTGGCCTTCCCCCATCGTGCGGTAACTCAAGCGCTCTGCGTGTTTCCCTTTTCACAGGATGGAATCACAGACTGGTTGGGTTAAAGATCATCTCATTCCAACCCCCTGCCATTGGCAGGGACACCTCCCATGTGACTTGTCCAATCTTCCATGTGTGCCTTGTCTAATCTCCAGGGTCTGGCCAGCCACAGCTTCTCTGGGCAAACCTGTGCCAGGGTCTCAGCACCCTCAGAGGGAAGAATTTCTTCTTAATGTCTAATTCAAACCTGCCCTCTGTCAGTGTGAAGCCATTCCCCCCTGTCCTGGCACTCCAACTCCTTGCCCAAAGTCCCTCTCCAGCTCTCTTGGACCTTTTAGGCACAGGAAGGGGCTATAAGGGATCTCTGGAGCCTTCACTTCTCCAGCTGAACACCCCCAGCTCTCCCAGCCTGTCTGAGCAGAGGTGCTCCAGTCCTCTGGACCCACTCTAATGGGTGTTTGTCCTTCTTGGGGCCATGTCCTTCCTGTGCTGTGAGCACCAGACCTGGATGCAGAACTCCAGATGTGGTCTCACAGGGACAGAGAAAAAGAGGAAACTTTCCTCACTGAACCTATGTAAAGCATGCAAGTTTTCAACAAAAAAAAAAAATTAATAGGGTCAAAATCAAGGGGCTGCCCCTTCAGCAGAGACTAAAGCAGCATTAGCCAGGAACTGAGACCTTTCAGATTCCATCCCAGCTTTGATTTCTAGAGGATCTCAGTCCAGCACTACACAAATACCTGTTAGGGATGGAAGAGGTACCTGGGGACTGCAAACCAGCACAAGGACAGTGGGGCACGCTTCCCCACATTGCCTGGACCCTAAATTAATTCTGCTTCATTTAGGGTCTCATCCAAATACCGAAGCACTGACCACACATCTATTCTGAGCACAACAGAAAAGCTGCTCCTCTTTCCCACATAAATCAAGTGCACCAGGAGCATTAGAGAAAAATCCTGTTAGACAATATTATGAAACATGACAGTGAGTAAGCAAAGCGTTTTTCAGATCTGTGCACCCACTACTGACTTTGTGTTTACTATCTTTTCATGTGACAGTAGGGAAATCAAAGAAGACAAACCCCACACTTCAAATGTGACACTGAATTTTGTTGCTCAGAGAGCAGCACGGCCCCTCTGCCAAGCTCCCAGCGACAGACAAACACAGCTCTGCTTTGATCAGGAGTTACAACACTGCTGGCTGCTGTACATGATCCACTGCAATAATTTATCCCTCTTTTCCTCACTTTAGAAGCACTGCCTTGTTATTTACTGATTAAAGAGGCCATCAGCCTGCACTTAAATGTCATTTTTATGTGTTTCCAGAATGAGTCTCTCTCTCTTCCTCACACCTCAAGTATGAAGAAGGTGTTCCTTTAAACATGCTGCTTTATGTACTGTCAGAAAACAATATTTTTGGCTAAATAACAACCTTTTAAAGCTAAAACCAGCATAGTTAAGACCATTATCGTTCTCTTTGTTCTGTACAACTGGCTCCTTCCAGGCTTTTTTTCCCCTGCTGAGCTTCAGTCACAGCTTTGGCATCTCTGTAGATAAGCAGGATCACAGAGAAGGGGTGTTGGTGTTGGCCAGGAAGATGCTGACCAGGTTCACAGTGTTGGAGCCACCTCCACCCAGCACTGCACCAGAAACCACAGAGCCACAAGGTCCCTCTACCACACAGAGCTCTGCCCCAACAGCCTCCTGGATGTCAATATAATTCTCTTCATTAGTATCTCACAGAACTCAATGATAATTCTCAATTGCTCCCCACTCAGATTTACTCTTCCTTTCTCTAACTCAATTCTGTTTAATTTTAAGAGCAAAACTACTCTGTAAATAATTTTGTATTTGTGCATAAGGTATTCGCTAGAAGGAGAATGCCTTTCCTAAGAAAAAATGGGGATCAAGATAGGAAATCAAGTACAGAGGAGCCTGAAACTCTAAACTTCTTGCTTATGAACTTTTATTAAAGGAAGAAGATTTAAAAAGCAGGAAAGGGCAACTCCTCTCTGGCAACTTCCACAGCTGCAAGGACTGCAGCAAACATGGGCAATGCAGCCCACAGTGAGAATTGTCTGCCCACAGCCTACAACCACATAATATTTGCCACAACAAGATCAGACTGCCAAAACAATAATCCCTCCCCACTTTGGGAACTCCCTTGGGAAGAAGGAACAGATCTCTGTTCAAATCAAAAGCCTTCATATCAATAAAGCTCAGAAGTTCACTCTCTATATTGAAAACATTTATTAAACCATCTGTGATACACTGAAATTTCCTTTAAATCAAATCAGTAGATATGGAAGAGTTTAAATTAATATTTTCAATTGAAAGCACTGTTCCATTGTTCCTATGTCCAGAAAAATCCCAACATCCATCAGCCTAATAACACAATATTTAAAGAAAATACGATGCCTTGAAATATTTATATTTCATATTTATGACTGCAGCTATCCATAAAAAATGCCCCTCCTGAGAAACAGCCTTCCTGTCACCACCTCCTCTCTCCTGCACTGACTCTAGTTATCCCATCCACAAATCATTTCTTCTTATTAAAGTATGATTTTTTTACCATTGAGACTCAATGCTGAAGCAAAACAAAACAAAACAAAGTGTGCTGCTCTTCTGAAAATCTCCTAGGGAATTGCCCAGGGAAACAGCAAAGCAGAACAGAAATTAATTTCTCAGTTTGCAGTGTACTCCAAAATCATTGAAGTGTCATATACCCCTGCCACTAATTTAGCACTGTCTATCACTAATTTAACATTCTGAAAGTGACTTTAAAAAAAAGTCACACAAGAGAGCTAAAAAAAAAAGCTTAGAAACTGGAACCACTCTTGTTTTGCAGCATTTTGCACGACCTGATGCCCACAGAGCCCTCAGCTCAAGTGTAATTTCGTGGCCAAGACTAACAAGAAATCCAAAACCAATAGTGGCAGACTTCAACAAAAGTGCTTGCCATGAAGCAGCAGCTTGGCCCAAAAAATGCTGCTAAAATCCTGACTAAAAGAGCCCAAAGTGTTATCACCTCAACTACGCAGCTCCAAGCTGGTTTTTAACTTCATTTTCCAAGTTTAAATGAAAGTTCACACAGGAGGATGATGGAAAAAAGACTGTTGCACCAAGGAACCAGGAAAATTTCCCCCCAGATTCCAATTTACATGGGCATGGGTGTGATCAAAGGCTCTTCCACCAGACAGGAGGGGATCAACAGCCTGAGCCTCCTGCCAGCTACACATTTTAGCTTTAGCATTCCTCCCCTTCCCTACTTGTACATTTTATGTTCAATATTTTCCTTCCCAATTTAAAGCCAAGGTTTCCTACAAATAACAATTCCTAAATTAACCAAAGAAATGTTGCTGGCTACTGTTTAGCCAAGTCCTGATGATGGAGACGTAAAATATAACAAACCTGTCATGTAGAAAATCCCAAACACAAACCAAAACTGGCCACAGATAAAACTTTAGCACTTGAATAGTGTTTTGGTTTAGGGTAAATTTGGGAGAGAATCTCTGAAGGGGTTTTTTCTAAAGTAGATTTAATCAGGTTTTTTCTTAATTGGTTCAGGAAAAATACTTATTTGGAGAAAAGTGGAAAAAACCTCTTTATTTCATAGGTAAAGAATTTACTAGTCTTAAAAAAATATTAAACAATAAAACCTCTTGTAGCTCTAAAAGAGATGATAAACTTAGAATTTTTGTGGGTTGTAGCTTGACTTATTTAGTCTCTTATCAGTCTCTTCAGTACTGGAAATGTGGCAGGCCAGCTTTGTAACTTTTGTAAGTTGTTGTGTAGGGTTTTATATGGTTGTTTTCTACTTTTGTTTTATTTCAATTAGTAAAATAATTCGAATAAATTAGAACTATTAGTAAAAAGAGTGTATGCAGCATTTACTAGGCATTCCTCTGCTGGAACCATCTGAAAATTTTCCTGCAATTCTTCTGTCTTTCAGCTGGGGATGGATCTTCTTGAGCACAGTCAAAAAAATTGCAAATTGCTTATCAAATCTGATTTAGTAAATGACAGTTTTCCTTTCCACTGAGCTGGGATGATGGGCTGGGGAATTAAGGGAATGTTTGAGGGGAGCACACAAGGAAGGGCAAGGAAAGGTTTTTGCAGCAGTGTTCCATGGAGGAATTGGGGTTCAGGACCAGGCCACCCCATGAGGATGAGGTTATTTGTGCTGTGGGTGATGCTCACTG
>NW_005054493.1:880189-899064 GCF_000277835.1 Geospiza fortis | reverse complement strand
GGGAAAGATGAAGAGGAAATGAAGCAGTGATCAACAGAAAATTTGATTTTCTTGAAAAATGAACAATATTTACTGTAGTAAAGACAGGGGTGTAATAAGCTGTGTATTAAACCTATAATAAATAGGATGTGCCAGGTCATAATCCAAGCCAACACATGCCTGGAGTTACAATAGGGTCCAACATGACAAATTTCTGACAGGATCAAGGGTAGGAAGCACTGATGGAACATTTCTTGCTGCAGCTCAATGCTAATAACCCTAATAACAGGGTTTCCATTCTATGGAAGTCACGTCACTCTTCTGCTAATAAAAGCCTTATTTTAATCTTATCACAGGAGATTGTCAAATTACATGTATTCTCTCCTGGAACTTTTTGAAATGACAGCTAGCTGGGGAAAAAAAACCCAACCCTACCCTATGTTATTAATGCCATTTTAAACAATGCTGGAATGGGTGTGTGCATGTGGGTGCACGTGTGGCAGCAGGTCCTCATTAGGGGAAATTATAATCTGTATTGTGCATCTAAATTGACAGAACTTCCTGCACAGAGTCTAGCTCCCAGTGCACAGGATCTGATATGGCTCAGAAAGGAAGTTTCTGAGCATAAAACCCTCAGGTCTGGGATAGAAGCACAAGATGTCCCAGGGAAACAACACAGAGCAGTGCTCTGAGGTAGGTACGTATGAACTGCAGGCAGAAAAATTCCTATAAAGTGTAAAACCCAGCTGACCTAATAAAAAATTGCAATTTTACCTAAAAAACTGCCTCTTGTCCTGACACCCACTGTGCTCCAGGGAGCTGGGAGAGCAGGCACAGCCAGCCCCAAGGAGATTTACTTCCCTAGATGGAAGCTGAGCAGAGGGAAGCTGCAGTGCTCAGCCACTGCATCCATCATGCTTTCAGCTCTCCTCAAGTTCACAACCCAGATCCTGGCTGGCAGTAAAAGAGCCAGCAATAAAGTCAGCACCCAATGGTTATGAAAATATTTTTGCACAATTCAGCTGTGCCTTTGTTATCAGATTCAAATCAGAACTAAAAAAGGCTACCATATTGTGGTGCAAATCCTGTTTATAGCACCAAGTTAATAAATCAACATATTAAGAGGAAGCCAATGCACTACTGTATCTACATTTAAATGCTTTTCTAGCTGAAACCCATTTTAAACCTCACCAAAAGAGGCTGAAAATCATCTGAAGTGTAATGGCAGGAGGAGCCAGAGCACACCAAGCCTTTTGCAGCAATTTTACAGGGTGAATATCCAATTCACCCGTTCTAAAGTTGTTTTCAGAACACAGGATGGGAAGGCAACTTTTGCAGAGGAAACAACAAAAAACAGCACTTGGTATATGACACCAAGAAATCCCCACTCTTACCATCACAACATTTTTACTCAAAATGCACAACCCAACTGGCACAACCCAATTGCTGCTGGATTTTGTACTCCAGAAAGCTGCAGGGGTTTCAGTGAGAGTTCAGTGCTTGAAAACTTGTTGGACCCATCAAGATGATCATAGACAGGCAAGCCCACGAGAGCTGTTCCTGCAGAAGCTCAGGAAACACCAGCTAGGAAGCTCAGCACACCTAAAATGTCACCAGGAGATTGTTAAAAAAAATAAATTGAAAGACTGTGCCCTTTAGTTAGAAGAGCATCTCCATAAAGTTCACCAGGATACCTTGAAAGTTCAAAGAAATGAAATCACCTGCCATTCATTCCCCCTCCAGGCAGGGTTAGCCAGGTTAACAGCAGAGTTGAGCTCCAGATCTGTGATTAAACCAGAGCAGTTTTCCACACAAACTCACCCTGTAATTACCTGGTGGCAGACCTGCCTCACCACTGTGGTTATCCTGAAAGTTTGGGACCTTCAGGCCCTTTTTCTGTTGTTGAATTTTCCACAAATACACACAAAATAAGCACCTTACCTGAATAGAAAATGTTGATTTTGGCAAGTTCTTTCTCACAGGTTTGGAAGAATTTCTCTTCAAACGTGGCAAAACATCTTTTCACCGTGTCCTCATCTGTGTCTACAAAACACAACAGAAAAACAAAGAAGTTGTAACAGAAGGACATAGGGACAATTTTACAAGTGGCTGCCATGGAAATAGTTCTTCAGAGCAAATCCACCATCTTTGTGCCATGCAGAGGAAGAAGAACAATCAAGTCCAAAGGGCTGGAGGGA
Organism: Geospiza fortis; assembly: GCF_000277835.1. Classification (NCBI taxonomy): domain Eukaryota; kingdom Metazoa; phylum Chordata; class Aves; order Passeriformes; family Thraupidae; genus Geospiza; species Geospiza fortis. Next base: position 896,887 of record NW_005054493.1, on the reverse strand, counting down.
ACACATATTGGCCTGTCAAAGGAATTGCACTGAGACAGCACCCTGGCCAAAGTTCCCATCATCTTTTTGATCCTCCAAGTGCTGTTTCAGACCTCACAACTCCATTTTTGCTTCAAAGACCGAGGCTGACCCTAAGTGTTCACTCCAGCTTGGAAAATATTCGTGTTCAGAAGGAAAACATCAAGTTTTTAATTGAAGCCTTCATCTGATCTTCCAGGAGGACTCACTGGCTTCAGCCACCATTTCCACCTTCTCATCAGGCTAATCCTTCAAATACAAACATAGGTTCACAGCATACTAAAATCCATACAGAAAACTGTGTGGAAGCTTCCCTCCTGGAAAATAAAAGCTTTTCTCATAAGCAAAGTTGAAAGGAAAAGGCCTCAATTATTGTGATTGTGATCAGATCCACAGCTCTCCTTCACCCCACTGCTCTGGAACAGTTTTAATTCTTCTGCAAGAACTACATACAATTCCATAATTAAAGTCAAAACTTGAAATTAAAGCAGCTATTCAGTCACCTTGTTGTAATAAAAAAAAATACAGTGCAGAATCTCAAAGACAGAATGCATTTTCTAGTAATTAAGAAATTAGTTTAATGAGTAAAAAAAAAAAATCAAGACAGGCTATAATTACCAATTTCAGCACTGTCAAAAACCAAATGTTCCTAATGCTGAAGCAAAGCAGACTCTTCATACCCTCCCATAGTTACAGCCCCTGAATCTTCATGCACTCTCACAGATTGCAAGGGTTAGTGCTAACACAAACAAGAAAATTAAGATTTTATTATGGTCTCAACAACGTTGAGAAGCGGACCATAGAACCACAGAATTGCTTCAGGTTGGATTAAGATGAGTGAATGCAATCATTGGCAAGCCCACCACTAAACCATGTCTCCAAGTGACACATCCATGTTTTTGGAACACTTCCAGGGATGCTGATTCTACCAGATTCAAACAGATGTTGAAATAAATGCTATTAAATTGAGAAGACAAATGACTACAGTGAAGTTTCATTCACTATCACATACACATATTGGACTGTCATAACCAAGAATATCTTTCTTTTAGCATTAATTTCTAGGTAAAACCAACCTCAAGAGAATATTTAAATACAAAATTCCAACATTTCGATTTTTCTGGTTTAGCTCTGATATTAAGCACACAAATGTCAGTACCATTTTTAAGGGATGGTATGGAAAGAGCAAAGAACACACCACAAAACTGCAGTGCAGGGGCAACTTTGGAAGTCTGTCTTCTTTTGGAGTCTGATGATGCTTTAAAGAGTAAACAGAGAGAAAAGAACCAGTTCTGCCTGGTGTTTACAACTCCACCACCCAAGGGCTTGAAGAGAAGAATTCTCAAGGGCCCCAAAGCCTGTTCCAAACTCCAAGCTTTGGCTCCCAGGGTTATTTTCTTATCCAGTCATTATCCTTGCAGCTCTGTGGCTACTCCTGAGGATGAGAACTCCCTCCCTGGAACAAACAAAGCCTGGAATGGCCCAGACAGGGCTTGGGCTCCTCTTTGCTGCAGGAGAACCACTGGAGGGTCACTCCAGCCCTGCTCCAGGGCTCTGGACCAAGGATGATCAATCCCACTCCACAGAGAGCTCCCACATGGATCCCTCAAGGGCAGCCTGGGCACCACAGGCACAGAAAATAAAAAAATAACTTTTCTTTCTAATTGTGATGGTGTTCACAGGGGTCCGAGGATGAGGGAAGAGATGAGGATCTGACTCCATGTTTCAGAAGGCTGATTTATTATTTTATGATATATATTATATTAAAACTATACTAAAAGAATAGAAGAAAGGATTTCATCAGAAGACTAGCTAAGAATAGAAAAAGAAGGAATGATAACAAAAGCTTCTGTCTCGGACAGAGAGTCCAAGCCAGCTGACTGTGATTGGCCATTAATTAGAAACAACCACATGAGACCAATCACAGAGGCACCTGTTGCATTCCACAGCAGCAGATAATCAATGTTTGCATTTTGTTCCTGAGGCCTCTCAGCTTCTCAGGAGAAAAAATCCTAAGGAAAGGATTTTTCAGAAAATATCATGGCTACACCTAACAGCAGAGTCACAGCAGTTACAACATCCCGGCCTGGGGCCCTCCCAGTAAAGCTGATCTGAACTTGCCTCCAAGACTCCCAAATCTGTGACCTGACAGCAAAGCACAAGCAGGGCAGGAGGGGTGAAGCAGCAGAAATTACCATGCAATACTAAAAATGCAGAGATTTTATTCACTAGGTGCCTGAAACTTTGCAAGTAATACTAATCAGGAGGTACCAAAGCAGAGGTGACTCTTTAAGGATGGACTTGAAAGGCAAGTTCTCCAGCACAAAGAGTTTACCCAGGTCTAGCAGAAAATTTTATCTAGAGGTGCTTTCTGACATGGGGGAACCAGCATTTCCTGCGCTTAAAAATAAGTCATAAAGAAATAAATGCACACAGGCTCGCTGCTTTCCTCTTCCAAACCTCTTCCACCACACTTTGCTTTTATGTTTCAGTGCATTCACAAAGTAATAGTAAGACCAAGCAAGTTTTTAAACTTCTGTCACTACCAAAGGATTAAAAAAAACCCCAAAAAACAAAACAAAACAAACAAAAACCAAAATCTCTTTCAGCATGGAATATACTTTCTGTCCATAAAGTCAAGCATGAATATTTCTGTGCAAACAAAACAGCACCTTCTAAGTGACCAAAAAGTTCAGTAAAGTAACATAGAGGTAAACTAACATAATTAATGCCAAATAACACAATTAATATCTTGTTTTGTAAATGATTGACCAGTTCAAGAAATTACAAATAAGTATGTTGAACAGTTTGACCATAATCTAAAGTTTAGAACAGGAAAATGGGCTTTGAACACAAATCAGTTCCTACTGGAAGCCCTTCCAAAACCCTTGAGATTAGGAATTCAAGTCTCTATCTCAACCTCAAAACACTGCTGACTCAGAGGAAAGCAAATTCCACATAAACTATTCAAAATCCCTCTCCAAATGTCAAATGCTGCCTTATAAAAGACATTTTGCAGGCCAGGGTAGATGCCAAACTTCAAAATAAATAAATAAATTTTAAAGATCAGGAATCTCTGTGAAGAAAAGGTTTCCCTTTGGTGCTGGTCCCACTGCAGCTCAGTCATTGAGCTGCAATAATAGACAAGTGCTGCCAAGGCTACTGCCTTTATTTATTTATTTATTCATTTATTTATTTCCCCCCCAAGGCTAGGACAGGACAAGGCTGTTTAGCCATGAGAAAATCACAGTGCCAGACCCCTGGCCTTGGCTTCAGGAGCTCCATGACAACAGGGGCTGTTTCTAAAAGGCATCCAGCTCTAGCTGCCAAGGAGGGCTGCCCTAACCCTCCTTTTGTTCTTTTTCTATACCTTTCATACTCCATTCACCCCCAGCTCCAAGCAGACTGCCTGATCAATACTGCACCTTCCAGACCTCATCCTCCAATACATTCCCTGGCCTGAATTAAATAAAAACCCACAGGAAGCCTGCAAATCTCTTGTTTTTTTACTTGCAAAGCCCAAAGCAGCAAGCAGCAATCTAGATCTACTCCCCTCTGCCACATTTTCAGGTTTGCAGAGAGCTCAGATGTTGGCACACCTAAAACAGAACCTGAAGTTGAAAAAATAACATCCAAATTACATCCCTAAGATGTCCCAAGCACTCATTTCTCAGTGTTCCTCTCAACTTTTCATTTAATTTCTCATTTTCTGCAGCTGTAGTCTATAAACAAATGATCAACATCCCAGGCAGCTCTGCTCACTCACTCCCTTGCAAGAACACACCAGTAAAAGTTTTCTTTGTTAGAGCAGTGCCCTTTAAAATAATCATTTTTAATAAGCCCTCTACTCTTTATCATGCTGAATTTTAAAGAGCATTTAATTAAAAAAGATTAATTAGCTTTGTTATGAGATCAGCACAGGTGTAGTTCTCTGAATCACCTTCTGTTTGGCACAAAACAGCTCTATCTGAGTAATATTATTTCAACACTTTAGCTGCAGAGGAGGCAATTTGATTTATGAGGAGGCATCTGAAATCTAGTCAGTGAAATAAAAATAAAAATCAAGCTCAACATTGGCATTAAACACATCAAATAATACTGAACAGGTGATCACAAGTTTAACATCAGCACCACTTTGAATACACTAATTTTTTAAATTTTTCCATATGCTGTACCCAGCACTCAACTAGGACTACAGCAACAGATCTGTGTTATGAAAAATTAACAATTTTTTGTTAATTACAATTAGCAAACAATTAGTAAAAAATTAGAAAACTATTCATTTTCTTGTTTCTATAAAGACAGTAACTGCTTAGACTTCTAGGCCCAGTGGCACACTAGGGAAAAAAAGAAGAAAAAGCCACTTTTATTGCTACTCAAGACACTAAAAAGTGGGTCACTATAATGAAAACATGTATCTGTCTCCAAAATCCCATCAGCTTTGTCTGTCTACTCAACCATCACAATTCTCTCATACCCTTGACAGATCTGCAGCACCAAAATTCTCATTTCTCCAACCTTTTTACACAGCACAATGAGATTCTGCAGGTAAAAAAAAATCAGACTGTAAAGTCCCTTAATGCAAGGACTGAGATTATTATCTTTACAAAACCCTTTATTGCATTCTTAAACTCTAATGTTTATTGGGGTATTTTTCCAAAGGAAAAGTTTTTCCACAAGGCAAATCCCTTTCTCACTTAGGTCAGCTGCAAATTGGATTATTTACTGAAACTTTCAGTAAATTAATTATTCACTATGAACTTTTATGTCCCATCTTGGGGCAAATAAAAGTTTGCTTGTACAGACTTTTACATGCCTTAAGTACAGCTAGAGAAATTTCTTCCTAGGACTTATTCTTGATGTAGGAAGAAAAGGGAAGCCAAATAAATAAAGGAACAACAACAAAAAAAATTCTGCTTGCAAATAAAGGAATATCTGTGTTCAGGGTATTCCACCCTACACATGTAATGGTGTGCATCTCTTCTGGGATTTATTCCATCCACCAAAAGTGGACCTCAAATTAAAATACTGTCAGATCATCAGGGAAGAAGCTTCTTGAGCTAGTTGATATTAAAAATAATGTCAAGAAAATTCAAAGCAGGCCATACCTGTTTTTGTGAGCCAGCACAGATGAGCTGGTCAGCTCTCCATTGAACAAATCCTTTAGCCCAAATTAGATCTGGTTATTAAATTATTGCCTTAAACCTAGCAATAAAAAGTGACCACTCAGGTAGCAAATGAGGCTGGCATTGCCTGCACATGCAGGGTTTATGTGTGGGCAGGGGAAGGAGGGGACAAGAACCACTGCCAGTCACCAACACAAGTTCTCTCAGGTTTTGCTTCACCATTTTGTTGTGAGTGAACAAAACCTATTCCAAAATACCTTTAGAAATTACAATTTTCAGATTGATAAAAATCCTGCTGGCCTTAGTTTTTAGACTCTATCACTGAAATCTTACAAGGAAAACCAGACAGATTCTTATAGCTGATTTGTTTAGCTGGAAAGAAAAATCAAGCTCCACAACATGCCTACGAGCTAGACATCCAACCAAGTGTCTACTATAAATTATTTATAGTAGTGACTCTGTAAACACAGATTCCAAAGCAATGACAGCATCCTGGTACGAACTTCAGAAAATCCAGGCCACAAAGTAGCCACGTGTGAGAAGACAATTCCAAGGTTTTGCAGTTTCCAGGTGCTCTTCTTTAAACAAGCAGCCACCTCTCATAACTCCTCCTGCAAGCAAGGAAGGCAGTGCCAGTCTTTGTCAGCTATTCCAGGAGAGTCACTAATGCTTCACTTCTGTCCCATTAAGAGAGAATTATAAAACTGAGCCTATGTGGTAGAGCTCAGATTTGAAGGGCAGCTAGGCAGAAACTTGTGAAAGAAAAAAAAAATAATAAATTAAAGAAAAGCAGCACAAGTGCCCAGCAGTATTTCAAAACCTACCATAAAAATACCAATAATAAAGGATGACAGACCTGGATGCCAGGAGACATCACACAGGGCCATCAATACCCACTTTCGCTGGCTAACAACCACCCTGAAATTTCTCTCTTTTGAAGAAAAAAAGTGAAGATTCAGGTGTGTTTTTTGAAGAAGCCTCCCAATAAACTAGCCCAGAAACACTGCCACACAGCCCAGGGTGAAGGAAAGACAGACAACAGGAACTGAGAGTCACATTTCACCCTGACCTTTACTCCAGGACAAAGAATGGAGAGCACCAGGCTTGAGTTACTCAGCTGGTACATCCAGGAACCTGCCCAGACCATGTCTGCTGGTGGTGCCAAGCAGCCAGAGATGCAAACAGACATCCCACAGCTTTGTGGGATCACCAGGATCACACTGGGACATTCCCAGCTTGCATAACACACCTGCACCTTCCTCCAGCTGCTCACCTGCTGCCTCCAGCTCTGCTTTTCATTAAAGCAAGACAGGAGAGCAGCAATTATGGTTGCACAAAAACCCCATAGCACAGTTTGCACACCAGAGGTGGAGGAAAGCAGAGATGTTCCAGCCTCTGAACTGGTCCCTGCTCCTCTGGCTGATGCTACATGAAACAACAACTCAGCACTGCCATCCACTCCTGCTGGTTCCTGAGAATTTTACACTTTCTGTGCTGCCAGGCTCTGACCCCCAAGAGAACACTGCATTTGACCTGAGGCCGTGGAGAAGGCTTCCAAAATTGAGGGATAAAACTGAGATTATGGGTACAATAGAAGTGTGCAATATCACATGGTGGAAAATTTAGTTTAAGGCTTTAGAATATAGTAATATATACAGCAAGATGGAAGTTTTAGGGCAGAAACTACTCCTTCTTCTTCACCTTCCTCTTCACCTTCTTCTTCAGGAGTTCAAGTAGTATTGTATAATTAAATAAAAAGTCCACATTACAAGCCACGAGTAGTTAGTTATTAAGTTAAAAATAATTTCAGTATCATTTCTCAATTAGATAGTTTATCCTCATAAAACCTTGTAGAAAGAGAAATACATATCCATTTTTAGCTTATTAGAATGAAATACTATAAAACTCACAACTTGTGAGACTGTAATATAGATAAGAATTAATAAACACCTAAGTCCAAACAAAAAATACCATCTCACACATTTGATCTCAACCTTAACAACAACAAAAAAAAGAAGATAAAACTCAACATTTAGGGGTGCCCTGTGTGAGGAGGACACCTATCAGAGTTGGGACCTCCCTGAAGAAACAGAGTTATAGAAGCAACTAGAAGCTAGAAAAATCCCCAGGGAAGAAAGAAGAAAAAACCAAGAAAAAAAAATCCATTACATTCCCTCTTAATCAGCCTTTAATCTGAGCAATGTTGCATCCAAGGTGATATTTTTTTTCCTTTTCATGAGTGACAGGGCCACCAAATGAAAAACTTAGAAGTATTTGTTCATGCTTTTAAAGATCCACTGAATGCACCTCAAGTAAATAAGCACAGCTGTGTTTTATGAAGCTACAAACCTGTCCGGGAAACCTTCCTTCTGCTAAAACCCATGGATGGAAATAAGGACACTTCCCTAAATTGCCCAGTTTGTTCCTTAAACCAAGAAGATAAATATAAAAGAAAAGCACACAGCAGCATGGAAAACCAAGCCCAGAATTGCTGATATCAAAAACCAGCTGCTCAGAGTTCAAACTTGAATTTTTCTCTCCAGTCACCTTCTCTACCTCGCCCTCCAGCCTGGAAAAACTCAGCAAACCCTCTGCTGATTATCAGGACAAATCTCCCAACCTTTCAGCCAAGCAACAATTAAATTTGAGGTTTATTAAATATAAATGTAGGCTCCAGGAAAGGCAAGGCAAAATCAGCCCAAGCTGGGGAGTTCTGGGCCAGCCCACAAAGCAGTGATGGAACACTGGGCACTTGCATGGGGAGAAGATCTTGGGGACTGGAAGTGCAGGAGAGCAAGAGGAGATCAAAGTAAACTCAAACATTGCTGAATACAGCAGAGATCCATCACCCTAAAATCCACAAATATTCTTTCTCTGCCCCATCTCCTGAATGAAGGTGGAAGGTGGCATGGAAAGAGATATAAAAGGAAACTTTCTAATCTTTAATGTGTGTTCTTATTTACCAAGAAAGATTTGTTTGAGATTGTGATTATTTTAATCAAGTCAAAAACGTTTCTGTCAGGAAATAAAGCTTCATAATAAAATGACTGTTTATGCTCCTTTTATTGAGCCTCCAGCTTTCATAGTTTTACTTCCAGAATTTTACTGAGCAGCAACAATTTCCTTCTCATTAAAACTGCACAAAAAACTGTCAGAGCATCTGACATAACCAAAAGAAGAAAAGAATTGAAACAAAACTGAGATTATAGTTAGTTAAAGGAACATTGATACAATGCCTTTTTTATCTGTATATGTATTAAGTTTTTCCTAGGAAAACCACATGGAGAGGGAGTTATGGGGAATTTTAGCAGCAGTTATGGCTGTCCTTTGTGCCCTCTCTTCCACACACACACACGATGCCCTTTTCCTTGCTCTGGTGCTGCTGCTTATCCACAGTGAACCAGTTCAGGAAGTTAATCTGGTATTTAAAGAACAAGCCAGCATTAAAACTGAAAGGCATTAACAACCAAACTGATCAATAAAGTCCTTTCCTGTGGTTTAGCCCTCTGAAAGAACTCCTTGCATGCAGGGAGGAGGTGGTGAGAGCGAGATTCCTGCTCTGGCAGCAGAGTTAGACTGATTGAAATGGAACATCACATCACCTGCTGGGACTCCTGAGATGGGAGATGACTCAAGGCAGCACCGCACAGCTCAGCTGACAAGGAGATGTTGGAGAAGCCAACAAAACTCACTGGAGTTGGATTCACATGCCCATACCCTTGATACAAGCACAGGAAATGTCTGGATTATTGAATTGAAACAAATTAAACTTGGGTTTGGTTGGAAAGAACCTTAAAGACCATCTCATCGCAGCCCCTTTGCCATGGGCAGGGACACCTTCCACCAGACACAGAAGTGGGGACCTCAGAGCCAGAACCACCTCAAGGCTTACAGGAACATTTTGGTCAGTGCTCAGCAACTGATCTGTGCAAAGACACCACAGAAATCGCCCTTCCACATTTGGCCATCAGTCCATCTACCAAAGCATCCCCCTTTGGTGGGTAGCAGAACTGTAAAAAGCCCTTTATCACCTGCTATGGCTCTGCACAGCTCAAGGAAAAGCTTCACAGTTCAGGGTGCTCCCACTGCTGAAGGCTAAATTGTGGAATTATAGAGATGGAGTGAATATCTCCTCCTTTTAAAACACTGAAACTTTCGGGGAAATGGTGTGGTTAAGAATATTTTAACTTTTGAAAAACAAAAATAGTAGCAGAGTGTGCTTCCTGACCCTCGGGCTGCCAGGACAGGATGGGATGTGGAAGGGGAAAGGCTGCTCCAGAAAAGCACACCGGTGTCCCTGGAGAGACCCTGCTCAGCTCCCTGTGTTTGAGGGGAGGCAGGGAAGGGAATTACAGCTAATTGAAAACATTTTGCATAATTGGAGCTGATAAGAAACATATACCCATCACTGCAGGAAACTGTTTGCATCCTTATAACAATTACAGCACATACAAAATTCAGATGCTAAGCAAACAATTAGAAACATTAGCATTGGTGAGAAAAAAAACTAACAGGTGAATAAATGGACCATCACCATTAAAAAAGCAACACCAATGCTACTTTTAGAGCTCTTTTCAGACACAGGAGAACAAGTTCATTGGAGATATTGAGGGCAGGAGTAGGAGGGAAATGACAAAAGGAAGATTAACAGAACTATCTTGGGAAAGACTCCAATTAATATTAAGAACAACCAGAAAGACAAAACAAATGATGCAGAAACAACAACAGGCTCCCTGTATGGTGAGCACATGGTACAAAGACAAACCTACTTCAAACGTGCTCTCAATGGTTTCATTTCCCCCCAGGGAGCCAACACTACTCAAACTCATTTCTCCTTTTTTATTTTACTAGCTAGTAAAGGCAAACAGTTGGCAAGAAGATAATAAGCAAGCAGTTATCAGATGAAGAAAAATATAGTTTTGAGGTATCTCAGAGCAATGACACAGGGCTTGAGAGTGGCTCTGTGCAAGATTTTACCAGAGGGCCTTACAGTCAGATCATGTTCAGGAACAGAACAGATTGTTAGTTCTCATAAACGTTTACAACAACATCCTCCTAAGCATTTTGCACAATTTAAACCAATATTTTTCTTTATAAATTATATAATTCTAGCTAAAACACCAGCAAATAAACATTAAGGTAGCTGCTTCTCCACTCAAGGCAGCAATTCTTCTGCTTTAATTCCTACATTATTACAGCAACAGATGTTGGAGGAGCCTCTCCACAACACTACAAAGCCTACCCAAGGTTATATTCCCCCTTGCTCATGCAGTGCACAGCCACCCAGCTGAGCCCTACCCTGCTGTATTAATTAAACCACATGGACTGAAGCATGCCTGGAGACACTGTGGTAAATTCAAGATAAGCAGAAGCTCTCCAGTGCAGGTCCCCACAAGTTTGGAGTTGTTTTCTTCCTATGCTCAGGTAGCATCTCTTGCCTTCCCTTCTGCTCAACCCTGCACTCAAATGGTTTGTTTAAATCCAATTCAAGCAAAAGCAGCATTCCTCAGATGCCATTTTGCTATGATTTAAGTACATGGAAGGAATAAGCTCCAGTTCAAATGTCCTTCCTTCAAGGGGAGAAGAAATAAGTCTTTCCAAGGGATTGATTTGAAATGCCCACTTCAACTCCTCAACAGAGCTACTGTGTTCCAGGGGTAATTTTAGTTTAAGATTAAAATGCAGCAGAGATCAGGACTGCACTTGTTTGTTTGTCTGTTTTCCAAGTTAATCTCTTTCATTTTGCACAGTACAAGTCCCTAGCCAGAAACCACACAGGCTGGATATCTCCTCTTGGAGCATCCCTGCCAGACTGGAACTGGAATGAATCCTTCTGAAAAGGATTTTTATACCCCAAATGAGAAGAAAGATTGAGAGGCATGTGATTTTTCTCCCCCCACATCTCCTCCAGGCTCAATGCACAGCACTGCTGGCACTTGCTAAACAAAAAGGCAAAAGGAACCATTCAGTAATTTCTATTACTTCCCAAACAAAACCTGGTGGGAAGGGAATACACAAACTGCAGAAGTAACTGCCAACAGAAAGGTTTTGCATCCAAACACAAACTCGAAGTATGCTGAGGGTAAAAAACTCAATGGCCCAACTTCCTAAGTCACTTTTTATTTACATTTCAAAGGACATGTTACAGAGCCACCAGATTTAATTCTATTTTACCCCTATTCCTGACAGTGGCACAAAGCCTAAATTTAAGTCCCAGTTGCAGCATCAGCTGTGCAAAAGGACAGAACAACAGAACTTCCAATAAACTTGAACAAAAAAAAATCTGTAAAAACATGGGATATTTTCCAAAGAAACCTGTGTGCTGTACACAGCAACTTTGCCAGGCAGCACTTAACGAGACACTGCCACTTTGAAGCTCTGCTTGACTTGAAACCTTCTTCTTTGCAAAACCTGTACAATTAAAGGCTGATCCTTATTTGAAGCATGGGGGATACATCTAGAATGGGAGAGACAAACATCCCAAAGTGCAGCTGCAGGAAGCAGGAGGAGCTCAGAGTTTTGTCCACCAAAGCTTGGAGAAGTTCTGTCCACCAAAGCTTTTGCCATGCTCTGGGAAACCTGGAGCCAACCATGCATGTTCCAGCCAAACTCCCCAGAGCAGCAAGCCCCAAAATGGATATCCTCAGTGCCCATAGCAAGCTTTGAGCTTTGTGGTTGTGTCCTCACAGAAGAATTTTATCACAACAGATGACCGCAGCATCCAGAAGCACTGCTCATGTAGCCGGCATGCTGCTAATCAACAGCCAGAGCAGATGGAATGCAAATCTCCCAGGGAGGGGGGACCAGGAGGCTGTCACCAGCCTGCTCCCACCCTGTACATGAGCTATTATCAGTTAGGAGCTAAATTCAGATGGGATTTTGGTGAAAGGCAACACTTCAAGGTGTTTATGGGGGAAATCCATCTGTACTGGCTAAAAAAATCCACCAAGGGTGTTCTGGGTGGTTTGTTCGTGCACCAGCACAAGTGGTTGTTGTCCTGGTTTCAAGTCCTGCCAGGATTTTAATTTAAGCTTTAGGCAAATTAATCCATCAAGAACGGTGAGGATGGCCTTAAAGGTAACATTATTTTCTTCTCACCAGAATAAATTATTTTTATTTTTGGCAAGTATCTCAGAGGCAGGAATCAGCTCCTTTTCCACAAGGGAGGGGAAAAAGCTTCGTGTAGAAGTCACACAGAAATGAAGTTTTGTTACATCCATACTGGTCTGCACCAGCAAGGCACAAAGAACCAACCACAACAGATTTGGGGGTTAAGCATGTAAGGTTTGGGGGTTGGTCCTTCAGCAAATTCAACACAAGAAGAACTGAAGCTGCCCCAGTTCATTCACTCAATTGATTCACTAAATATTCTGAAACATGAATAAATATGTGACTACTCTGCTCTAATTAGTGACATTCAGTGACTCTAACCAGAGAGCCCAGAGCTCCAGCCCTTGCATTTAGCTCTCAGTGCTTCTCCCCTGGGAACTGAATAGCAATCAGGTATGTAATGCAGGGATGGTTGCTTTTCCCCCTTCACATTTAGGGTGGAAAATAAAGGGGTGGGGCACAGGGATGGAAAAATAGAATGAAATCCTCAAATCCAGGCAAAAGATCTAAACATGCTTAAAAAAACTGTTTTGAGGGGAAAAAGAAATAGAGATGAGGAAAAAGCAATAAAGGAAAAATGAAACCGAGTGCAATTGCAGAAAACATGAAGCAGATGATGCATTTCCTATGTGATAGCTTAAACAAGTCCCAAGGCACACCTCCTCAGTCCATCAAACAGCACATTTACATAAAATCATTAATTCATTACAGTCATGAAAGAACACAGGGATGGGTTAGGAGGGACAGGATGGAATGAATGAAATGGAAATATAAGCCAGAGACACAAGCAAAATATCCACAGAGCCTCCTGAAGGACAAAGATCACAACTAAGCTCAAAGAAACGTCTCAAACTGAAAAACCTGCATGTTTACCAACACTAAACCACCCTGGTTTCCAATATACAGACAAATGTATATTTATTTCTATTCCTGATAGCAATGCTACTCATGTGCCTGCCCTCTGGGGCTCTCTGGAGGGAAGCTGCTGATGCTGCCAACAAGAGTTACTTGCTTCTGGTTTGGTCTCCACTACCCTGGGTTGGAAACAGCCTCTGCTCCTGCTAAACAAGGTCCCAGCCACCTCTTTTGACCCACTGGAGTCAACTCAGCTTCTCATGAAGCTTCTTGCCCTCCCTCTGCAATAATGGTAATTTTTAACCAAAAGTAGTCCCAAAGATTAAAGCCCCCCCACCCAGCAAACTTACACAGAACATATGAATTCATTTTCAGGTTTCCTGGCTGTTTTATCACTTGATTCACACACACAGAGCCCAAAACTGCAATTCTGGAGCTATCAATCTGCCTCCAGAGACAGTGTTAGCACGGCAATCCCCCCACACAACACAAGTGGTCTCACAGACGGCAGCACTATTTTTAAAGCAGAACATGGATGTATTTTCCTCTCCTTTGCCAAACAAGTATATGAAATGTGCCACATGGCAGGTAGCATGCAGATGACAAAACAGTCAGAATTCAGCAGAAATACAAGATGGGGTTGCCAGAAGGATTCCAACAACTCTTTGTCCAAGAAAAAAAAAGAAAGTCCCAAACCATACTGATAGGTGCTCCACCAAAAGCTTTGTCACATCTCTGCTCTCCAGGGGTGAGAACTTCCACTACTGTTGTCATCTCAAATTCAGCTGGATGAAGGAAAACTACATTTAACACCAAAGAAGGTTCCTGGGACTAGGATGTAAACTTAACCAAGAATCTGTTGTAGTGTGAGCATTAAACTCTGAGACACAGAAATCATCCTGAATTTAGAGACCATTCCAAGAGGAACTGCTGGCACAAAGGAGATAACCTGCACCAGAGGCCAAGACAGGGTGTTTTCTGTAAGGGACAGACTTGGGCAGAATGAACACACAGTTCACTTTGGTGAAAGAGTTTTCAACTTTGGAGCTCACCTGACAAGCACTTGCAGGACATCACACACACACAGGTGACAAGGGGCACAGCAGAAGCAAGTCTGGAAAAAAACTCTCTCATTCTTCATACAAACAGGGAATCTAAAACATTAGAAATTTGTAACTAGGACTGAGCTGAGCATTTGTTATAATCACCCAGACATGTGAAAGGTCCATTTGGTGTTAACATACCCACCCTACAAGGTTTGTATAGCACAAGAGGACACATCAACACAAGGTCCCAAAAGCGGTGAGGAAAACTGAATAAAGGTACAGAATAAAATGCAAATACATTTGAAGGAAGTGTAATCATCTCTTGGGAAAAAAGCAGGCTTCCCTTCCTCAGGGATGTGTGGATACCTGGAGCAGCCCCAGAACACTGGGCTCAGCTCAGTTACAGGGGATTTTTTGGAGGGACACGAGGACACCCACAAGGCACAGAACACTATGGCACACAGGCAGCCTCCAAACAAAAGTCACTGAACATTAAATCAGTCTTCCTTCTCGAGAACAAGCTTGAAAAGACCAAGCTGAGTGAGTGGCTGCTGCTGAGCTAATGGGTATCATCTGTGCTTATTGTAAAAGAGCAAATTTAGGGAATTTATAGCAAGTGACATTTTATGTGAAAGCATTTTTGCAGCTAACAGCAAAGAATTTTATTATTTTGGGTTTGCTTCTGCTGTTTGCAATTAAAGACCCAGCAGCACATGCACCTAGCATCCCTTACTAGCATGTTGTTTAATACTACTTAAGAAATTACCTGTGAATTGCTCTTTAGATACACACAAACCATTTATCTCTCCTCATTGGCAGCTTCATTAGCACTGAAAGATGAAAAATAAACTCTTTCCCTGCAAATGCAGTATAAATACATGCCACCTCTACAACTAGCAGCAAAGGCTCAACAGCAACAGCCTATGTTTAAAATATTCACAACAAAGTTTCGAGTGGGCAAATCTGACAAGACTTAAACTGTGTTCCATGGAGGTGATGGTGTGCTCAGACACATTCAGGAACGCTGCCAGTAGTTAAAATAAGGTTTGCAACACAGTGCAAAAGAGATTTTATAATTTTAAATAATTGCTTCTTATTTTGAGTGGTAAAATGTTTGCCAAAGCAAGTGTTTTTTATGAACCATAGCCTACTGCCCTAGATTCCTCTGTGAAAAATTGTAATTATTTTATTATAGAAAAATAGTTACATCATTTTCAGAGCCTGAAATGGTAACGCTGTCAAAAGCCATATGCTGATAGATATTCCAGTGCCATTAGCAACGAAACCTGATTTCCTTTAACAAAGTCTCTGTGAACCAACTTGTGCCTGGCTGCAGTGTTCATTAATGAGCTGGGCTGAGCTGCCTCCAACGCTGCTGAAACACAAAAAGCTCTGAGCAGCTGTGGGGGGAGTGTTTGCATCCGTTTGTGCTGCTGCCCACAAACCCATGGGTAACCACAGAGCTCACACAACTCCCAGCCCTTATTTCAGCAGAGGCCAGGAAAACAGCCAGAGGAGCAGAGCAGGCACTGAAATGATGCAGGAGCTGGAAAAAGGAGCCCACTGCTGGCTTCACCTGACAGACAGCTGCCAGATGCCAGCAGCAGATGGATTCAGATGCACTTGGATCTCTCTGCTAGATGGGAAGCCCTCGCTGCTGCTATCCACGGACACAAAATCTGTGTGAGAACTAAACCACAGAAAAACCATAAATGAGAACCAAGAAATGTGTTCTGAGCATTACAGCCTTACAATGCTGTGTCCTAGTCTGAGTGGAACACCAAACAAGAGACATACAAACACGTCCCCAAGTATTTATTGTGACAATAAATATTGTCATAATATTATTGACAATAAATGAATAAAACTGCTGTGCAGAGGGATGAGGCAAACCCCATCCACTTCTGTGCTAAGTGGAGGATTGAGAGACCTTGGGACACCTTTCCCAAGCAGTGGGAAGGAGAAGTTGTGGAGGTGGATCTTTTATTTACAGGAGTTAAAAGTAAGCTTCCCAGAGAAATGAAGTTTTAAATAGCCAGAAAGAGCCTCACTTTCCAAGAGCCAGAAAAAAGGTTCTTGCAAACTCTCCTGTTTTTTTTTTCTTCTTCCTTTGCATATGCAGCTCATTAATGGATTCTCCATCTGCACTCACAACTGCTCTTAACATTTGCAGAGCCCAAGACAAAGATGTTCTGGGCAAGCCACAGCCTCTTCTGACAACTGTCACAAATGAAACGCCAAATCAGTCTGGTGACATCTCTGACCCATGACAACACTGCAGCTTCTGGGAAGGAAATTCCTGGAAGAAATCGATACAGTGCTATAAAACCCTGTCACTTCTGCTATTGCTCAACAGAAGGACTGCATCAGCAAGACAAAGGCGACAGAAAACGCAGTCCCAGGATAGGGGGTAGGATGGAAAAGGCTGGGCTGCTGTGGTTGCATGAGCAGTGGTGGCTTCATGAATACAACCCCAGTGGCACCAGCAGGGAATGTATGGCAAGAGGAGACTGCAAGGCAAGTTCTGCTCCTGGATCGCCTGA
>NW_005054493.1:869559-880161 GCF_000277835.1 Geospiza fortis | reverse complement strand
TTCCTGCTGCTGGGAAACTGGAAAAGCCTTCATTTTGAAAAAAAACACCATGCTGTAATCTCCAAACAAATAAACATATCATGTCAAGAGCCACTTTCCTCTCTTATTTTAGCTGCTCGCTGCCCAGCTCCCACACATCCTGCCACTGCTGATGAATAATTCCCTTTCAAAACCAGGGCACACAGACAGGGATCATGAATGCAGAAGACTTTCTAACAAAGAACGCTCTGCCATCCACGTGGCATGGGGGTATTTTACTATCATCTCCATCACAACAACACACTCAGTGCTACAGCATGTCCCCGTGGGCTGCACTGAGCTCACGCGAAGACGCTCGGCACGCACGGCAGCCACGCAAGGAGCAGCACGCAGCCCAAAAGCCCTGCCAGAGCACTTTCCCCTCTTCTCCCTTTCCATCTTAATCCACACTGGCACATCCTGACTTCTGTCAATTTGGGGAGACTGCTCATAGTTTTTATGAGACGTTGTTAGGAGGGCTACAGGCAGCCTCCCCTCGCTACCAGCGGCACGAGTTCGCAATCCTCCAATGCTCGCTATTGTCTCTGCTCCCACTTGTTTAAAATTCCTATGGGATACTGACATTTCTCAACAGGGCTTTAATAATAGCCTAATAATTGCTCCAGACAATAACTTACATTGTATTGAGTGCTTGCCTGTCGGGGGGTGGGTAGAAGGGTTGCCTTGGTAACAAGGAAAAAATCATATGGCAAATAGAGACATGAAAGGACACGAGCTGATCCATTTGCTCCCTGCTCAAAAATCCGTGGGAAACTGTGACATTGGCACAAAAGTAAGGCTCTTCTGGTCAGAATGTGTAAATAGCACTAAAACCCAACTCATCTGGAGGTTTAATTAAGGCTTAGGTAAAGAAGATGTTATGAATTATGCAGTACGAGCCAGAGGTAGCAGACACTACAATTTCAGTGTGCTGTCAAAGCTGATTCTCAGTTGCAGGAAGATGGAATTTTGTCATCTAAACAGCTTAATTTAAAGTGCTGGAGACAAGGTAATGAGGTCAGTAAACTCGAATGCTCTGAGCTTGTATTTTGTCTTTGCTCTGCTTTGATCAGTTCTCTCTGGCAGCTTTCTTTTAAAGACATCAATATTGTAATACATAGCAACTCAGGAGTCAGTTTTAAAACATGGCAAGAACTCCCTGAAAATAAACATGCCCAGACTACATATTCCCAAATTTGTCCTACAGAGCAGGGAAAAACACCTCCTGCAAGCACGACCCACCTGGCTCACCATCCCTTCCATCCTCCAAGCCTGCAGAAACAGCAGCTGCACACCAGCAGAAAGCACTCAAAGAGGCCTTTTTGGTTATTAGTGGCATAATGGCTCACAGGTTCATGCTCCACGTTGAGAACTGACAGCAGCCACCAGAGCAGCCAGCAGCTCACCCCATCCAAGAGGAGTTAATGGATGTATTAAGAGCAACCTGCCCAGCAAATGGCAGAGGCACAGTTGCAGCAAAGCTGCCACGGGAAAGGCTCCCCCACGACTTTTTCATTAGTTATCTCAAATTAAATTAATTTTCCAAAGCACAAGAACAATGATAACTAATAAAATTCCAGTCCCATGATGCCATTTTATGCCCATCTGTTTCTGAGGAGCTAGAGATGGCTGGACATGCTCACATGCACCATCAATATCTACTGGGGGAAGCTGGGAATTCACATGGCTCTTTCTCATGGAATCATAGAATTTTTTTAGGCTGGAAACCCCTGCAAAATCATTGAGCCCAGTTATTAACTCAGCAGTGCCAAGGCCACTACTAAACCATCCCCAAGTGCCACATCTATGTAGCTTTTAAATCCCTCCAGGGTTGGTGATTCTTCACTTCTCTGGGCAGTCTCTTCCAATACTTGACAACCCTTCCAGTGCGTTTTTTCCTAATATCCACACAAAACATCAACTTGAGGTAGTTTCCTCTCATCCTGTCACTTACTAACTGGGAGAAGACGCCTTCCCTCATCTGTCTACAACCTTCAGGTGGTTGTAGAGAGCAAAAAGATCTCTCCCCAGCCTCATTTTCTCAAGGCTGTGCCCCTCCAGCTGTTTCTCATTGGTGTCATGCTCCATTCCCTTCTCTGGACACACTCCAGCCCCTCAAAGTCCTTCTTGTCACACGGCTCCCAACCTGGTGATCACACATAAGATCACTGGTGAGAGTCAGGGCTGACAAAAGAAATGCAGGGACATGGTTTCTGTGCCAGTGATGATGGCCAAGATGCCCCATCCCTGTGGATGAGGAGGCTCTGGACACTGGACAGCAGGGGATGGAGAGCAAGCAGGAGCAGGGAACACTGTCCTGTGCCAGGTGTCACCCCTGGGGAAAGGCCACCCCAGCCCAGCACTAATGAGGCAGCTCAGGGAGGGACACAATGGCCAAGGAAGCTCGCTGTGCTCGTAGGAGGCTCTCAGAAAGGCAAAGGACAAAGAGCTCCTCTTCAAAGGAAAAGGGCACAAGCTGATAAGATGGATTCCTTCCAGCACGGCGTTTTCTCCCCAGCAGCCAAGTAAAGGGGTTGGGCTTTCTTACTATTGCCTTTGGAAACGGGATCAGAATACAGATATTTAAAAGCATGTTCTGGCACAGGCCCAGTTTCCTTGCCAGCAAGATTTTTAACCTTTAACACCAAGCAAAATCCTACTAATTGCAGAATTGTTCTTTCTTCAAAGAGTCGTTCCAACAAAGCTTTGCAAAACCAACGACAGCAGATGAGGCCAGTACTGCTTGTTTATTCTGCAAAACATTTCATGGCAGAAATTTAAACCTAAGGGGATGAGAAAAGAAGCAACATTCTGTACTAACTCCAGAGACCCCTTTTCACTTTGAATTTCAGATTTCAAGCTGCCTGCAGAAAGCTGGAAGAGAATCTGTTCACTTCCACCACGAGCTGGAAACAAAGCAACAACAGGAGGAAAAATGGGGATTGGAAAAAGGCTGGAAAGGTGAAAATCCCCTCTGACATCCTGATCATGTTTTGCTGCATATCACAGGATACCAGAGCACCTCTAAAATGGAAGTGACAGCCTCCTCTGCTATAAGGAGCATTTATCCCATGCGTTCTCAAACCTGGGAAGGAAGCAGACTGATGATAGTGCAATTTACTTCAGCCATCCAAACTGACAAACCAAACCTACAGCTCTGACTTTAAAAAGCCTGGTTTATCTCCAGCAAGTATGTGCAGAATTTTTCCTGCCAGAAAACATAAGGAAAACTCTACAACAGTCTTGTTATCCATTTTCCTAGATAAATACTTAAGCCAGCTGCCTCTATCTTTGACACTTGTATTCCTAAATTACAGATGCAAGAGCAAGGGTCCCAGAGGAAACAGGCAGTTCTTCAGTTAAATGGTTTTCTTTCAAAATAAGCCAAATAATCTTCTCAATACCCTTCAAAATCCTTTTGGTATCTCAAACAAGAAAACTTACGAGGAGTAAAAGATCACTTTGAATAAATCCCTCAAGACAGACAGATACACACACTGACATAAGACTTTTTTTAAAATTAAAAACTCTGAAAACCCTTTACGCCAATCTCAAAGGGAGAGAAGAGAAGAGATGAGAGGCAACAGGGCTGTGAAACAGCATTGTGGATACTGAGCATATATACTGACATCACAGTGAGGGGAGAAAAGGTTAAAAACAAAGCAACACAATCTTTTAATAGGTTCAAGGCTAAGTTGACATTACTAAGCACATTAAACAGTAAAAAACCAAGACATTAGACTACAGGAGTGTAAGGGCAGGATTAACCAATTCTGATGCTTTTGCAATAAGAACAAAGCATGCTGCAAGGCAGTCTGAAGCAAAACCAGGACCCCCTAGGAAGCAACAGCAGTTTCTTGAATATTAAGCAATGGAGAAAAGTGGACACAGGGACAGAAAAGCTTGTTTAGGAAAGAATTTATGCTAGAGCAGGTTTTTTCCATGGCAGCTCTATAAATGGAAAAAATTATGAAGAACCAGCATCCAATTGATTCACTTATGAAATTTAATGAGATTTGCCCTGGGGGGTTGTTTTTGTTTTCTTAAAACAATATTATTTAAGGTGAAGTGCTCAAAGAAATTAAGTTCTAGCTTAAAAATTAAAAAGAAAAAAAAAGATCAAGCGCTGTCAGGTCTTAAACATACCATGAGCAAACATTAGAATTCCCACACCTTGTTTGCAAATAAACTTGTGTTATAAAAAGTCTAGGCAAATATAATTAACAACAGAACTGGCAGGGAGCTCTGGGTTAGTTCTGAGAGTACAGCCATAACAAAGAACCTGTTAAAAACACCCTTTTGACCTTTCTGCCTCTGTGCCCCAGGTCTTTGCCCCAGTCCTACTCCTTCAGTCCAGTATCTGCCTGTGTTATTTCAGCCCAGTTACTTGCAAGGCTGAACTCTGAATGGGAGAAGTTCTGCCCTGCTCCCTAAGAACTAACTAACTAACTAACTAACTAACTAACTAACTAACTAACTAACTAACTAACTAACTAAATAAATAAATAAATAAATAAATGAATAAGCAAGCATGCTGCATGTGCCAGGAGAAAATAGAGAAGACATTTTGGGCGTTCAACACCTTTCCATACTGTGACTCTACTTCTGAAAGACACATTAATATACATTCAAAACCATACAGGTCTAAAAGAAAAAGTGTAAGTCTTTAAAAATCTGTCTGAAAGTAGAAAGAACATCTTGCTTTTAGAGCAGAGCTTTATTTTTAACTGTACAGACTGAATGTAGTGGCAATACTCAATTATTTTGGATACAAACAACCTGTCTGGGAGGTCACTGAGTTCCTCTTGAGTTGGACTCATTCAGAAATGAAACAAGCCAAGGTAACTAATGTCTGCAAAGGAAAGCTGGTTCGATTTGTAATGTGGAACAAGAAAGGGAAGTCCCAGCAGTCTTTCACAAATTGGTGCTTTTCCAGTGAATGTTTCCTTTCATCTCAAAAAGCAAGGAAGCAGCTGAAAGGTCCAAAGACCTCTAGATCATCTCTTACAAAAACATCCAAGCTGAGATAACCTAAGAAGACCAGGTTTATTCAGCATTGGGAAGATCAACGCCCAAGCCTTACTGCAGCTTTGTAATCAGAGGGCACAGAGAAGATGGAGCCTCTCCCTGGAGGTGCACAGCACAAGGAGATGAGGCAATGGACAGTGCAACTTGGGAAACCCAGCCAGGGAAGATGTTTTCACCACGATGACGGTGGAGAACTGAGTGACACTCCAGAGAGGTGGTGGCATCTCTATCCTTGGAGATAACCAAGGCTCTGTTAGATGAGACCCTCACCCACCTCACCAGCTTTGCTTGCTTTTAACATGATCTTGGACCAAAGACCTCCAGAGCAAGAAGAAAAGGTGTCATTGGAGAAATCTCAAAGGTACTTAAAGCAAAAAGGAAAACCATATACTTCTCTTTTTCCCCAATCTCCCCTCCATGGCAGAGTCTCTACATCCTGTAGAACCTGCAGTAGGAAAAGCAGAAAACCACCTTCCCAATGCCCTTCTGCTTATCCAGAAAAGGATCTGGAGTACTGCTGTAGTAATAAACAATATCTTGTTCTTTTCAAAGTTAAATTGCCCTTACTTGACTTCAAAAGTGCCTTATGGGAATACTGCAGGGGATCAAAAATCTGTTCATTTAGGATCTAAACTTGTAGCTCAGAAATCCAAGCTGAAGGTTTAAAATGATAATCAGAATGATGAAGATGTTTATCTACAGATGTTGATGTTTATCTGTATCATAAAGAAAAAAGCCAGTGTTAGCCAGAGCTGAGGGCAGAGAACTTGTCCCTGCTCCTGGCAAGGCTGAATTCCCACAGCCCAGGGATCTCCAGGACAGAAAAGCTTTGCCATGACGCTGAAATAACACTCATGGTGTTGAGATGAGTGTGCATGGAACTGGACAGGCTTCACCAGCCTCCTTGCAAGGCTGTGCAGAGAGTCACAATCTAGTTACTTTAAGTTGCTGAAACAAACTCCCCCTGTGTATTTTGAAATAATTACCTAGAGAAATGATCATGAAACAGATTATTATCCTCAGGCCAGCATTTATAGTACCTCTTAAGACAGTATGTGTGGCAGTCCTGGCTAAGTCCATCTCTCAAACCCCAGAAGTAGAGCCCTGTCTGTGCCCAGGGCTGCAGCACACAATTCAGAGTGAATGCTTGGATCAATGTGAACCCACTGCTGCAGGGAGAGCTCTGATCCAGCTCAGCACATCACACCCATCTCCATCCCAAACCTCCCTCTCCAAGTTATTTCTCCATTAGAAAATGAGGGTAACTAGGAATAATCTGATTTATGAACTGAATTGCTGGATCAAGTCCCATGGACAGAGGAGAGTGTGAGGAGTCTCTCTCCCTTTAGCTTGGGGCTACCCAGAGGTGAAGGGTGTCTCCAAAAAAACCTTCAAATGCCATCTACAACTGAGAGCAGCAGGTGACTCCACATTTTGGGAGCAGGCAGAGCCACCTACCTGGCAGGGCTCCACAGCTGTGCTTTGAAGCTGGGTGTCAGCACTGTTCCAGCAGTGTGGGTGGCACAAGCAACAGCCCTGGAGCTGCTGCCAGCTCCACACTGCCACTGAGGCAATGAAGACTTCTTTTTTCCAAGCTACAGAGTCACTGCTGAAAGCCAGGAAAAGCAGGAAATCTAGTCTCTGACCTCGCTTTTACTTTTGGATAAAGCAAGTCTGAGTAGCAACATGTTTGATTAAAAACCTATAAATCAACTTCACATTTATTGGTCCCAAATCTGATTAGTCTTCTGCAAGTTCCTTGACATTTCCCATTCTCAAAGCAATCCGTATGTTGGGCATTCCAGTGCATTTGTTATCCCTTCATGATGAATTGCTATTCTGGTGGCATTTCCACACTGCAGAGAGCAACAAGGCACCAATCCTGAGGGCTGGAGGCTTTTGGGGGCAAAAGGAAGAGCACCCAAACCATCCAGTGCCTACAAAATCACAACCAAAGAGCAGATTGACAATTAAATATAAAACATAAGACAGGAACTTTCATCTCCTGGCCGCCATGTGACCTCCATCTGCACCCTACAACAACAACAAAAAAATGCTCCACGATTCTAGTCAGAAAACACAGGCATTTCTGCAGTTAATTTTTACATCTTCAATCCATGAGGTCCTTACTTTTTAGGGAAAAAAAAAAAGGCAGAATATAAAAAGCAGAAAAAAATTGCAGGAAAAAAAATTGTAGGAAAAAATGGCAGGAAAAAAAATTGCAGGAAAAAAACCTGCACCTTTTCAGAAAGTTGAGGTAGAAGGAAAGAAGCAGAGTTGAGTTGAGGGCCTCCTTCATGGTGAAGACATCTCCACAGATTGCTGAAGGAGGAAAAAAACCATGACCAGGCAAGTAGAAATACAAGAATTGCATTTCTTTTGAATTCCTAAAGCAAGAACTATTTATCCTTTGTGGTTAACAAGGCACAACAAGGCTACAAAAACGAAATATAAACCCCCCAACATTTTAATGTGTGAGAAGAGCAGCAGTAAAGGTCTGGAGTGCAAGCAGAGGAAACTCTGCCAAAGAATTCATGTGCCAAATGAAGGATGTACCATCAATAGCCTCTAAAAACCACAAAGGAAGATGGGAAGGAGAGGCCTTAGCCAAAGCAGCACATTTTAAAGCTGTCATCTTATTATCACTATGTCATGAGCTGGAACAATATATGTGTTTGAGGCATACTGGAAACTATGGGTTTAATTAAATATATTTATGGAGGATGCTTCTGAGGTTTCCAGAGTACTTTTCATAGTCCTAATGCTGCTGACAAGACAGGAAGTGATATTCATATCACAAAAACACCAAATTCAGTGTGTGAGTTGGAACCACAGGATGACCCTGGTTAGGAGTCAAAATAGGAGAAAGAATCAGAATTCATATGGAGGGAAGAGGAAGGGCAAAAAGAGAGAGAGAAAAAAAAGTCCCCACTTAGACACAAGAAGCAAGAGAAGGTCTGGGGTCCTCCTAGGGATGGGAAGGTCACCACCAGCTCCTCAGCTGCCATTGGTTTGGCCTTTGACTCAAACCTACAGGAATTTCACTAAATATTGCTGCTCTTTTAATTACAGAATCACAGAGTGGTTTGTGTGGGGAGGGACCTTAAAGATCATCTCTTTCCAACCCCTGCCATAGGCAGGAACACCTTCCACTGTCCCAGCCTGCTCCAAGCCCCATCCAGCCTGGCCTGGGACATTTCCAGGGATGGGGACAGCCACAGCTCCTCTGGGCACCCAGTTCATCTCCAAGAATTCTCTCTAATTCTGAGAAGAGAGTCCAAGACTGGGAGAGCCTTGAAAATTTAAGTTATACAAGCCACCTACCTAAGCCATCAGCTAAGTGATAAGAGACAAGTTCACCAGTTAAAATCCCTGCTCTCACATCAAAAAGATGCAACCCAAAAAAAGAGTATCAAATGGCTGGGTACAGAGGTTGTTCCAGAATTAATTCTGTACTGAGAGTGAGCAGAAACACCTCACTTCACACTTTGTTATAAAAGTATAGAATGTAAAACTGGGTCTGGTTATCAAGATAGAAATTATTAAACCCTCAATGTCCACAAACTCACCTTACAAACACATATAATAATTGAGCAAACTAACAGAGCACCATAATGGTGTGAACTGGGAAATATACCAAGATAGTCTAGTGTTTTTCTAAAACAAACAAAAACAGTTTAAGAAGGGTATTGGTACAAGATGTTCCCACATCCTTAAATAAACAGCATGTGGGGACTTCTACCAGCCCCAGAAATGGATAAGAACTTTAATAACTAATAATCTTTAAGGAAAAATTCAGATTAGCCTAAAAGAAGATGGACTTATTTGTGATACTAAGGAGAGGAAACTGAATACATAACAACATTGCTGTTTAAGTGTTTACAATTACATCCTAAAATACCAAAGCTTTGATTTCTTCAATCCTATTTTCCAAGGCAAGCATCCAGTTCCCAGGGTGAGCTGTGTTTATTTTGATCAGAACTGCCACATGGAGTCAATACTACAAAACCACCACCTCAGCTGAGATTCTCAATTGGCAAGCCACAACTTTCTGATGAGTTTCCACTTCTTCAGAACCAAAGCTAATGCTGAACTCGAGCCAAAAAAAAAAGGAGGAAATCAGTCAGAAAAGGACACTGAATGCTGCTTCTGTAGGAAAAAGACAAATATTTTCCAAGAAGAGGCAAGCTACATGCTTGTTAGGGCACACATAACAGTCACAGCTTTAAGGTTCAGACAGTAGCTCCCCATCACCTCTTAACCAAATATTTACACACTTTTCTTTTTTACTGGATTTGTTTCAAAGTAAGGAAGTTACAAGCAAGAAACAGCTCCAAAAACCCAGCCCCTCTAAAAGCCTCAGTGTCCACAAACTCACATTGGATCTTGGGTTATTTCTGAGTATACAAAGTCTTTACTTGTGCCATTCATTTTTAAGATGAATTAAATGTCACTTGCTCTGCATTTTTCGTGTAAGAGCACACAATTCAGGGGGAAAAACACAAACAGAATTTTAACAGCTGCTGGAAATATCACCACTTTAATACTGACTTGGAAATTTAAAGCTAAACAAACATCTTGAGGGCACCATGTTACCTAAATACCAGTCTACAGAGAACTCTAAAAGGGAAGAAGAGCACATGCATCAAAGCAAGAAAGCACAAATCATTGGCACTAGCAAAGAGCTATCTGAGAGCGAGGAGAAAACCATATACATTAACATTTCAAAATGTCCCCTGGGCTTAGCTAATTGCTATGATCAATTCTAGTTTGCTCACAAAAGCCTGGACAGCTAGCCAGAGGGGGCAAGGAGGGAGCTGGGAATGGGAGATGCAACTTTAATGAGCTTTTAAGCAGTAGGGCAGCATGGCCATCCCCATGGACACACAGATGCACTGGGAGCATCCTGACTGAGCACAGCTTCCCCCTGACAAACAGCTGCCAGGGGACGTGAGCACGCATCCATCCCCCCGTGCCAGCCCTGCTGAATTAGAAACACCTCATTTCTATCAGTCTGCACCACAACAGGCTCTCCCCAAAGGCAGCTCCATCCCCTGATTACTGCCAGCCTCTGAACAAGGGGCTGATCAGACAAGGCAGCCAGGCTTACAGCATGAAAACAATCAGCAGGCTCTTCAGGACAGAGTTGAATATTTAAAGCCAGGCATCCCATCTCACCTGCATTATGCCCAACACATTAAGGGAGAGCTTTTGTATCATCAGAAATCTGTAATCAGAGCAGACAAAGACTGTGAGCAGCCCTCGGGTGTTCAGCACCTCACCAGGAGGAGCAACTGGCTAGTGAGACCTGGGAATGGGATAGAGCTGGAGAGCCCGTGGGGATAACAGTGCTACATCAAGTGATGGACAATGCCTCATCATCATCATCATCATAATTCTCTATCATAATATAGAGTATTATATACAATATATAGTATATTTTAATATTGTAGTATATATTTTTCTATACCTAATATAGAAAATATACATTTATTTATTACTTTATAAATGCATATATTTATAAATTTATTATATTTATTTTTATATATTGTATAT
>NW_005054493.1:855282-869543 GCF_000277835.1 Geospiza fortis | reverse complement strand
TATATATTTATATAAATTTAATATTTTTATATTTATATCATTTTTATATATTTATATATTACAGTATATTA
The DNA here is from genome assembly GCF_000277835.1 of Geospiza fortis. Lineage (NCBI taxonomy): Eukaryota > Metazoa > Chordata > Aves > Passeriformes > Thraupidae > Geospiza > Geospiza fortis. The sequence continues at coordinate 869,472 of NW_005054493.1, read as the reverse complement.
TTTTATATTAATATACATATATATGCAAATATAAAATAATACATTGTAATAATATAATAATTCACCTTTCTCCAGGAAGAAAGAACTTCCAACAGCACTTATTAAAACAACTCCAAAAATACTGGGATTTATTTGAGGAAATGGCTCACAATGAGTGCCAAATTTCCTGTGTCTACAGGCAGGAAAGCTTGCCATGTCAAGTGACAGAGTTTTTACAGTGCTTAACACACCTTTTAAAAGATGTCATTTCTTGGTTCTGATTGCAGAAGACACACCAAATGCAAGCCACAGAGCAGCCCAGAGTAAACCTCACCATGCCTGTAGATAAATCCCATGCCTTTATAGCACTTGGCTACTTTGCCAAAAGCCAGAGTAAAATTAATGTACCATTCCCAGGCACAGGCACTGACATCTGCCCCACCACATCCCTCTTTAATTTAAAGCAAGCAGAGGGGTGTAACAGTCCCACCCTTTTCATTAATAACTTCCAGGAGCTTGAACAGACATCTGCCAACACAATTATTTTTCCTGTTTTATACAAACAGATGCAGTTAAATCCCTTTTAGAGATGTGAAAGGAAGACTGCACATAAATTAAAATGTGCAAAAAGGGACACCTTCAGAGGTCTGCATTGCCAGGACACTCCAGTAACAAACAGATTTTGCAGATCCTACATGCTCTCATACAGCAACAGGAGCACTAATGAAGTAACCAAAACATCAGAATAAACGCTCAAAGATTGCTGCAAGTCATCTCACAACAATTAATAAAGACTTCTTACAACCTTTATGCTTTGACTTGAGAAAGATGTGATGACAAAAAAACTGTAAATGAAGCTTCCTCTAAATAACCTCTCCAGAAGTAGCTATTTATGGTCAAGGGCCTTCCAGAGCTTAAATATATTTGTGTCCAATAGAATTTGCTGAATCCCTTTTTGATCTCACAGACTCCTCCTAACATCCTCTACACCTGCAGCAGAATTAGTTACTCCTTGTGCTCTGCATCTGGCAGCTGCTCCTTCCCTTTGATGTCCCCTAGTTCTTGTTTCAGCAGAAACAGCAAACCTCTCATGTTTTTAATCACACAGACCTCTCTCAGTTCCCTCATTCAAGGCTGAATAGTGCTAATGAACACAATCACACCAAAGCCATTCTTCATCCATGCTTTCTGTCCCCCTTTGCACCTCTCCCAGCTTTGTCCAAACCTCTTGAAGTGGGATATGCAAGTGGGGGAAGAAGAGCAACACCAGAACCACACAAAACTGATCTGCTAAAAAAATACCATCTTACCATCTTTTTCCAGCACATTTTCACTTTTCCAGCCCCTCAACCAGCTGTGTCTCTCCCAGGTACAAAGTAAAGGATTGTGCATCAAGGCCAGCTCCTGCTCAAGAGTTCAGGTGCATTTACACACACATTCATTTACCATGCTGCATTTACACACTTCACTGCAACCCTGCATGCCCAAGGAGAAACACACAGACATTCAACACAAAATTGGGGAATTGATGAATCTGACTCCATGTTCTTAGAAAGATTGTATTGTATTGTATTGTATTGTATTGTATTGTATTGTATTGTATTATATTATATTATATTATATTATATTATATTACATTATATTTATTATATTATGCCATACTAAGCTATACTAAAGAATAGAGGAAGGATACAGACAGAAGGTTTAACAAGAATGATCATGAAAACTCGTGACTTTCTCTTCCAGAGTCCTGACACAGCTGGCTGTGATTGGTCATTAAGTTAAAACAATTCACATGAAACCAATCAAACAACCAACCACCTGTTGGATAAACAATCTCCAGACCACATTCCAAAGCAGCAAAACACAGGAGAAGCAAATGAGATAATATTGTTTTCCTTTTTCTCTGAGGCTTCTCAGCTTCCCAGGAGAAATCCTGGCAAAGGGATTTTTCTAGAAAATATGACAGTGACACAAAATGCTGACAGACAAAGAAAAAAATTAGACCAACTGTAAATAAAACCAGGAAGGACTTATTTGGTACTCATTCTTGTCATATTATGAGTCTCTAGGGGGTCTCAATCATTTGATTGTGCTGTCCTTGATAAAACATCAGCCAAAACTGTGAAAATAATATGCAAAAAAGTTGCTATAGTTTCCTGATCTTAATTTCCACAGTTGGGTAACTATTATAGCAACATTTTGTTCCTTCACAGGGATGCAAGAGACAACTTGCGTAAAATTCAGCTCAGGAAGATTAATAATCAAAGTGATAAATCAACACTGAGCAAGAAGACAGAATGCTGAGCCCACTTTGGGTCCTCCTGTTCAGTCAATCAAAAGTAAATGAAGCACAGAGGTTTTGTTAATTATTCACAGACTCCCCATACACACACCTTTAACATTCAGCACAAAGCACTTAGGCATCAATACAAAGCACTTAGGCATGACAAAGCTGTAGCGTCCTCCCAAATCTACCATTAAACTTCCAAGTGGAATTCTTGTCTTCTCTGAAACAGTTTAGTCTGGCATATAAAATGAACAACATTCAGATGTATTAAAGAAAATATCTATTCAAGTAATTGACACTGCACAGCATTAAGAGACTCCACTGAACACATCTCCACGTCTCAAGTGCAAAAAGCCTGGATCCTTCCATGAAGTGCTGCTGGTGCCTTCAGAAAGCAAGGCGAATTCAAGGGCAGAGGCAGGCTCAGGGTGGGAGGCAATGCAGAAGTCTGCAGTCAGCTCACTGTAAAGCTCAAGGAATAGGGGAAAGAAAAAAAAAAAATATATAAACACAATAATCTCAAAGACCAAAAAATTGCAGCAACAACTGCTACACTGAATGCAGGTCCTTATGCTAACCATTGAATGCATGGTTAGCATAAGGAAAGTATATTCCTTTTCAGGTGTTTACTAGCTATACAGTCAGGTAAATCCAGTCTCTAAGAAGGTTTTCCTTTCCCTAAAACCTGCTCCTCTGTTACTTCTGTGACTGCTGCTCCAATTCCTCAGTTTCCAGGGAGATGAGAGCAGATCTATAACAAAAGACCACATAAAAAAGAAAAATAAACTCCAATTTCAGCCCACACAAACGTCATCCTCACCATCTACCTGTGCCTGGAATCCAGCTGCCATGAAAAGATTCCCTAGCTCCTCTTTCTTAAGGATTGATAATAAGAAGAGTGCAGTGAATTGCTTTCACATTTTGCTTGCAAGAACAAAACTGAAGGAGAAAGCCAAGACACTAAGTCAATTCTTTGCTGCAAAACAGGAAATCCAAACACTTAGCACACTTAATGGTAAAGAGATTTTTGCTCCTATGTCAATTCTTACAAGACTGCTGTCCTTGCAGATCATTTCCCTGCAAGTATTCATGTGGAAATGCTCTCTGAAAGGCATTTGTGGCTGCAAAGGACAACTCACGCCTCCACCTAATTCCTTTAATAAAACTATCTCCAGTATCATGACCAGTTCTTGGAATTATGAGAATCACAGAACAAAAGTATCAGTGATTGGAGAGATGGGGAAGACTTTGAGATGGTCAAAGAATCTGATTTTACTGTGGGCTACATATGCTTATAATAATACCATTCTAGGAAGGCTAGTAATGTTTCACTACAGTGATTGGGTTAATCATCACATAAACAAACTTATACATTTTAAACATCTCTTGCTTGCAGAAGTCTGATGTAATTTTTTTGCCAGTGAGCCCATCTGATTGAATCTTCTTGCAATCTTGATTTAATCCTCAAAGTTCCCTTTGCTCTTGCCAAGGCATCCTGTTAGCAAATCTCTTATGCTAGCCAGGTCTAAAGTCTTGGAAATCATCTGTCTTGTGTGTCCCCATACCAAAGAATCCTAGAATGGTTTGGGTTGGAAGGGACCCTAAAGACCATTGGGTTTCAACCTCCTACCATGGGCAGGGACCCCTCAGCCAGGGCCTCAGCACCCTCAAAGGGAAGAATTTCCTTCCAATATCCCATGTAATCCTGGCAGGTGTCAGTTTGAATCCATTCCCCCTTGTCCAAAGTCCCTCTCCAGCTCTCCTGGAGCCCCTTTAGGCACTGGAAGGGGCTCTGAGCTTTCCCTGGAGCCTCCTCCTCTCCAGCTGAACACCCCCAGCTCCCCCAGGCTGTCCCCAGAGCAGAGGGGCTCCTGTGCCCCCAGATGTCCTTCCCCTGTCAAGGACACAGGGCTCACATGCCAGTCTGTAACACAACAGGTTTATTTATTTATTTATTTATTCCCTCATTCCCTCTCTTGGGTTATCAGCTGTGAAATTTTACAACATCTGCAGGCAGAGTGGAAGTCTCTTCACTTTACAGCATTAACTGCTTTTGATTGCTGGAGCAGTTAGATGCAGTAACTCTCTTCTACAACCAGTAATAAAATAAATAGGAATCTCTCTGGCCCTGAGCAGTCATCAAACCTGATCTGGTTTCCTACCTCCCAGCTGGGAGAAAGATTCAAAATAAGGCATTCAACATTCCCAGCTTCCAAACAAAAAAACATTAAAACCATGAAGTGACAGGAAAGCAACAACAATATTAGATCCATTTTATTTCTTTTAAACACCTCCTTCTCCAGCTATTCTGAATCTTTCAGCCAGAACACCCACAAAGCATGGAGGAACACAACGTTATTGTTATTATTGTTATTACTGTTGTTATATTTGCATTATTATTACTTACTAAGGGTCTCAAATTCCCATGCCAGGTATCTTACAGTTTTACTGAAAGAAAGGGACTGTTTTCTGACAAATCCAAGCTTTCCTGTTATTTGGGTTTATCCTTGGCTACCCTTCTGCTCTCTGACAGTCTCAGAGGGTTTATACACCCAGGACATGGATCACATCCATACAGACATGAAAACACTTTCTTCCAAAGAATGCAGTGGGTTAAATATTTAAACATATGTAAACCCACTGCTAAGGTCAACCAACAAAGCCTGCATTTTCTAGGAACACAGCCAAACAGAAGGATATGTTCTTTCACTGTTTCCCAATAGTTCTTAGAAAGGAGTTTCCCTGTTCCTGAAGGTGATTTCCACAAAATCCCTTCCATTCTGATTGAGGTTTGGTTTTTTGGTTTTTTTTGACAAATATTTGGAAAACAATCACCCTGAAATAGTAATTAATGGTGATGCTTGCTAGCATCGGGCAGAGTGGTTTCTGAAGGTATTTCCTCTGTTTCTTTTCCCAGTGAAAGTTAGTCACTCCATTGGGAATTCCCCATTCCCAGCCCCTTCCGGTATTCTGGAGCTAAAAGAATGTGATCCAGAAATAAACTTTGTTTGCTCTTTTTTTTTTTTCTTGGGAGGCATCATGTAGGTATTGATTTCACATCTGCTTCTACATGAGCTTTGGGTAACAGCTGTATCAACAGTGATGGGATGTGCTGGCCATGGATATATTTACAATTACATGCAACACATTTTTCTGAGAACTTCACTTTCTCAGGTCAAGAGGAGAGCTGACAGTTTTAATTAATGATTCCTTGTGTTGAGTTCAGGCTGCCTGAAAAGAAGTTATTCCAAAGGCCATCAACAACCACGTTTCAGGACCTCTCCACAACAAACACAGAAACATGTTTCCCAGAGCATTCTCCCCTCCACCCCAGAAAACCTGTCCAAGTAGAGAGAAGATTCCTTTGTGCAGGAGCTGCAGCCAAACGTGTAGGATGCTTCCCACAAATGCTGAACTCACCACTTGTTTTCCTGCCCACGGGCACTGATGAAACACAGAAGATCTGATGCATCTTGAACAAGCTAAGCCTAAAGTTGTGGACATAAGTGTGGATACTCATTTCTGGCTTGAATTACATCAGCCAGAGCAAAGGTAGGAGAAGCTGGAAGAAGCTCTTAACTAAATGAAGTCCTAAAGCAAGTGGGAAAACACACACTTGTTCTCGGGATTAATCAGTGTTAGATCCCATCCCCAACATCACTCCATCCTGGGTTTCTGAGGACATTTTTAAATGATGGAAGCCCATCATGATGCTCCCAAAGGTGATTTCAAAGGAAACAAGACTAGGAAATTTTGAGGATCCTCTTCTACACCCTGTGGAAGCCCTCAGGAGCTTGGCACTGTGAGCTACATCTGAGTGCCTCCACCTTACACTTTATTAAAATACATTTATGAAGAAATGCCTGGTGAAGGTCTGCCTCCAAAGGTCACAGTCTAACACTGTTTCTGGATATCTCCTTAACCTTTCCTCCCCAGCTGTGAGAATAAAAAGTCATTTTATATCAAGATATTGGTATCTCAGCCTTGACAAAAATCACTTAAAGATCCTCCAAGTCACCTCCTCACTGCCCACCCATCAAACCTGGGTGTCAGGCACAATCTGCAAAGGGAACTGGGCCTGATGTTATTCTGGAAGAATAAACACCAAGTTTTGGAACACTGCACACTCTGAAGGGTCCCCCTGCACCTTCCAGTCCTCACACCACCAATGGCTCCATGCAGCCCACAGACACTGAGATGATGTAAATAACAGCTCAGCTGGCCTCAGGAAATTCCCCCATGAATAACACCCAGTGACTCAAGGCTGAGCAGCACTCGGTTCAACAGTCATGGGGAAATGGAACAAGGAGTGAGACATGGCTTTTCCATCCATGCCCCTCATCTGTCCACAAAGGACAGCTGAAGGACAGAAAATCTGCTGCCAGGGCCTCATTACAGACAAATCCCTCATTCCATCTCCATCCCTCCAGTCTCACATTTATAATAAACTCAAACTTAGGGAGTTCCTTTTAGCAACTGTATTCTCTTGTTGCTAAAGTAAAGATCTAAAAGCTTTTAGGGAAATCTTTTTCCACAGGCACAAAGAGTCAAGATGTGTTTCAAGGACACAGCTATTCCTAACTCACCATGGAGGACAGACATTATAAAAATTTTCAAAAACTGCTGTCTCCCCAAGGAGCTGTACCCATGATGACTGTAATGATGCACAAAAGAACCAACAGCATTCCCACTACAGCCACAGCCCATCCCCACTCCAGCAGTTAATCAGAGAATCCAAAAATGGTTTGGGAATGGAAGGGACCTTAAGGATCATCTTGTTCCATGGGCAGGGACACCTTCCACTATCCCAGGCTGCTCCACACCCTGTCCAGCCTGGCCTTGGACACTTCCAGGGATCCAGGGGCAGCCACAGCTGCTCTGGGCACCTGTGCCAGACCCTCCCCACCCTCACAGGGAAGAATTTCTTCCTAAGACCCAATGACTGAATATCTGTATTTTGAAAGCCTCCTGCCTCTCTTTTCTTCTAGCACAGTACCAAAGACTGGCCCAGGTATTCCTGAATCCCAAGATCACAGGATAGGCACCAACAAGCTAGAACAATAAGACACACCATTACCAGGACATCTCAGATATCAATTTCCAACTGCATTATAAACACAAGCATTGTTAACTTGTGATCCATTTCTGTGCTGAATGCTGTAATTTACCTTCATTTTGGTTATGGAGGTGAGCCAGGCAGCCACAACAGCATTACAAAATTACACAACTAGCCAAAGTCAGTCTCACTAATAGCTGTGTCAAAGCTGAGGGCTACAAGACAAACAGCCTGCCTGGAGCTCTTCATATTTAGTGGCTCATAAAAGGCATGCTTATACCTGCTACACACTCCTATTATTGTGTGTGGGACTTGGGAATATTATCCCTCCAGTTACTACATGAAAGAGTAACTCAGGGTAATGGTATTCTGGAGAAGCAGTGCCTCCCTGGCTGGCTGTGCCAGCACTTCTGGAGACCAAAGGCACAAGGATGATACAAAACACCCCAAAAGAGGGCTGCAAATGGCATTCATTACTGAATCTACCATGAAAAGTACAAGTAGAGCAACTAACTCATTGTAGCTGTGAGCAAAGAAACCTTAAACAACAGAAATTAAGGCAGCAGCTCCCATCCTCTACCAGTGTATATTTCACATTTCCACAAATGCTTTTACCCATGCCCACAGTGCCTCCACAACACCTGATGGTTAAGGATGCCCTAAAGAAATTCCTGTGTCATAAACACCAAGGGCTCAAGACACAAAGATAAAAACAGAGCAGGTAAACTCGACGTACAGCACGGCTGGGTTAAAGCAAACACGTCTGGGTGATCATGGTTCATAACCAAATCTCACCAACAGCTTTCACACTTGCTGTATGCAGGTTTTTGTGGCTGAAAAACACATTGTGCTGCCAAGTCTCAAGGCAACACCTCGATTCCTGGCTCCAGCATTAACACAGGTGCAGTTTCCATTTAGCTTCACAGCTGATAGGAAGAACAGCAACTTCCATCCATGGGAGAACACAAAGCTCCTTGAGATGAGCTTTGTAACATATAAAGCACAGTGATATTTTATTTCTGACAAAATTTACTATAATTAAAGTAAATAGGAGTCAAATATAGAGAACTTTTACTCTGTTCCATCAATTAAGAGAAGCCAAATTACTAGGTGGGAGGCTTAGGTGGACAAACTGGGCAGTTAAAGTTTTGAAGCTGGCACCAGAGACAAGATGACAACATTATAGGGCAAGAGATGTTCAGAAGTTAAAGACCACATCAGTGCAGGGAAACAACTTTGCAATAAATACACCAGCAGTGATCTCTGCTCTCTATTCACTCACTCAGCCTGGAATTTTACCAGCTACTTCTCAGAAAGATGCACACAGATTTCCTAAAGTAGCTCAGCTCATTGTCAGCAAAAGGAAAATTACCTTCTTTCCCATTTTTATTTCACAACTATTTAAGAAAAATCCTCTAACATTTATAATGAGAATATCAAGGTAAGACAGTTAAATACTGACCAACAAAGAGTTCTTGGTTGGAACATTGCATTTGTTATTATTCATGGTAACCTGGTTCCTAGAGGATCTTAAGAAAAATACAGATGCGTATGTGTGGCTCTTGGTATGAGTCTAGAAGGGCACCAACTTCTAAGGGGCAACAATTACAAAATACCACATAGAGTTTTGCAGCACCAGCCAGATGTCCTCAGGCAGTAAGAACAAAAACTTCACTAAGCCAGGAGAGGCTGCTCACCATCACCGACTTTCTGACACTACCAGTCCAGAAATGCTGTGTCAGAAACCTCAGCAAAATTAGAGGAAAAAAGCTTTAAGTTTTCTTAATATGCTGCACTGTTACACTAATAATTCTACCTTGTGCTGTACTATACACAAAACCACAATTTAATAAAAAAAATCTGAGTTTTCATCATGGATGCCCATCATATGAACGTCACTTTGTTGCTTTAGTGCATGTTGCATTCACTGACCTTTCATTGTGTGGGTCAGGGCCATCACCTTGAAAATGCACATCTGAGAAAGTGGGAGTGTTTTCTCACCATCATCTGAGGCAGATTCACAACTTGCATCAGATACAGGTCTGGAGTTACTGTATGAAGGAGTCATGGCAGGATTAACAGCCAGTGCTTGAAAAGGGGGGAAATGTCTACAAAGTGTTTGACTAATCTGCCTAAGCGAAGTCTCTACAAGTTATTTGTTCTTTACTCTTCTCCTGAGTGAATTGTTGTTAAATCCTGACTGCTAGCACTATTTTATACCTAGATGTAGTTTTTAAAATAAGCCACAACCTGGTACCCAAATCCTATTTGATCCTCCAAGTCACACCAGTTTCCTGGAGAATGCTCTGCTGCCTCAGATTCCTCTGTTTGGTGTTTTTAAAAGCACGTGTGGCCAGCATAAGTGGGGTCAGGCTCCAGTGACCCATCAGGAAAGCCCATGAAAGCAGGAGACAAATCTGAGTGAGGCTCACTCATCTGTGTCAGCTCTTTAAAGAAAGAATTCCCCTTGTATAACACAGCTACTTTGACTCTGTGAGAGCATTTGCCAGGTGGGGACAAGAAAAATAAAGAAAAACCCTGAAGAGGAAATAAATGGGGGAGATGGAAAACTTCAGATGACCCTAATAGGCCTCCCACAAAATGTTTGATTCTCTATTTCCTCTTAACTACAAGAAAATCAACTTTGCCGAATAATCCATGCTCCACTTCATTAAGATTAAAGTTGTTTATTATGTTACTTGGGCTAGACCTGATAAAGAAATGCTTGCAAAAATATGTGATTGAATCACCTGCTATGTAAAAAACTAAAATGGGATCTTCCTGAAAAAATCCTCACTGGGCAGATTTCTCCAAATGAGGTCCCTTTTTGACTAACGAGCAATTGTCACTAAGTTACAACACAGCAGTGACATCTCCTTAGGGAAATGTAGGAATCTACAGGTGGTGACCACGTAGCAGTGCTTAACCCTTCAGCAAGTCTCAATTTCAACAGCCCATTTCCTCACTAATGAAGCTGCTGCAGCTCTCTGTGCTGCTGGAAATCAATCAGTGCAGCAATTAGCAAGTCAGGTGTAGGTAGCAGGAAGGCAGACACATCTGGAGATAAGGCACTGTGTGGATACTGAACAGATCAGCTGTTCAGGGGTCTAAATGAGAAGGGTTTAGTGTGGGAACACAGGCAGAGAGCAGAGCTGGGAGCACTGCTCAGCTCATGGCAGAAGTGGATGTGGCAGCTTTAGGAGGCTGCAAGCTCTGGTAGCAGAGAGCAGAACCCTGAGGAAGATAACGGGGTACCTGCGTGTACCTGGGTGTGTTTGGAATGCAGAAACTCTGCAAGACTGAACCTGCCTGTGCAGGTCTGTACGAAACTTCAATTAAGAAATATTACTTAGTTTGATGCCTCAGGTTTGAGCTTTTATATTTTTCAGATTCTGTGCTGCTTTAGTGTGTGGGTCTGGGCTTCACATGAGGGGATGGTGAGCTCTCTGCACAGAGCAGGGAGACAAAACAATTCCTGCTCCAGCTGGGCACCAAGGGCAAATGATCCAAATCTCAGCACCAAGAGCACAAACAACGAGGGCTGAAGAGAGAAAAACAAGCAGGATGGGTCTGCATGGGCTGGAGCTGGAATTGGACAATTAACTCCAATAGCAAATGGAGCAGAACTTATAAAAGTGAGAGACCTCATGACCAGTTGTCCATTTTGTGACCATTTTGGTTCATCTTGGGTGCAGCCCTGGCTGGGCTCTTGTGCTGCCCAAGGTGGCTCCATTGAGGCCTTTAATAAATCCCTACTTTATTCCTTAGCTCTGTCCAGCCTCTCTTCTAGCTCAGCCTTCCCAAGGCATCAAATTACATAAATGTTATGGTTGTGCTATTTTCAGCTATAGCTGAAAAGGTGTATAAACTCAGCTGTGTGTATCAATAAATGTGTATCAATAAATGTGTATCAATAAACAGCTTCATGCATGCACAGTCATAGAGACCTCATCTCTTTGTCAATCTCTATCACTTTAGGCCCAGAATGTGTGACCATTTCAGCCTAGTTTCTGCACATCTGCCTTCCAGTGATACCTCTCTCACCCCTTGCCCCAAAGTTTTATCAGCACCTTCCTCAGGTAAGACAAGGAAGTAGGTAGACAGGAGAGAATGAAACTCCCTGGAAGCCTGTTCAGACATGTTTCTGCCTTAAAGGCACTTGTTAAGAAAAAACTTGGGTGTGAGCTTGTACTGCTATCAGACACCAAAATCATCACTTGAGAAAAATGGGAAGAGGGGAAAAAAATCTCAGTTCAGGAACAAAACAGGGATTTATTTTTTTTCCCAAAACAGGGATTTTTTTATTATTTAAGAGTTATGTAGTAATCCATCAATATTCAGAAGCTGGAGAATAATGGGTATGTGGGACAGATTCAAAGACACACATTCCACTGTGTGACAGCTGCACATGAAGGCCACCCAAACCCTACTGAGACAGAAACAGTCTGAGTCTCAAGTCCATCAACAATTCAGCATCATCAGCCTAGGCAGCTACTGGGTTTTGTTAATGAGACACCCAGAGTGACTCCAGTTCAGGAAAGGCAGCAGAAGGCACCACATCCACAGGCACACACAAGTGGAAATAATCATTCATGACAAGCCAGCAGAGCTGAAAGCCAGGAGCCAGGAAGGTTTCCATGATGGATGGAGGCTATCAGATAGCAGGGGTGGTGACCAAGCCAGTACACTAAAATAAGACACCAAGGCTCCAAAACAGATTTCAGCTCCTTACTTCTTAGCACCTGAGAAAAATGAAGTGCTGAAGCTCCAGCAAAACAATCCAAAGTTTTTTATATCTGAACAAAGGAGTGCCAAGAGAAAAATTCTTGTCTATTCCTTTTCAGATACATGGGGTCTTAGTGCTATCAAATAATCTCACAAATGGCAACAGAGGTGAAATTTAGGGTAGATCTTCATACCACAGCACAGGTTTTCCCCTCTTCCCTTTCTTTCACTCCAGTTAATATCAGTATTTCCTACCTAGAATAGGAATTTTCTCTCCAAGTAGGATAGCTAAGGCAAAGACACCTTAAAAGTATTTGGCACAATTATTTCTTTATTCTCTAGAAGTTACTGAAGAATGTGCTTTGCTGATCACCAGAGAAGACACTTCAAGCACCAGAATTATTCAGACACTGTAGGCTAGAAAATACCAATTTTCAAATCATCCTTTCTGACAGAAATACATTTCAAGCTATCTTGCATTACCCACCCAATCCACATCATCAACCAAGTGGAGAGGTTTTGTTTAAAAAGAGTTATGAGGTTTCACTGGCTTGTGCAGTATTGTATGGATGCTAAAACCCCATCACTTCAAATGCTGTAACAGAGACGATATGTTCTCATTATTTCAGCAGCTCTTAAGTCTCAGATGAGCACAGAGATTAACTGGAGATCATGTCAGCAGCTTTCCTTATCTTGACTACAGATAGATAAAACAGTTGATTGCTCATTGCTATGGACCTGAAATAAATCACCAGCTATAAATGCAAAATAAATACTGGCTCGATTCCTTCTATTTTTCAATGAATAGCAATCTGTTTTTCTCTCACCATTCTAATTTAAGCTATTCCAGTTTCTCATGTCTCAAAAAAACCCATCAAACAATACATGTTAAAGTTAGAAGGAGCATCCCATTTAATTATGATGTTGTGGCAATATGAGCTTCAAAACAGAAAGAGGAGTGACCTCAGGAGCTGTTCATCTAAAATAAGATGAAAGTTGTTGTGAGAATACATTCCAGCTTCTAAAGATGTCTAATTTCTATGTAGGAATCAAATTTAGATTTAAAGTTCCTTGTGTTTGAAACTGCACTAAACAATAAGTCCCAAACTCTTGTGTGATGAAAAGCCTGTGGGTCTGCCTGCACCAGACCTATTACCAAATATTCCTCTTTGAGCAAGGTTTTTGGATATTTTAAACTCATCTTTCAGTGAAAGATGACCCAATTGCTAGTAGAAAACTAACAGTTTTATTGTTTTATCACAGAGAATTCTCACATGATCCAAACTTTCAGAAAGTTAAAGATCCCTGCGCTCTGTTGCCAATACAAGTCATGTTTTTGAAGCATGAACAAAGTCCCTTCAGTTGTAATTGTGCAGAGTACAGAAAAAAAATCCCACATTTTTCTGGGCTGGGAAGGAGTCTATGCATTCCTCAAATCACATTTTTATGGAAGCCAAACAATTTTTTTTAATGCCACACAAAACCTTCCACTCCACTTTCCTGACTTACATGACAAGCAAGGAGTTCAATCTGTCTGCAAATGTAGAACAGAAGCACCTTGGAGGGCTTTTGCCAAAAAACTGCCCACAACTCTAACAGAAACCTCAATGGTCTCATGTCAATCTGAAAGCATCTTAAAAGACCTGATATCCTCTTCTCAATGGTAAGATGAGCTCCAAAACCTCAATTTGGCTGCAAGAGTGGTTGTAAAACAAAAATCTCACCATTTGCTGGCCCACCTCACCCATATGAAGCTGGTGGAACCCTGGAGAGATCAGCTTCCTTTCCACCAGCCCCAGTTTATCACCAGCTTGCCATGGGAAACCGGTGATTTGAGGAAAGGAAACCATGGAATTAATGATATTTATATTATTAAATATATATCATGAACATGCAGTTCCCTCCTACAAATGAGTAGCATGTTCTGGGGGTATAAATAGGAGTTTCTCCTCCTAGGAGTACTCTCTTCTGTGTGCACACATTCTAGGGGGGGAGAAATACCAGCACAGGGTGAAACTGGGACAGAATAAGCCACAGTTGCAGAGGTCCAAAGAACTGAACCTCCAGACTTGCTCACAGGCTGTGTCACAAAACCACAGCCCCACTCTTCAGCTAGATTCAAGTGGCACAGGAATGACAG
>NW_005054493.1:851925-855197 GCF_000277835.1 Geospiza fortis | reverse complement strand
GAATGCCAGCAGCTGTGACAGCACAAAACTCAATTTCTCACCATTCAGTCTCTTAAAATGCACAGTTTTAAGCAGTTTTATAGTAGTAACAAAGATTAACAGCAGAAATGCAAAAGCAACCAATAACTGAGACAACAGAACTTCTAACCCTCAAACCTATCCCCTCCACATCCCAAAACACCAGGGCTGCAAGTGAATCCTCAAGCCTGGATTGCAGAGATAAGAAACTTGGGCAAATGGATGAACATCACAAAATGAACTTGTTTGAAGACAGTAAAGCAAAAAACCACAGGACTGAGGGAAGCATTTTGCTTTCTTTGAATGCTGCTATCTGAAGGCTGCTGGAACAGATAACGGATGGCTTGCATTGGACAAATGATATTTAATATCCATTGAAGCTGGAGCTCTATAAGGAAGTTTCAAAAAGTTTCCTGGAAGTTGAGAGACCAAAAGCATCCCAGGAACATCAGAGGGTTTCAAACAGAGGATTGTAAAGCAGCATCAGGCTTGCTGCTATGGCAAGAGCAGACCTGTGTCCTCATGGATGTCCAAGCATTTACAGTACTGACAGCACCAGCATCACTTCCAGGAGAGATTTATTGGGTCTTGAAGTAAATCAGAGCTTTGCCATTACCTTAAAGAGAATTCACCACTACTGCACACCCTAAGTAGCATCTCCTGTAAGACAAAGTCTTCCTGCTGTAAAAGATTTTAAATCTTTTAAAAAAGATTTAATTTACAAATATTTTTGTCTAAGCCTGACATGTTATAACAGTGAGGGTTTGTGTTTGGTGGGGTTTGTCTGTTGTTCATTTGGGTTTTTTTTAGCTGAATCTTGAGTTCAGGTGTATTTTTTACAAAAGAAGGTCAATGTCTTGCTCTCAATTGAGTCAAATGAAAACATACTGAGACTGAGAGTAAATGTTGCCAGAAGTCTTTCTCCCCTGATTAGTTTCCACAATCAACTGAACAGCATCAAGAATACCCTGCAGACTCAAACCTGAAACATCAATTTATAAGATGTAAACAACCACTTTTGATACAATTAGGAACATGAAGATAATCACATACTCCTCTAACCAAAGTGCATGGGATCTTATCCATCATTTTTGGATCAGCATTGCCTTACATCAATATTTTGGTCACTGCAGGCATCTTAACTTTCAGTATTATTCTCCATTAAGTTCAAGCACTGTCTATCCTTTTAAGCCCATTGTATTTTTACTTTAAGTAGGTTTTCATGTTGCTCCTGTAAAAGAGTGGTGGAAAAGAAGTTCTGCAGAGTTTGTCTGTGGCTGTCACTGACATTTTGCCTAGGTTTTGAAAGACTGCCTTCAGTTAGCAAGTCCATTTGGGGCACTTATTTCCACTGGACTGGAGTCACTCCAATCACAGTCACATGAAATCTGTGGCTCATCTGAAACATTGACTGTGCTCATTTTCCCCTCATCTTTATTTTCCAAACCCAGGGAACTGTATGTGAAATAGTTTAAATAAACAGGTTTTAAATGAGTTCTCATATGGATCAACCTGACATGAGGCCAAGGTTATACCAGATAATGATGCACTGATTTTCCCCTTTCCATATCATGTCTTCCTCCCTCCTACTTAATAACTTTAATAGCATTAATGACACACTCTACTTAAATCAGTCAACAACAAGAGAGCCAGCATTATTACAAGCTTTACCAATAGTTCAATATTTTCATAGGTGAGGGAGCCTTTCTTATCCCATTGCCATCCACATCTCAGCACTGAGCTGCTCACAGAGCAAGAGTTTAACAATCAGCACAGGGTCATGGCATGTTAATGGATTTTACTGCAGGCTACCCATATTGGTCTTTGGAATGATTAATGGCTGAAAACTCCATTAATTAATCATCTTAACAAGCCTGATTGTTTCTCTAAAGGAAATGCAAGCAAACCAGTTCTTGCCTAGAGCTGGAGAATGTGTGCTGTCCTCCACATACTTCTCTGTATTGTTCAAGTATCCCGTGGTTACTGAGCCACCACAACCCATGGCTGGCTCCAGAATCCTATTTTTCCCCATTTTTCCTAGGAACACTCTGCCTTTGTGAGAAATGTCACTGGGGACTTCCCATCCCAGCAGGGAAAGAGGAAAGAAAGCAGCAGAAATACAAGCCACGAGTGGTGGTGGTGGCTCAGTGTTTGGTTCTCAGATCTGATCTGCCTGTACAGCTCTGATTTCCTACTAATTCCAGTGGGACTGGTTCTCTTACTCCCTGTGGAGCATTCCAGGCTCCAAATGATCCCTTCCAGACACAGTCACAGAAAATTACTTTTAGGTTCAATTTTAGGTTTATTTTCAGTTTACAGCTGTATCAACAAGATAACTTCTCCCTCCTCATTCTGGCGCAGAAGGCAACCTTCCAACAAGCACTTTCAAGAAATGCATTTGGTACTACAATTCATTTATAACAGACACTAAAACTCCATTTGGGCAAATCTAAACAAACTCTGTGGTGCCAGTGTGCCTTTCTTTCAGCACTCAGTGACAGAGCACAGGTGAAGCCAATTCCCAGCCAAGTCCAAAGGAATTTACTGCACTGCTCAGTGAAAATCCACAAGCAGCCAAACTCCTGGAGGATTATCAAGACAAACCAGCAGATACAACTTCTCTCAAGAAGCTGTTTTTTCTCTGCTCCTGACATTATAGCTTTTGTTAGATGAACTGCTTCTCTTCTACCTTGAAATACTTAAACTTTTGTTATTCTTGTTTCCAGCTGCTGATGTCCTGAATGCAAAGACTCAGGCTGACTGCTCTTTAAAGAACACTTTAACAAATTACCACCTCCTTTTGTCATTTCCCAAACTTACCTCTGTTAATAAAATTAACTCATTTTAGCTCACCTTTCTGACATTAAATGTTGGGAGAGGCCTACACAGCAGCCTTATCTACAGGTCCACCTCAGAGAAGCCACCTGCAACAGAGATGTCAGAAGCTGCCTGCAGTTTGAATTTCAAATGCCACCCATATCAGCCTACATCAATCACAGGAAAATATAGATCTGTTTACTTGACTGGGAAAAGATTTTTGCCTTTGTAGGTGTAAAAGAAAATTTCTTTAAAACTGTCTCTTGATTTTAACAATGGAACACCAATAAACCAAATCCTTCATTAACATTTTGGGAGAAAATCCTGTGCCAAGTCTTTTAGTCCTGCAAAAAGTATCTAACAAATAAAAATATCCATGCACACTGCCCATCTATCATCATCTGACCTACCACTATATTTTGTTCCTTTTATTCTTT